>NW_026555337.1:10775422-10974876 GCF_029017545.1 Prosopis cineraria | reverse complement strand
TTCTCAAAAATACTTTTAAATACTTAATTCTATGTAAATATAAACATTTGCAATGCAACAACTCATATATGGAAAAATGAAAAAATTTGGACAATGAAAATGATAGTTGAACAATTTTTGAAAGAGAAAATTTTAAAATTGTTTTATTGCTTCGTACATGTTTGATTTTTTTTTTTTTGAGGGAGGACTGAGTTCAGAATGCTGGATGCCAACAGCAGTTCCGTTAGCTCTTGGCATGCCATGATACACCTAGCTAGGAGGGTTTTTATATAGAAGGTGCTAGCCCCATATAATGGCCAATGAACGTGGAACAGAGGGATGGTTATTTGTGAGTATTGTAATTCACACTTGTTTTCGTAGGCTTCATGCCTATGTTTGTTTGGTTTCATGGCTTTCAGCTGCGCTTGATTGGTTACTTATCCTTGTGGACTGTGTATCTATGCTTGTTATTCGTTCTAATAAGACCCTCCTAAATTTAAGTTAAAATTTATTATTTCCTCAGTAATTCTCTAAAAGTACTTTATTGTACTACACTATTATAAAAATTTATATTTTATGGAAGAAAATAATAAATTATGCAATTATGTTAGCAATGTTTTAATTTTCATGATTATATTATTGAAAATTATTATTTATTTTTTAGTTTAAGTTTATGATTCATTATTCATTAAGTCACTTTGAGCATATTTTATTATTTATTATCTTCATATATTTTGTTATAATTTTTATTGGAACGCTACTCATCGGTTATTTCTTTAGTCTTAAATATGATAGCTGACCCTGCACCTCCAGTAGATTACTAAAGGGCCATTTTGTTTTTGTGTTTTTTGAAAAAGAGAGGCATATTGTGATTATTGTGGGTAAAACTCTCTATTGTATTTTGTAGTCATAGCCTAGTGCTCCACATACACCATACTTAAGTCCTAGTCTTATTTTGTTGTTATGTAAATGCGGGAATGGAGTTAGTCACCTTGTTGGTTGGTTGACAGGTTTTGTTATTGTGAAAATTTTGAAAAGGTCCAAATTATAAGGGAGCTCTGTTAAAATTTTTACAAAATGCTTAAAGCTTTATGAACTTTATGCTATGTATAACTTACATATAATAATTTAGTTTAGTTTTTTATTAGTCAAGACTTATGGATATGAATTTACCTTATATTTTATGCCGATCACATCTTTAGTATCAGGGTGTGAAAAAATAGCTCACCTTTTACCTTTTCTCTCAACTACCATGGCTTTGTATGCATAATGGAATTACATGTCAAACTTCACTTTGCTGAGGTTATGTTTTCTCAAGACCAGAATTTCAGCAGGCTGGAAGGCGCATTTTTGATTTTCAATTCAAGTAAGTCTCATCATTGGAATCTAATTTCTTTCTAGTTATTAGAAATCCAATTGAGAGAAATAAATATTGTGGGATGTCTCACCCTCAAGTAAGCTCACCACCATGCCTAAACACAGTCCATATCCTGATTGGACTAAAATGTCAAGTGAATCCGTTGATCAATCTCTCTTTCTCTCTTATAAATGAACTTTTAAAGGATTTATTGTTATATAATGCTTCATCATGCTTTCAACTGCTTTTGCCATGATAACAAAAGTTCTGAGAGTTTGAAACTTTTGTATATGTATATCTGACAGGATATGAAACGTTTGAGTGATTTCAACATTATGAGGAAGCTGGCGGTGTTGGTAAGAGCACTGTCAAAGAATTTAATCTTGATGTGAATGATAACACCTTGGAGATCCATTATACTGGGCTGGAAAAGGAGCTACAACTATTCCTGAATATGGTGTATATGGACTTCTCATATCTGCAATTTTAGTCACCCC
This sequence comes from Prosopis cineraria, assembly GCF_029017545.1. Classification (NCBI taxonomy): domain Eukaryota; kingdom Viridiplantae; phylum Streptophyta; class Magnoliopsida; order Fabales; family Fabaceae; genus Prosopis; species Prosopis cineraria. The sequence continues at coordinate 10,973,043 of NW_026555337.1, read as the reverse complement.
ATGTAAGTCAAATCTCCTATTTGAGCTAAGTGATGACCCTTTTGATTTTGATATGAATAATAACATTTCTGCATTATTTGTTCTAGACTTTGAAATTCCTTCAGAAAGGTTTTCTACTAGAGCCATTCCAGGGATTGTGGTTGGATCATGTGTGTTTCTCGATCCTAATTATACTATTTGTCCTTCGAAAGATGGGTTTTCTAGGTGCAAAGATTCAAAAGACAAACGTAAGATAAAATTTAAAATAATAAAACTGACTATGGCATGCAAGTCAAGTGCATCAACATTGATTTTTTGCGTATTAATGTGATTACTGCTTGTGTTCTTGCAAATTCAATGGGTTCTTCTTTCATTATGTAACACATGATGCAGAGTTCCTAGATCTTAAAATGGGTTATTTCTCTTTAAAACAAATCAAAGATGCCACCAATAACTTTGCCCCCAAAAATAAGATTGGTGAAGGAGGTTTTGGACTAGTGTACAAGGTAATATTTTACCTATCCTATTTATATTTTATATTTAATTAGGATTAAATATTTGACCAGTGTACAAAGTAATATTTGACCTACATCAATGATGAAAATTGAAACTAAGCAATTGATTGAATTGCAGGGTTGTAATAACCCAAAAATATTAAACCAAATAAAATATATAATAATATTTTAAATATATAATAATATTTTAATATATTTTTTATTTACTTTAAAATAAATTTAACACGATGAAATTGGTGGTTGTTGTAGGACTTAAAAAAATGAAGTAAACTAAAATTTGTAATTAAATAGTTCAAGTTTTTTTTAATTAATTATGCGATCAATTTATCAAATTTTGGGATGGCTCAATGACAATTTTCGTTGGTAGGGAGATTTTTCTTTAATTTTAAAATTACTAAATGACCCTTAAAGAAAAGACTACACCTATCAGATAGTTTTCCTCTCTCTTCATTTGTCCTTCTAGTGTGTTCGAATGGAAAAATTTCAGGGGAGAGAGAATCAGATATTGAGAGTGGAGAAACCGTCTTCTCTTCCTCCTTCCCATTCCTACGAAAGAGAGATCGAGTCTGGCTTCAAACCAGGAAAAAAAAAAAAAACCACAGCCACCTAGTTCAGTTCGCCACCAGTGCCTGCGGTTTATCAATAATCTGCCACTGTTGAGATCAGAGCCACAAGTTCATCGTCTCCCCTGCTTCACCGCCGGTGCCTTACTTTCCCTCCCTTTTCGTTCAACATTAAAACTCAGATCTTCTCCCCTATTCTCCGTCACCGCGGTGTTTCTGTGACGAGGGGGAAACTTCGAACTTCTCCCCTCCTCTGTCCGCGATGGTCCGTTGGCGTGTACGGGCCTTGAGTTTCGGTTCCCTATGTCAGATTATTCTTTTTCCTGGTTTAGCATCAATTTCTGTATTGGTGAGTTAACCTTATCTCCCTTCCCTACCTCACATGGTCTGTGTGCGTATGATTGTGTTGGGCTGCTGAAATTGGAATTTTCTTTCTCCTATTAAGATGCTGATTGCGTGCAATGGTGGATCGTATGGCATTCTTTTCAGAATTTGGACTGACTGTTATGAAAGAAATTTGAAGAGGAAAGAGTTTGGTATTAGCTTGAACTTTAATGCAAACAGGGTGTTTGTCAGAATGTTCGATTGAAAAATTTTATTCAAAAGAGTGGCTAAACTTGACTGGGTTAATCACAGTTAATTTTATAGTTTAGGTTCCCTGTTTTTCTGACGTTAATATGCTGATAAGCTAACGAGTGTATCTGTGAGTATCATATGTCTGTGGCAAGATTTGTTTTTACTAAATTTTTTTTTTTCAGTAATTGGTTAAGGATCAAGATGGATGATAGGTGGTAATTTGTAAGTTGCATGACCATGATAAAGTTTGAAGTGTTTCTTAAGTAGCTTGAACATATATTTTAAATGCAATTGACGCTGGGTGATTTATCATATTTATCTATATGGGGGGAATCTATTAATGGGTGATTTAATTGGTGCCCTTATAATGTGATCGGTAAATGGAAGTATGACAATAGATGTTATGGAAGGAGATTGGAAGAGAGAAGAGGTTGATATTTTAGTTGAACACTAGTGCTTACAATGCGTTTGGTAAAGTATTTATTGAAGGAATTTTAATTTTATAGTGGTAATAATATATGTGATGCTTATATTGTTGTTAAAAAAAAAAAACTATAGAAGACACTTATTCTTTATAATGAAAATTAGAGTTGAAATTTGAGATTTGGAAAAGATAATTTGATTGGTGAATCGAGGGTCAAATTGTTGTATATGTATTCATCCTTATTTTAGAACACTGTGGAGTGTTGAAGTTAAGATTGATGTCTTTTATTTGTATTTTTCTAAATCATTTTATGTTGAATATTTTTTACTGATAACATATGAGAGGGAATGACAATGATATTAATTGATACTAGGAAATTAGAGACAAATCATTGATGTAAAGAGTGCCATTAAGAGAAAGCTTTATATTTGGGAAATATGTCAGGTAAGTGATAGCGTCCCACTGATTTTTTTAATCAAAATTTCTTTTACTGTAATATTATGTTTTTCTGAAATCATTTTAATAGCATTAATGCAACTATTGAATATTTGTTGATTAATATTATTTTATGTTGAGAAATTAGCTTTACCAATTTGAAATGTTATTTGATCAATTAAATCAAGTTGGCTTTGATTATGGGATTTTTATTTTATCAAATATTGGATGATACAGAGAATGATTCATGCGAGTTTAACTTTGAAAATTTAATTTTTTTTATATTCAATAAATGCACGTATGAGCATTAGATGAAATTTTATTCTAGCAAGTTTTAATGTTTAAAAAGTATTCATGCGAGTTTGATTTTGGGAATGATAACTGTATCTTGAAAGTGATGATTTCTCACATGTTTGAAAATAGTTTTTTTTAAAAGGGATTTTATAACGGTACACTGGTTGCTAACAGTAGTTTCCGTTAGCCCTTGGCCGCGCCATAGTACACCTAGCTAGCAAGGTGCTTATAGGAGGTGCTAGCCCCGTGCGATGGTCAACACACGTGGAATGGAGGGATGATTATTCGTGAGCATCGTACCACGTTTGTTTCATGGTTTCAAGCCGCGTTTGGTTAGCATTACCCTTGTAGAATGTGTGTCCACATTTGTTTCGTAGCTTCGGCTGCGTTTGTTATTTTTACTCGTGGACTGTGTGTCCGCGTTTGTTTTCGTAGTATAAAGCCGCGTTTGGTTATTGACCCTCGTGAACTGTGTGTCCACGTTTGTTAATTATTTTGATAAGTCTCAATAATTATGAATCCAATTATTTGATGATTTTATATTCCATTGATTTTTATTCAGTAATTTATTTATAAATATTTATTTTATTGTGTTTTCTTGAAATCAGATGATATTATTATTTGCTACGATATTTCAATGATTTGAGATTTTATTTAAATTTTTATATAGACATTTTATTATGAATTTTATTAAATTTTTACGGAAATTTTTGTTTCTTTAATTTACATTACTATTTTGAACTGTTCATTTTATTTATGTTTTATTATTCATTGTTGGGGCGTTATTTACTGAAAAAATATATTTTTTCTCAGATAGCTTGTACCTCTATCAGATCATTCAAGGAATTTTGTTACTGCATTGAAGTTGAGATGCCATTTTGGTTATTCTCAATTTTTTTTATGCATGTAATATATTAATCTATATATTGTACTTTTATAAATAATTGTTATAGGTGCTCCTTATAGCCTATGGTTGAGGTCTTATTTTGTAGATATTTTGTCTGCTAACTGAGCTCCTAGATTTTATAATATTTCTTTAAAAATTTGAATGGTGAAATTTTGGGAAATCCTATTGTCGAAGGAGATAAGACTTCATATTTAAAATAAAATAAAATGGAATATCCTTGAATTAGGTTTAAGGGATATGTGTTTAGGTGCATATCTCGTGCCGGTCACTCTCGTTTTTTAGGGCATGACAAGGGTGTACTATCAAATGGTGTTGCGATAGCTGTGAAGCAACATTCGTCCAAATAAAAGCAAGGGAATCATGAATTTGTTAATGAAATTGGAACTATATCTACTTTGCAACATCCAAACCTTGTCAAGCTAATAATTAGTTTCTATATTTTGCAGTTTAAATGTAATGTATAATTAACGCAACACAACTTTGTTTTATATTTATATAAATCTTATTTTAATTGTGTGGTCTTTAAGTCATCAGTTAACAGCAAGGGAGATGCCACATGGAGCCAAGGATTAATCCCGTTTAACCCTTTTAATTTGTCACGCGTAAATAGCTTGGCCAAATATAAAATGATTTAACTGTGAACTGGTTTAGATTAGATTCACATTGCACTGTTTTTTAAAAGAAAAAAAATGAGGGTGTAAATTGCTTCAACTAAAATTTAATATCAAATGTTTTAGAGGAAAAGTTTTGAAACGAATTTGCCCAAAACCCATAAAACAAATGTGTACAATGGTAGAATGAATTTAAATATAAGAATATATAGTAAGTGACTGCTATGATAGAATCAAAATTCAAAGTTAAAGGTCTACTGTAATAATAAAAAGAAAATCATATATTATTAAAGTATAACATAACACTATCATAATAGAAAAAAATTACTATGATAGAAAAGATTTAAACTCCCTAACTTAAAAAAGACACCAATTTTTTACAAATACCGTTTAATTTAAGAAAATATCAAACAGCTTTTTTCAGTAAACCAAGTTGGGATGGAAATAGATTTAATAACAAATGGCTTAGAATACATTTGAAGCCCAAAATATACAATTTATCTCAAAAGGCCACACCATCACATTCTAAACAATATTTGCACTCAAGAATCCATAACTAAATAATTCATTTATTTTCCTCTTCAAAAGAGGGCAATCAACCAAAAGTCAAATTCCACAAATTAATATGCTACAATAAGTTACTTTAAACAAAATTATTAACTATTTCTAACACAAAAAATAAACAAGTTGTTTCTAACATTCCAAAACAGTCAGCTAATTCTCACAACACTTCAAGAGAACCTTTATAAAATTGTTTTAAAACCCATCCAAAGCATTCTAGTTGAAAATAGTGCAAGATATTGAAAATATATGTTAAACATAGTGCTATATTTCATGGCAATAAAAATGTAACAATGACAAAACAGTAACATGCAGCAACATAAAATGTATAAACCTTGAGCCATGCATAAGGCTCAAACCCTCTTGCTTCCTCCGTTGCATGGCCTTAGATGGATTCTCACCTTCAGATCTAAGGTCTTAGTAACCATAATTTATTTAGATATACAATAGAAAATTAGAACACTGAATATAATTTCTTAAGTTAAATCAAAATGATTTATAAGTATAATCACTCTTCAATATATTATTATTCATTATAACCTTTCAGTATCTAGTTCTTGATCCATTTACAGTTTATTATTTTCAAACACAAACATATATTAAGCAATAACAGTTTATAGTAATAGTTATCTCAAACTTTTTTACAACTAATAATATCCACGCTCCTTTTCTCGAGCCATTCACAAACACTTTGACATTATTATTTATTGGACAATTACAAGTTATAAATATCAAAGATATCAAGCCTGACAACGATTGATACAAATGCTCCCGTACAACACCTTTCATCCTTATTTTGCTAACTGGAGCCATAGGTTAATGTACTAAGATTCATCCATTTGATTGAATTACTCCAAGCTCCAAATCAAGAGGCATCAACCAGTCATGATTGGACTATGGCTCCCCTCTTTTTGGAGAAACTGAGAGGCATCACATTGTATTAACTTTCCAACTTATGTTATCAATATAATTCTATCAACTCCGCAGTAAACCATGTGCATCTAAATAAGCATTCACATCCAAGGCATGCATGTGCTATTCCAAAAAAAAAACATATAAATGTGGTTCCAATACAAGATTCAGAATTTACACATCTTTTTCAATATTCATCAAGTTAATAATAATAGGTTCAACTCTAAGAAACATCTCAAAATAAAAACAACAACAACAACAACAACAACATCAACAACAACGGCTTATACATACCTCACCCAAAAAGAATAATAATAATAGCGAGATCAGTGACACCTAGTCAAAAAAGGGATTCTGACATAACATCTTTGACCAAAGAAAAAATGATTCATTTTATAATGCAATAAGAGATGAAATGTTACAACTTTTATACATCTCAAAGCGGTGCAAAGGAGAGACTATTTTATATGTAGCCATATAGTTTATCAACTTCTGAGGGTGTATTTTGTATTGAGTAAGCCACTTCACTTTCCACATTAAAAATAAATAAATAAAGGTGAAGGCGTTCACATGGCGAACACTAAACACCTTCCAAATGAGTTGATTTTTTTTAAAAAAAAAACTAACTTATTCAAATGGATATTCTCACACAATCGCCTTCCCTAAAAGTCGATTCCACCATACGCGGTTTCATAATGAATTATAAAAGAATTAATTTATTGAGATCGATTCTCACATGATCACTTTTCATAATTTCTTTTTTTTATAAAAAAAATCGATTCTAACTTGTGCGAAAGTTTAGAATACGCAGTATCTTTAATATTATAACTTAAGTCCTTTTAGCTTTTTTTTTTTTTGGTACATGATGTGTTGCCAGCTAAACTTGAATAAATAAATAATCTTTTAATGTTGTGCACTATTGCCTGAAGCTTTGAAATTATAAAATAAAACAACTGGATTCCGATCCAAATTTACAATATATTTAATAAAGATAAAGAAGACGAAAGCAAACAAAGATGACAGCCATTGTTGCTTAATAATTCGTGCGTGATGGGCATGAAAGTCACTTTTAATTAAAAACTAAAAGTTATAATATCATAATTCGTTCTAACATCATGATTCATCAGTGATGATCATGTGACAATAGTGCCTTAAATCATGAATATATGTGGGTCATTTAGATTAAAAATGGACAACTACTCCCTGCTGGCATCACATTTAGTGTTTCAAACAAGATTGCATCCAATTTGTGAGTAATTAAAAAAAATGAACGACTACAAATTCAATGTTATTTCATTTTTATATATTTTTATTTTTTTTATAAAGATCGGATCTAAATAGAAAAAATTTTCTGATTATAATTTTTTTAAAATAGACTAATATATAAAAAAATCTCTAACTTTTGGTTTATTCCATTTCAACATCTTGACCTTTAAGTATTTAAAATTAAGACCTTGAAGTTTCATATTTTGACTATCAATTACCTGTTGTTAAATTTAACAGTTTATTCAATTTTACTTTTTTATTTTAAAGAATTGAGTATATGCCATGTTATACTCTAACAAATGACACTTTTTTTGACATTAAATTTTAAGTGTTTTAATTATTTTAGTAAGATTTTTAAAAAATACCTAAAGCCAATTGTCATATTAAAATAGCACTTTTACGGTAATCACAAAATGGCTTTATGCATTTTCTAAATCTTCATAAAATAATTAAAATTCCATGTTGATGCCAAGTTCTATGTGTTAGAGAATATGCTCAATTCTTTAAAAAAAAATGCGAAATGGCATGAACCGTTAAATTTAATAGCAATTTTAATGACAGGAGAGTTGATGGATAAAATATGAAAGTTCAGGGTCTTAATTTTAAATATTTAAAGGTTAGTGTGGAGATAGGTACCTCATTCAAAGTTTAGGCAAGTTTTGTATATTTTAGTCAAAAAAAATTATTTAAGAATTTAAAAATTTTAAAGTTAGAATGTGATAACTAACCCATGTTGTCCTTTACTCTATTTGTCCTCATCTATTCGTTCTTGTTTTTGTTTTTGTTTTGTTGGGTATTGGGGGTAGGTAGGATTCCTCTCCTGTGGTAATCCCTTGATAATAGGAAAAAGATCTGCCAATCAGTAAAATAAAATGAAACAACAAATTTGAATGAAAGCATTAAGTATTATTAATTGAAATTGCTGAAAAATGAGTCTTAATCACTTGTAATCAATAAGATCTGGTAATTTTTTTACATTATATATAAATTAAATATGATAAATTTAAATTCATGAACCAATCAAGGTTGAGTGTAGCAAAAATCATTAACTCCTTATAACGAGTTGAATTAAAGTTTAAATTTCTACTATGAGCACTATTCATATTTAGTACTTAGACTGTACATCAAGCACACATGGATGTGTACAGACGAAAACATATATAAAAGGAAAACAAGGTCTCGAACAACTATGTCCATAGAAAGAGCAGGAAACATATAAATCAGTCGATTGGCAAATTTATCTGATGAAATAGAAAATTTTATCTCAGAAAACATTTTTTTTTCCTTACATTCAAGGGGAACAAACTATTTTTATCGTGTTTCTGTTATCATTGTTAAAAAAATAGTAAATAGAATGTCATTTAAGCGGTAAGGATAAAAAAATTAAATTACCCAAATTATCAATAAATTTAAAAAATTCAAATGCCTTTTAGTGATTTGAATGTGAATTTATTAGCATGCCTTTCTAATAAAATAACGAATCTCACTTCAAATTAATGATTAAGTTATTGCAAATCAGAGAAATAAGAGTATCAAACTAGAAACATGAGTAACCATTAAAGTCATGAAAACTATTTCTTTTCCTTCGTAAATAGATGTATCTCATTGCAAATTAATAGTCAAAAAGTTGCAAATAAAGAATGACCAGTGTACCAAATAATGTTGTGGTTATGAAGTTGTAAATTAAGAAATAAGAATGTCACACATTGAAGACCTTTTTCAAATCTTGTGGTCAACAAATGTTATTTCTCCTAATAACTATTTCATATTTAAATGTAAACATATGTTAAATTATTTTATTTTATTTTTACTTTTTTTCAACTGTCTCTTAATTATGTCTTGTTGTTTTTTTTTTTTAAAGTAAGCCAGACACATTTTTTAATTGCTTGGAGTTTCAACAATGTTATATTATACTATTCACATTTAAACATGCTTCTGCTTATTATAATTTTCTATTCCTCTTTATTTAAAAAATTTTTTTTTTTATTCCAAACTAGGAAACCCGTGAGAATCTTTTGACTTAGCTTACTCTTCTTTTCTCCCCCCAAGTACTACATTTTCCATTAGTTGCAATTACATGGTTCTTCTTCTACCATCTTTTGCTTCTTCTTCTTCCTCCTTCTTCACACCTCTCAAAACAATCAAGTCAGAGTAATTTTCTTCAGACTGCAACAAAATATAATGGAGTGTGCGATTTCAAGCTCTACACTTTTCTCTCTTTTGATATTTGGATGCTTCACTTCGATAGTTTTCACGGGCCATGAGTCCAATGCTCAGCTCATACCTGAAGATGAAGGTAACATAATTTCAGGCTTGGGTTCACTAATGCTCGGTCTTCTCAATATTATTTTTATTTTTATTTTTTTGATCGTTAGCTTAGTTTCCTTATAAAATTAAAGGCATTTTCGTATTTTACAGTTATAAAATAGTGAAGTTTTATATTCTTCTGCAATTTTTCATGGAGAGAATACAATGGAATTGTACAACTGCTGTAATTTTCAAACTTGGTCCTTCATTTTCTCTCCATGAAGTGAACAGATTCTAAAAATTGAAATCCACTTTTTTATTAACAGGTCACATCAAGATTTAATTAGGCCAACATGAGTTTTCTGCACTCGTTTGGGCATTGGGACGCTCTCCTGGATAAGAGAAGACATTTATTGATTAATTAAGAGGAGAATCCCAAAGATATTTAATAAAAAGAACTAAAAAATTCTTTCTTAAAGACAAACAAAAAGAACAGAAATAAATTGCAAAAAATGCAAAGCATATAAGACCAATTGTAGATTTTCGACAAAGTATGCAAAGTCTCGATTAAAAAAAGCAACCGGTCTTTATATGCGCACTTTAATTTTTCTTGGATGTTTTCCGCTAATCTTTAATGGGAGAATTCTTGCTCATTTTTACCAAATGTCTTTGCCAATTAATGGTTTTTTTCAGCAATTTACCCTATATTTATTTCATATGATGTTTGGTTTAGCCCATGGATAATCTGTTTGAGTATTCTTATTTAGAGATTCAGAAGATCAGATCTGTTGTAATTGAACTATTTAGGTCTCATTTGATTAATAGAAACGAATGAAATGAAATGGATTGAAAAAATCAGTACAAAAATGAATTAAATTAAAATTCCCTCTCATAATAAGCACAATAAAACTCATTAATGTATACTATAAATAAATGTGAAAATTATCACACCCTCCAAAAATCTTATAAATTATAATTTCTAACCCAATGAACTAAATTACCCCTCTTTTTTATAGATGTGGTTCACCATCTCTTTTGATTATCTCATTTTTACTTTATTTTTTCAATCCATTCATTTTTAGTAACCAAATAGGACCTTAGATTTAGTAGAACAATCTTGATGATATATGAGCTTGACAATATGTGAATACATATATAAGGTTGATCATCTCATTTTTACTTTTATTTTTCAATCCATTCCTTTTCTAGTAACCAAACAAGACCTTAGATTTAGTAGAATCATCTTAATGATATATAAGAGCCTTGACAATATGTGGATACATATATAATTTAGGTTGATGAGAATATTAATAAGTATGCATATTAAATATGGATGAGAAAGAAGTCATTAATATAAATATGTGAATACATATATAAGGTTGATCATCTCATTTTTACTTTTATTTTTTCAATCCATTCCTTTCTAGTAACCAAACAAGACCTTAGATTTAGTAGAATCATCTTAATGATATATAAGAGCCTTGACAATATGTGGATACATATATAATTTAAGGTTGATGAGAATATTAATAAGTATGCATATTAAATATGGATGAGAAAGAAGTCATTAATATAAATACGAGGATTAGTGTTCATGTTGAAAATCAAACATGTACAGCGAGCCACGTGAAGTTCTTGACATTGATTTTATGGATAAGATGTTTATGAATATACATAAATCCTCTTGTTGGTGAATGAAAAAAAAAAAGATTTTTGTTGGATGCAGTGAAAGTTCTAGAAGCAATAACATCGAAGATAGAGGACTGGAATTGGAAGGTGATCCCAAGTTCTTGTATGGATGCAAACTTCAATCAGAGTTTCACCTGCAATTGCACTTACCAAAGTAGAACCATTTGCCATGTTACAAGCATGTATGTATATATCTTCATTTCTAATCTGGAATTTTTTGCAGTGAAGAGATATTCATAAAAAGAAAGGGATATAAGCTGGAAACGTTGATTCAGTGTAGTCTATAGAAGTTTTTAATAATTTAATTATGTTTCGAAATTTTTTTATTGTCTATTTAGATTTGGCATCATTAAGTCACATCAAGAGGCATTTATGTTTAATTTATAGGGGAGAAACTGGCGGGTTGACTTATGTGGACAGGAGGCACAAACCATTTTATTTGATTAAAGTATACTTTTAGTCATCTAGCTTGAGTTTTAATTTAATTATTTAATTTTGTAGAGTATCTTTTTAGTCCTTTAATCCTAATATTGTTAGTTTTAAATGATTATTTTGTGTATCAATCAGTGTTATTTTGAAAAAATTAAACTTAATATCTCAATGTTTGAGAATATTTTGTCAATATTTGAAAATTTAATATAAAATTTATTAGGATAAAACTAATAGTATTCATGTTAAAAGACTAAAAAGATATTATGAAGTTAAGGGATTAAAATCAAATGTTGTGTAAAGTTACAGAATTAAATGTATACTTTAGCACATTTCATTTCAAAATTGATCATTTCTTTGCACCTTGAATCTTGTTAGTTCTATCTTAAAATAAATTTTTATCTCTACCTCTAATAAGAACCAAAAAAATTATTGTTTAATAATTTTTCTAGTATTCAATAATGACAGAAAGGTAAGAATGAATATTAAAAAATAATACCTTATAAATAGGAAATTAATATTCTCTCTATGCCTTATAAATAAAACTAGAGGAATATATTAAATACTATAATTCTTTATGGTTAAAATAAATATAGGTTTAAATAGGCGGCTGAATCTAAGCCTATTTTTTGAGGCTTTTATATAAAAAATCTCAATTTTCAAAACTTAAATTAAAAAATAATAATAGGATGAAATGATTAGCCCATTGAACCCATCCACATTTCCGGTTCTATAAATATTAGGCTTGGCAATCATATCATTTTACTTTATGCAATGTACATTCAAAAGCGTGAACCATATATGCTCGCAGGTCCCGTTTCTTCTTTATTATATATTTTGCGTCCCCTTCCTTATTTACAACAACTAGTTGATTTGACCTTGGGATATATGACTATAATATTATTAATAGTAAAGTCTCGCGGCATCGCAACAAAATTATTGTGTTAAAACAACACATATTGGTGCTAATTATAACAGAATTTCTTTGAAATTTAGCTCCAATGTAAACATTTTAGTGATATGTTTTTCTTTTTCATGACAGCCAGCTGGGGGGTTACAATCTATCTAGAGTTTTACTAAGTGATTTTGGGAACCTTACCCATCTGCAAAATCTGTAAGTGATTAATTCTTACATTTCTATTTTTTTAATATATGGCATAATATATATGTGTATATGTGTGTGTATATAAATATGCTCGGCAATTTCACGTTTGAAAGGTAACTTTGATATGTCGCAGTTATTTGAGTGGCGCCAATTTGTATGGATCAATCCCAAGAAGCTTTGCTAGACTGCCTCTCGTTACATTGTAAGTGATCTATGTTCTGCGTGCATGCATCTATACAATCTAGAACTATTTGACTAAACGCATTATTCATCCCTTAAACTTATGCTTCAGACAACTTCAAGTAAGTCAAATCAGCGGTCCAATCCCAGAGGAAATTGGCAATATTACAACTTTGGAGGAGTTGTAAGTGTAATTCAATACGCTTTGAGATTCTGAAATTTGTTGCTGTAATGACAAATAGTTTTATGGTTTTGCTGCTTTTGTAGAGTCTTGTACAGTAATCAGTTAGAAGGAACTCTTCCTTCTAGTCTAGGAAAATTGAAGCAGTTACGCAAATTGTAAGAATAATTTATGTGCAAATGATTTTGTTTTTATCCTAGTTAAATTGTAACTCACAAATCATGTTACAGATAGGTTTTCATGTTGCTTTTGGCTGTATTTTCCATCTACAAATCTGCAGGGATCTTTCTGGAAATAATTTGTCAGGTACAATACCTGAAAGTTTTGGCAATTTGAAGAACCTAAATTTTACGTGAGTGATATAGTATGATTAATTGACTCCATCCTTTCAATATAGATGTGTATATAAATGAGAATTTGTGGTCTGAAACGTAAGTTGGACATGTTGCAGTGATTTATCTAACAACTCTATGAGTGGATCAATCCCAAGAGCTTTGCTAAACTCCCTCTTGTTACATTGTAAGTAGTCGGACAGTAGAATGACAATAAAGTTCCAAATGAGATAATTGATGACAATTAGGTTCTTGACAAATTTTCGAAAACATAAATTGATGCACATATTCATTAAGGCAATTACAAACATAGACATCTCAATTATAAACTGGGAGTTACATTTAGATTTTAAAAATATTATTTTCTATTGGAATTACTTAATTTCAATTGTTTAAATCGATATTTGCAGTTATTTTTTCAATTTCTATTGGGACATAATGCTATTAATTCTCTCTTTTAAAACTTAACTGTCATTCCCGTCAATCAATTGTGAATAGCCAAACCTTATTTTCATCAATGTTTTGCATTCATGCATGCATCTATACAAGCTTCAACTTTTTGACAAATGTATTATTCATCTCGGAAAATTATGCTTCAGATATCTTTCACGTAATCGAATTAGTGGTCTGATTCCAAAAGAAATTGGTGATATTACAACTTTGGAGTATTTGTAAGTATTGTGAATCAGCAAGCTTTCAGTTTTTTAAATTTGGTGCTCTATTAAGAAATGGATTTATGGTTTTGCTTCCTTTTGAAGAGATTTGGAAGATAATTTGTTAGAAGGACCTCTTCCCTCTAGTCTCGGAAAATTGGAGCAGTTGAGTTCATTGTAAGAATATTTAATTTATGCAGAAATTATTTTCTTTTATCTTACTTGGATTGTAAGTCATGTTATAGATGGGTTTTTAATTATATTGCTTCTGGATGTGTTTTCTACTTATAAATTTGCAGGATTCTTTCAGGGAATAATTTGTCAGGGACAATACCTGAAAGCTTTGGCAATCTGAAGAAATTGGAAGATGTGTGAGTGATATAATACAATTCAGCCATTCTCTAGGTTGTGTTAAACCCTTAGAAATTTTCTGAATTCTAAAATATCTTCTAATATTTTCTGCAGTAGGTTAAATGGGAACAATATTTCAGGTAAATTACCCAATTTTATTGGGAACTGGACTGAACTTCGATCATTGTAAGTGTATTTTACTCTAACTCACTAATATACTTGTTGAAAAATAAACTTGCTTAGTGAATGTTGATCCTTTCATGAGAGGCACATATATTAACAAACAATTTGAATTATCTAAAGTACTTATGTGTTAAATTAATCCAAACAAGTGAAAAGGCTAAATGGGCTAGGTTTTTTTGAAATATTTTCTTTGTTTTGTTTACCACTTTTTATTTTCAAAATTCCTTTTTTGACAACTTTTTTTTTTGGCAGGTATTTGCTGGGAACGTCGATGGAAGGTCCAATTCCTCCGACCATTTCTCAGCTAAGAAATTTGACTTATTTGTGAGTATGCTTCTTCCTTTTGTAAACTGTTTGCACACTCTTCTTCAATGGCCGTAAAGTTAATTTAATCTTCAAAAAGAATCTCTTCTTGTTTTTTTTTTGGGGGTCATTGAGGATGCTTTATTATTGTCACTATTATTATTTTGAATTTATAATTCAGGACAATATCCGATTTGCGTGGACCAACAACAATGAGATTTCCTAACCTGGAAAATTTGACATCATTGGCTTCCTTGTAAGTTGAGAAGCCTCTTCTGCTAAGAGAAAATCTGTTTAGTGCCCCTGAACTGTTTTTAATGAATTTAATTTTTTTTTATACTTTTTTTTACTCTCAGGGTGTTGAGAAACTGCTCCATCCATGATTCCATTCCAATTTACATTGGTAAAATGGAAAGCTTACGAGAACTGTAAGTTGCTTCATCCTTATATATGCCAATCTAGAATCCTCTAAACAGCATCCTCAATTTAACTTCAATTGAAAACTTAATTATTCCTAATTTAGACATAATTACTTCTATCATTATTGACTATATATTATTGGAACTATTATTTTCTCTTTATTCTTCCTTTCGTTATGGTTATGAGGAGATATTTAATTTTGTTACATATGGATTGCAGAGATTTGAGCTTTAACAAGTTGACTGGTGAAATCCCAGACAACATGAATGGCTTGGGGCTATCTTACATGTAATGGAGTACTTGCTATACAAGTATCTATACAAGTAATAGTTTTGTATCTATACTTGATTTTTTTTATTAATCATGTGTGCAGGTTTCTGACTAGAAATTCTCTAAGTGGAAAAATTCCTGAATGGATACTGCAAAAGAACTATTACTTGTTAGTACAAATTTTTTATTTTAATTTCTTTATCATTACAATATTCCAATGCTATTATTTGAAATTAATTATTTACTGTAAATCCTATTAACAAAAACTTCTTTATGGCAACCTCTTGTCATTTTGTTTTATAATTTCACTCCACTTTTCCATCCAGGGATTTATCTTACAACAATTTTTCAGAGTCTACTGTTACTATTCCCAATTGTCAGCATGGTAACATGTAAGCTTCTCTCTGATCTCTCTCTCTCTCTATAGATCCCCCTCCCCCAAATTTTTTTATCTCTAAGCCATTATTTGTGTTACACAGAAACTTGGGTTCAAGCATGTCATCTTCAGCAGGCACCTCGTATGATTATGCTTATGGCCATACTATTTTGATTATTCTACATGCCCCACATTTAAATAATCTATATAGTGAAAACTTTTATTCATGTTGCAGGCTAACTTGCTTAAAAAGGGGCCTTCCTTGTGAAGGAAAACCCAAGTGTAAGTATTTAAATGCGTTTTTCATGCTCAAATGTTTGAGAAAACTAAATCAGCTAAAAAAGCAAACTCATCGATTATGAAAGTTTCATCACTAATTGGGTTTTGACCGGATGACATTTTTTCTTATGTTGTCATTACGAATGCAGATTATAAATTATTCATAAATTGTGGAGGATCTGGAATAACATATAAGGGGAATACATATGAAGACGACACCAATCCACAAGGTACCTCGTACTTTTATTTATCAAGAGATAACTGGGCCTATAGCAGTACAGGAGTATTCTTCCTAAGTTCTAATGATGCTGGTTATAAAGCAACAAACACACCTTCTCTCAACATTACTAGTCCAATCTACCGAACAGCTCGTCATTCCCCTCTATCTCTCAAGTACCATGGCCTCTGTATGCGTAATGGAAATTACAATGTCAAACTTCACTTTGCTGAGATTATGTTATCTCAAGACCGAAATTTCAGTAGGCCTGGAAGGCGCATATTTGATGTTTCAATTCAAGTAAGTCTCCCCTGTTGGATCTAATTTTTTTCCTCTAGTTATTAAATAATCCAATTGAGAGAAATAAATAAGATCACCACCATGTTTATCTATCTCTTCAATGGAGGGCTAAATTGCTAAAGACAGTAATCTACATCCATAGTCAGACTTAAATGTTAAGTGAATCGAATCTTTATCTCTTGCAAATGAACCGTACTCTTAAAGGATTTCTGTAGTACAATCAATAATGCTTTGTCAAGCTTTCAACTGCTTTTTCTATGATAACAAATGTTCTGACAAAGGTTGAAACTTTTGCATGTACATCTTGATAGGGAACAAAAGTTTGAGCGATTTCAACGTTATGGAGAAAGCTGGCGGTGTTGGTAAGAGCATTGTCAAAGACTTTAACGTTACTGTGAATGATCACACCTTGGAGATTCATTTATACTGGGCTGGGAAAGGAACTACAACTATTCCTCATAATGATGTATATGGACCTACCATATCTGCAATTTCAGTCACGCCCAGTAAGTCAAATCTCATTTATTGGTAACTCTTTCTAGCTTAAGCTAAGTGATGACCCTTTGATTTTGATATGAATAATAAGCATTTCTACATTATTTGTTGTAGATTTTGAAATTCTTTCAGAAAAGCTTTCTACTGGAGCCATTGCAGGAATTGTGGCTGGATCATGCGTGTTCCCCATACTAATACTATTCATCCTCCAAAAGATGGGCGTCCTATGTGGCAAAGATTCCAAAGACAGACGTAAGATCAAAATCTAAAATAAAAAAAGATGGTATATTGATTGATAATAATTTGGTATAATGACTTTTTATACATAAATATGACATGCAATTCAAATGGATAAGCACTGATTTTTGTATATTAATGTGATTACTACTTGTTTCCTGCAACTTCAATGGGTTCTGCTTTCATTTATGTAACCTTTGATGCAGAATTCCTAGATCTCAAAACGGGTATTTCTCTTTAAAACAAATCCAAGATGCCACTAATAACTTTGCCCCAGAAAATAAGATTGGTGAAGGAGGTTTTGGATCAGTGTACAAGGTGATTTTTTATGTATTATGGCTATATTTAACTAGGATTAAATAACTGATCTTAACAATATTGATTTTATGCTTAAGAAAGATCGATGATGAAGATTAAGACTCAACAGTTGACTGAATTGCAGGGTGTACTATCAAATGGTGTTGAGATAGCTGTGAAGCAACTTTCCTCCAAATCAAAGCAAGGAAATCGTGAATTTGTTAATGAAATTGGAACCATATTTTCTTTGCAACATCCAAACCTTGTCAAACTTTATGGTTGTTGTGTTGAAGGAAACCAATTGTTGCTAATATATGAGTACATGGAGAACAACAATCTTGCCAGTGCTCTTTTTGGTAAGAATTCCATCGGATTTTCTGCAATAAAAATTAACATATATAGTTCTTGTTTAGAAGATAATTTTGGAGGTGACTTAGTATCCCAAGATACAAGACATGTTTGACAAACTTACCATATATTTAATAAGGTTTTATTCAATATACTCATCCTTATTCCTTATTTATTATATTCTCTCTCTTTCTCTCTCTCTTTAAGGTTATTCAATAAAAGGTATTTTTGAAAATTTATATTTTTGTTTGAAAAAAAATTAGAATGTAAAGTATATTTAATTGGCTTTATTAGTATTTGTAATTTTGTCTAAATCTGTCTTAAATAGAGATAGCATGTATTTATAAGGAAAAGATAACAAATGAAATCATTTTAGTTGTTTTTTTTTCAATTTCGTTTGTTTTGAAAATATGTAATTGATACTAATGTTAGGTGGTCAAGGGTGGAAGCTACACTTGGACTGGCCTACAAGAATGAAAATATGTGTAGGGATAGCAAGAGGATTATCTTATCTTCACGAGGAATCAATGTTGAAAATTGTGCATAGGGATATCAAGGCAACAAATGTCTTACTTGATAAGGATTTGAATGCTAAGATTTCAGATTTTGGCTTAGCCAAGCTTGATGAAGAAGAGAATACTCATATTAGCACAAGAATAGCAGGAACAATGTCAGTATTCTATTGCATCTTTTCATTATGTCAATTCTTAAATTTGGTATTAGTATTTATAGGCCTTTTCTTCTTAGACTTCACTTGCATATTAATTTTGTTTTATGACATGACTTAATGATTTATTAACATTACATGTTCTCTTTTCAGTGGTTATATAGCTCCTGAATATGCATTGCGAGGATATTTAACTGAAAAAGCAGATATTTATAGCTTCGGAGTTGTTGCTTTAGAGATTGCTAGTGGAAAAAGCAACAAAAGTTACAGGCCAAAAGAGGAGTTTGTTTATCTTCTTGATTGGGTTAGTGACACTATTTATATTTAACATTAATGATGTTCAATATATACCAAAGATTTGTGTCCTTCCTAATTTTCTATCAAAGTGTTCATCCATTTCTATAAGATCAAAATCAAATTAACACACACACTTGACAATAAAAGCATTTTTAATATAAGATAAATTTACAATTTTCCTAAGTATTTTTAATTTGTCTATGATATTGTTAGTCCTTCAATTATACAAACCCTTTTCTATACATAGTCTCTCATTCTAAATGCTTAATTCAATTTCTTCAGGACAAAAAACTATTTTTCAAGTCAATTTACTAACATTATTATCTCTTTTTCTAGCAAAAAAAACAATGACACATCTTCATAAATTCATGGCTTAATTCAATTTCTAATAACTACACACTTTCATGTCGTTGAAGGCCTATGTTCTTCAAGAGCAAGGAAACCTTCTTGAGCTCGTGGATCCAAGTCTTTGTTCAAACTACCCCTCACAAGAAGCCTTGAGAATGTTGGAGGTGGCACTCCTATGCACTAACCCGTCTCCAACTCTCAGACCACCCATGTCCTCTGTGGTTAGTATGCTTGAAGGAAAATCACTGATTGAAGCACCAATAATCACATGCCGAGAGGGTGACCTAGATGCAAGTGCAAGAATCAAAGCTTTTGAGATGCTATCACAAGACAACAATAGCCAAACCTTCGTTTCTTCCACAATCCGACATGAAAGTTTGGAGCAAAGAATTGAGGCAACGGATGGATGAATGGATTGTTTCCTCTGTTTCTTTCTCTATAATAAAGATTTCCCTTCATCTAGTTGGTTTTTCTACAATTCCAATGGATATATGGTTTGATCATATTGTAGGTTGGATAATTAATTTGTATGAAATTGCAATAATCTTTCATAAATGAGTATATATTGTTAGAAGTAGAGAGTGATAAACATGCACATGCAAGATTACAAAAAAATATAACATGAAGTGTGAAGAAGAATTTTCTTGTGCTTATAATTAGTTTCTCTATTTTGCATATTAAATGTAATGTATAATTGATGTGACACAGCCTTGCATTTATATATATATATATATATATATGTTGTATGTATGTATATGTAATATTTATTGTTTTTAAGGAGAATCATATTTGAGGACTTGGGAAGAAAATTATTTACAAATAAGGACTAATACGGAATGAATTGTTACTAAAATAAAAACATATACTTATTTTTTCTTAAATAGAACTTGTTCTCAGTCTTTGTTTGTAAATAACTTTTTTTTTAGGTCCTTTGATGTGATTATCCCTTGTTTTTATTGTATTTCCTAATGCGCAATGCTAAATTCATGCATGCCTAGTTTTCTGGTAAAGGATGATAGGATATTGGGAGCATTATTCAAACGAAGTTGCAAGTTTTGAGGCTTTGAGCTAGAAACAAATTAAAGGAAATATACAACCAACCAAGGAATAATGATTTAGAAATATCTAAGATATTGCCACCTCCCTTTTAATATGTTTATATGTTTTTAGTCATTCAAGGGCTTGGAAATATTTATAGACTAAAATCTCTTCATTAGTTTAAGATATAGAAAATATTTTAATATAGAATTTTAATATTAGACTAAATTAAAATATAACATTTTTTTTGGAATAAATTAAATTTATATTTTAAAATATATTTTGTAAAATAGATGTGGGAATGAGAATTAGATGTTTGAAACGTGAGAATTTGGGATCTGAAACGTAACTTGGATATGTTGTAGTTATTTATCCAACAACTCTAAGCATGGATCAATCCCAAGGAGCTTTGCTGAACTCCCTCATGTTATATTGTAAGAAATCGAAAGGAAGAATGGCAATGAAATTCCAAAAGAGATAATTTATGATAATTAGGTTCTCAATAAAATTTTTTGAAAAATAAATTATAAATATTGATTTAAACAGTTACAAATATAAACTAAGAGTTTCATTTAGAATTCGAATCTCTTATTTAATATTGAAATTATTTAATCTGCAACTATTTGCATCAATATTTGCAAGTTATTTTTTAATTTTTTTTTATCAAAAACCTAACTGTCATGAATTCTCTCTTTCAGGACTTAATTGTCATTCTCCCTAATCAAAACTTGTGAACATCCAAACCTTACTTTCATCTACGATTTGCATACATGCAACTATGCAAGCTTCAGCTTTTTGACGAATGCGTTATTCATCATCTCGCAAAATTATGCTTCAGATGTCTTTCACGTAATCAAATCAGTGGTCCAATTCCAAAAGAAATTGGTGACAGTACAACTTTGGAGGAGTTGTAAGTGTAAATCAATAAGCTTCGATCAGTTTTTGAAATTTCTTGCTCTTCTGAGAAATGACTTTATGGTGTTGCTTCCTTTTGCAGAGATTTGGAAGATAATCTGTTGGAGGGATCTCTTCCTTCTAGTCTTGGAAAATTGTAGCAATTACGCGGATCGT
The DNA here is from genome assembly GCF_029017545.1 of Prosopis cineraria. NCBI lineage: Eukaryota > Viridiplantae > Streptophyta > Magnoliopsida > Fabales > Fabaceae > Prosopis > Prosopis cineraria. The sequence goes on along the minus strand of NW_026555337.1, from coordinate 10,951,687 downwards.
AAGAATATTTTATACACAAATGATTTTCCTTTTATCTTAGTTAAATTGTAACTAACACAAGTCATGTCATAGATAGGTTTTCATATTGCTTTTGGATGCCTTTTCTGTTTATAAATTTACAGGGTTCTTTCTGGAAATAATTTGTCAGGGACAATACCTGAAAGTTTTGGCAATCTAAAGAATTTAGAAGAATTGTGAGTCATATAAATGATTCAGACTTTCTCTATGTTGTGTCAAACCCTTATAATTTGTTGAATTGTAAAATTTCTCCTAACATTGTCTGCAGTAGGTTAAATGGGAACAATATGTTAGGTAATGTCATGCCCCAAAAATAGAGGGTGACCCAGCACGGGTGTGAACCACTCACACATTCCCATAAGCCTCAAAATGAACATTTATTCCATTTTACAAAAGAAAAGAACAAAATTTAATCAAATCATATGAGAATTAAAATAACTCCTTTAAACTCATTATCATAAGAAAGTGTCAACATTTTTGTAAAAATTTCAGCAAACCTCCTCTATAACTAGAATCTTTCGAAAATTCTACAACAAAATTTTTTATAGATAATAGTATAAATCAGGAGCGTAACTTCTTCCAGCCAGTAACCAATATACAAACCAAAAATAAGTTTATCAACAATCTATGTGGAGCATCTACTCTTTCTTTCAAATCAAAAAGACATAACAATTATATATTACATTAAAAGCAACAATACCAATCAAATATCCACCCACTATAGCCAGTTGCCCTTTAGAGGTTGATGGTGGGATTAGCATCAGCTAACAAATCTAACACCAAAATAATTTTTTTAGTGAATAGCATTCCCATGGTAAAATTCTTAGAATTTAAATCAATAAACTCCAATAATGGTGTCAACTAATTAAAAATGATTCTACAAAGATTTATAAGCCTATAAGTTATATCCATAATTGTAAAATAAGAGTAAATTAAAAAAAATTTATGTTATCATGCTTAAAGAAAATAATTTACTCACATATTCCTCAAGGTGGTAAAATTGTTAGCCAAAATCATGTAAATTTTAAAAACACTTTAATCAACATTTAGAATCTTGAGAACTCAACAGAACAGATTATAAACGTAAACACATAGTCCACGAAGGTAAATAACCAAACACAGCTTATGTCACGGAAACAAACATGGACACACCAGTCCACGAGGGTAAGTAACCAAACGCAGCCGAAGCTACGAAACAAATATGGACACACAGTCCACAAGGATAAATAACCAAACGTGGCTAGGCCATAGAATCAAACGCGGGTACAAAGCCCACAAAAACCAACCATAAGAATAAAGCTCACAAAACAAACTAACTAGTGTTTAACCATAGCGCAATATGGGTTAACAGAATTGCCGTTAGCAACAGTGTTCTATTTTGAGTTCTCTTAAAATCACATTTCAAACGTGCGAGAAAAACAAGTATTATTGAAATAAATTATCATCCTTACTACCAACTCACATGAACTGTTTCAAATCTCAATATTTGTCAAAATCATAAACTTGCACTAATTAAGTATCCAATAAAATTTCACAGTTTAACAACCATACAAGAATACTTTCATCCATCTTGGAAATATATTTTCAAGAATCAATAAATGCACATATCATAACTCATTTGTCCTTCATTAATATTTCATAATTTTCAAAATTAATATAATCTATAAGAATAAAATATTTCAAGAAAAAGGCTATTAAAAATAAAAATAAATTAAATGGAATGCTATTCACTTACTCGTCAGAACTTCAAACTCTCAAAGATATCCTTTCCTCTAATTCTGGTCAGGGCCTCGTTCTTTCTCACGCCCTATCAGAATATAAATAAATGAAATTTTTAACCTAACTCCAAATCAACCATTATCATTTAAAATTCCAAAACCAGCATCATATTTATAATTGATCCAAGTGTTATCATTAACATCACTAATCCCCACTGATTTATTTTAGTCAAACCATCCATTCCTAATTCCATAGCTTGCATACTAACATACTTCTCCCATCAAACATTATCCTTCATACTTACAACCTTCCCCATTCTTGAGGTAAAAATTTTTCATAGGTTTTGCACCAATTACTTTAGGTGCATAAATTCTAATTATTTAAATTATATATCCAAGTCACTCTCTTCCTTCCTTTCCTTAATAGTTTCTTTACCCATATTTAATTCACATTAAATTTATTTAGCTCATAGGATTATGACCCCCCCCACACACACACACACACACAGAGCAAATCTTTGAACAAACTTCCAACTTAAATTTGAATCTTCTCCCTCCTATAACAGCACGGCACAATAGTAACAAAAGGCATGCATAATTTTTTTTTCTCAGTGACGTACAGCCATAGACAGCCACAGGGGAACCGAATTTTTTTTTGCCACTTTAATCACCAGTTCACATATATATAGTGTAAAAGAAGCCTAAATGTGAAGCCTTCTCACCTTGACTCACCACAAGAGAAAATAAAGCTGAAGAAATTGAAACAGCCGGATGAACAGGGGAGATATAATTCGAACATTGTCACGATGCACAGTAATGAAAGGAGCTTGACTCCACAGCGTCGATACAAGCTTACAAAAATATATCTACTCTAGTTTTGATGCTTTGTGATTTCTCAGCTCAGAACACACGAATTGAATAGCATGCAGAGAGATTGCAAAAAACAATGAGCACATAACAGTAAAGCAGAGCACAAAGCTCATGGTTGAGCTAGGAAAGGAAAGACTCATGAATCCAGCTCCAACGATTAAGTCTTATACCAATAGTAACCCAAATAGATGACAGAAATTGAGCAGCGATCGAACCCAACGAACACAGCCAGAAATAGAACAGAGAACAATAATAAGATAGGGAATATAGGGGAAAAGAACTAGAGCAACTTATAGCTTTAACTGTACTAGCCACCACTGCGAACAAAAATGGAAGAGGAGTTGACAATCACTAGAATGAGAAAAGGGTCAGAGGTGCAGAGAATAGATTAAGTCAGTTATATTCTCATACTCTCTCTCTCTCTATTTTTTGGAATGGCCGAGGAAGGGAAGGAAGCTTTTATCATATTTGGAAAAGGGTAATTTTATAATTTTAGAGAAGCAGAATAAAATAAAATTCCCTTTTTATTGCATCAAGGATTCGAACCTGGAACCTTTAGGTTGTTTGGCATACATACTTCCATTTTACCCATACTTCTTATTGTTATAATTATCCCAAACATAGCTAAAATATATTCATATAGTTAATTAAATATGTGTGGTGTGTGTGTGTGTGTGTGTGTGTGTGTGTGTTTGTTTGTTTTTAAGGCTATTACATTCTTTCCCCCTTAAGAAATTCAGTCCTCCAATTTTTTTTAAATTAATGCTTATCTTAATCTTCAAATAGGTGTGGATGCTTAGTACGCATATCAGTTTCGATTTCCCACATAGCTTCTTCTTGAGCATGGTTATGCCATAGCACTTTCATCGAAGCAATTTCTTTCGACCGTAACTTCTTAACTTATCGATCCAAAATAGCCATAGGAACTTCTTCGTAAGATAAGTCTGGGGCTACTTGAATCCCTTGAGTCTCAATTACATGAGAAGGATCATATAAGTATTTTCGTAACATTGACACATGAAATACTGGATGAATACCTAACAATTCAGGCAGTAACGCCAAACGATAAACAATTGCACCAATTCTTTCTAAAATCTCAAATGGACACACATTCCTTGGGCTTAGTTTACCTTTCTTCCCAAATCTCATTACTCCTTTCATAGGAGATACCTTAAGAAATACTTTGTCTCTGACCATAAATTCTAACTCTCAATGTCGGTTATCCACATAAGACTTCTGTCGACTCTGAGCTGTTATTAATCTTTCTCTAATCATTTTCACTTTCTCAATAGCATCTTACACCAAATCTAGTCCCAAAAGCTTAGTATCGCCAATATCAAACCATCCAATAAGAGACCTATATTGCCTGCCGTAAAATGCTTCATACGGGGCCATTTGTATGTTAGATTGATAACTATTGTTATAAGAAAATTCTACTAAGGCCAAGTAATGATCCCAACTACCACCAAAGTCCAAAATATAAGATCTTAACATATCTTTAAGTATCTGAATAGTTCTCTTAGACTGGCCATCAATTTATAGGTGAAAAGCAGTACTGAGATCCAATCGAGTGCCTAAAGCTTCTTGGAAAGATCTCCAAAATCGAGAAGTAAATTGAAGACCTCTATAAAAATTATGGATATTGGAATCCCATGTAATTGCACAATCTCATCAATATACAATTAAGCATATTTATCAACATTATATGTTGTTTTCACTGGAATGAAATGAGCTAATTTTGTCAGTCTATCGACAATAACCCAGATAGAATCATACCCTTTAGTAGTGCGAGGCAACCCTGTGACAAAGTCCATTGTGATATTTTCCCATTTTCACTTTGGTATTTCTAACCTTTGGTGTAGCCTAGTTGGCTTCTGGTGTTCTGCCTTAACTTGCTGGCATGTCAAACAATGTGAGACAAAATTTGCCACATCCTTTTTCAAGCTATCCCACCAATACAGTTGTTTCAAATCTTGATACATTTTAATTGCTCCTGGATGCACGGTATATGCAAAATGATGAGCCTCTTCCATGATAAGTTGCTTCAAGTTTTCCTCTTGTGGTATGCAAATTCAACCCTTACACTTTAATATTCCTTCCTGGTCAATTTCGAACTCAGTGTTGCTTCCTGCTATGACTGCTTCTTTTAACTTGCATAATTTTGGATCTGAGAATTGAGCGATCTTAATCTGATCCATTAAAGAAGAATGAGCTCGTATATAAGCCAAAAATGCTCCCTTATCAATAATATCAAACTTGACTCTACTCTGCTCAAGTTTATGAATTTCTTGCATTAAAGGCCTCCTTGTTAAAGTCATATGTGCCAAGCTACCCATCAACTTTCTACTTAAGGCATCAGCCACCACATTTGCCTTACCAGGATAGTAGAGAATTGTACAATCATAATCTTTAAGTAATTTCATCCATCTCTTTTGTCTAAGACTAAGATCCTTCTGCTCAAAAATGCACTTAAGACTCTTATGATTCGTGTAAATTTCACAGGTCTCCCTATAATGATAGTGACGCCAAATTTTTAACGCAAAAATAACTATTGCCATCTCTAAGTCATGAGTTTGGGTAGTTCTGCTCGTGTTTCTTAAGTTTTCTTGAGCCGTAAGCAATAACTCACCCATGTCGCATTAAGACGCATCCTAGATCCACACGAGAAGCATTATAATAAACTGTATATCCTCCATTACTTGATGGTAAACTCAAGACTGGTGCTGATGTTAAACATTGCTTCAATTTTTGAAAACTATCTTCACACTTGTCATCCTATTCAAATTTCACATTCCTTTGAGTTAGTCTTGTGAGTGGGGCAGCTATTTTAGAGAAATCCTTAACAAAATGACAATAATATCCTGCAATACCTACGAAACTGTGAATTTCTGTAACTGTCATGGGTTTGGCCAATTTTGCACCACTTTTACTTTACTTGGGTCCACTTAAATTCCATCTTTAGAAATAACATGTTCTAAAAAGGTAACCTTATCAAGCCAAAATTCACATTTAGAGAACTTGACATATAATTGTTGCTCCCTCAATGTTTGTAAAATAATCCACAAATGATGTTCATGCTCCTCTGGATTCTTTGAATATATCAAAATATCATCAATGAAAACTATCACGAATTTGTCAAGGAATGGTTTAAACACTTGATTCATCAAATCCATGAATGCTGCCGGTGCATTAGTTAACCTAAATGACATTACAAGGAATTCATAATGACCATATCGGGTTCTAAATGCAGTCTTAGGTATGTCCTCCTTCTTGATCTTTAACTGATGATAACCCAAACGTAAGTCTATTTTGGAAAAACACTGAGCTCCTTACAACTGATCAAAAAGATCATCTATTTGAGCCAATGGGTTCTTATTTTTCACAGTCACCTTATTAAGCTACTAATAATCAATACAAAGTCTTAATGACCCATCCTTTTTCCTCACGAAAAGTACCGGTGCTCCCCAACGAGAAGTACTAGGTCGGATGAATCCCTATCTAACAGTTCTTACAATTGAGTCTTTAGTTCTCTCAACTCAGAAGGTGTCATTCTGTAAGGTGGAATAGAAATTGGTTAAGTGTTTGGAACCAAATCAATGGTGAATTTGATCTCCCAATTAGGTAGTAGTCTAGGTAATTCTTCTGGAAATACATCAGGAAATTCTCAAACAACAGGGAATTGATCCAAACTAACAGTGGATTTATCAATGTCCTTTACCCACTGCTAAAAATCCTTGACAACCCTTCTGTAGTAATTGTTGGGATTTTAAAGTCGAAATAAGATTAGTAGGTCTTTCTATAAAACTCCCTTACAACACAAAAGGAGTTTCACCTGGAATATCAAATTTCACTACTTTCAAGTGACAATCAATGGTAACATAGTAGGAAGCTAACCAGTCCATACCCAAAATGACATCAAAATAATCATATCAAGCATCATCAAATCAATAAAGGTTTCTCTACCCTTAATAAAACACTTCACAAGATTTATACATATAAGAAACAATTAAGATTCCCCTACTAGGGTACCAACTACAAATGAATTATCAAGTTTGGTAGGTTCTTTACCCAACCTCTTAGCAAAATAAGCAGCCACATATGAATGAGTTGATCCAGGATCAAATAATGCATAAGCTTGATTAGAACACACAGTTATAATACCTATAACAACAATATTTAAAGCTTTAGCATCTTGTCTTGTCATGGCATAAACTCTTTCCTGTCTCTACCTTGAAGAAGACTGTCCCCGCTGACCATTTCCCCTTCCAGACTTACCCCTACCCCTACCAGCTGCCATAGAAGTAGCTCTAGCTGGGTGGGATTGATGATGACATAAAATGAGGAGTAGGTTGGATTGATCCCTAGCTTGATATAGGCTATATATATGGATAATTTTTTTTCTCAAATGGCCTGTCTGCCCATACTTAAAACATGTACCAGATATTCTATGGCATGATCCCGAATAGTATTTCCCACAACTATCATAAGGGACTCTAATGTAACTCAATTGATTCAGAACTTACTGGGCTCAAGGTCTAACATTACTAGAATTTAGTCTCACGATGGGAGTGCTTACTGATGGTGAAACCAAATGATCTAGGCCTAGACTGTGAGGCACGAAAGTGAGATTGACTTGAAAATTGATGACTCTTGGAAGAAGAACTAGGAAATTTCTCATCATGCTCCCTCTTGTGTTTCTTAGAAATTGCTTCTTCTGCCTTATGTGTCGATTCTCGATTCTCAATGCGCTATCAATAATTTTAGCATAGGTAATATCATGATCCAATCATATATATCTACTGGCAATCCATGCACAAACCTGCTAATTTGTTCCCTTTTAGTTAGCATGATATGTGAGGCAAACAAAGATAATTTAATAAAATTCTAATCATACTCCGCTATTGACATTCATTTACTGCACTTTAAAGTCAGAAACTCTTCAACTTTTGCATCTCTAGTACTTTGAGGCAAATATTGATTCAGAAATGTAGTCTTGAATTCTTCCCAAGTCAAAGAAGGTACTCTAGTCGCATGCAAACCTAGGACTATTTTTGCCTAAGTACTTGTGACTCCTTGAAGTTGGAACGCTACAAATTTGACATACTGAACATCAGGGCACTCAAGGCCCTACATCTCTTCTCAATTCCTTCGAGAAACTCAATTCAATTCTCCAGTGCATTGGTTCTCGAAAAAGATGGTGGATTTAGTTTCATAAACTTTGACAACTTAACTATAAGATTTTCCTCTGGGGTATCATTTGTTGAAGGGACTGTCTGTTCTTCAGATTGAGAACCTACTTGATCACTTCTAGAAGGAATATCTTGAAGGGGCTTAAGGGTTCGGCCACCCCTAGCCCTAATCCTACTCTGATGCCGTCCTCTACCTCTTAAGGCACATCATCTGTCAGAGAAATTCTACCTGAGGCCCTACTACTAGTAGAGCTCTTGGTAGATACTCGATGTCTGGGTGGCGTATTTCACTATATATAAAAAAATGAAATATTTAACTCAAAATATAATTTTATATAGCAAAAAGTCAATGACAAGAAATAAACAACGTTCAAAAACTTTCTATAGAACTCTTAATGATGCCTCAATTATAAGTATGCCCGGGTTCATAATGATAATTGAGACCTCACTGAAAAGTTCTTGCTCTACATAGCTAGTTATAAAAAAAACCCTGGCTCTAATACCAAATTATCACGCCCCAAAAATAGAGGGTGACCAGCACGGGTGTTCACCGCTCACACGTTCCTGTAAGCCTCAAAATGAATATTTATTCCATTTTACAAAAGAAAAGAATAAATTTAATCAAATCACGTGAGAATTAAAATAACTCCTTTAAACTCATTATCATAAGAAAGTGTCGACGTTTTTGTAGAAATTTCGACAGAACCTCCCTTGTAACTAGAATCTCCTAAAAATTCTACACAAAATTTTTTACAAATAACAATATAAATTAGGAGCATAGCTCCTTCCAGCCAGCAACTAATATACAGACTAAAAATAAGGTTTATCAACAACTTATGTGGAGCATCTACTCTTTTTTTCAAATCAAAAAGACATACAAATTATATATTTACATTAAAAGCAACAATACCAATCAAAATGTCCACCCACTGTAACTAGTTGCCTTTTAGAGGTCGATGGTGGGATTAGCGTCAGCTAACAAATTTGACACCAAAATAAATTTTTCAGTGAATAGCATTCCGATGGTAAAATTTTTAGAATTTAAATCAATAAACTTCAATAATGGTGTCAACTAATTAAAAATGATTCCATAAAGATTTATAAGCCTATAAGTTATATCCATAATTGTAAAATAAGAGTAAACAATTTATGTTATCATACTTAAAGAAAACAATTTACTCACATATTCCTCAAAGTGGTAAAATTGTTAGCCAAAATTATGTAAATTTTAAAAACACTTTAATCAACATTTAGAATCTTGAGAACTCAACAGAACAGATTATAAACGTAAACACATAGTCCATGAGGGTAAATAATCAAACGCGACTTATGCCACGAAAACAAACATGGACACACTAGTCCACGAGGGTAAGTAACCAAATGCAGCCGAAGCTACGAAACAAACATGGACACATAGTCCACGAGGGTAAATAACCAAACGTGGCTCAGGCTATAGAATCAAACGCGGGTACAAAGCCCACGAAAACTAAACGTGAGAATAAAGCTCATAAAACAAACTAGTTAGTGTTTAACCACAACGCAATATGGGTTAACGGAATTGTCATTAGTAGCAGTGTTCTGTTTTGAGTTCTCTTAAAATCACGTTTCAAACGTGCAAGAAAAATAATTATTATTGAAATAAATTATCATCCTTACTACCAAACTTGTATGAACTGTTTCAAATCTCAATATTTGTCAAAATCATAAACTTGCACTAATTAATTATCCAATAAATTTCACAGTTTAACAACCATACAAGAATGCTTTCATCCATCTTGAAAATATATCTTCAAGAATCAATAAATGCACATATCATAACTCATTTGTCCTTCATTAATATTTCATAATTTTCAAAATTAATATAATCTATAAGAATAAAATATTTCAAGAAAAAGGCTATTAAAAATAAAAATAAATTAAATGGAATGCTATTCACTTACTCGTCAGAACTTCAAAGTCTCAAAGATATCCTTTCCTCTAATTCTGGTCAAGGCCCCATTCTTCCTTACGCCTTATCAGAATATAAATAAATGAAATTTTTAACCTAACTCCAAATCAACTATTATCATTTAAAATTCCAAAAACCAGCATCATATTTATAGTTGATCCAAGTGTTATCATTAACATCACTAATCCCCACCAATTTATTTTAGTCAAACCATTCATTCCTAATTCCATAGCTTGCATACTAACATACTTCTTCCACCAAACATTATCCTTTATACTTACAACCTTCCCCATTCTTGAGATAAAAATTTTTCATAGGTTTTGCACCAATTACTTTAGGTGCATAAATTCTAATTATTTAAATTATATATCCAAGTCACTCTCTTCCTACCTTTCCTTAATTGTTTCTTTACCCATATTCAATTCAAATTAAATTTATTTAGCTCATAAGATTATGATCCACACACACACACACACAGAGCAAATCTTTGAACAAACTTCCAACTTAAATTTGAATTTTCTCCCTTCTATAACAGCCTGGTATAATAGTAATAAAAGGCATGCATAATATTTTTTTTTCTCAGCCACATACAGCCATAGACAGCCATAGGGGAGCCAAAATTTTTTTTTTTGCCACTTTAATCACCAGTTCACATATATACAGAGTAAAAAGCCTAAACATGAAGTCTTCTCACCTTGACTCACCATGACAGAAAACAAAGATGAAGGAATTGAAACAGCTAGCTGAATAGGGGAGATATAGTCCAAACACTATCATGATGCACAGCAATGAAAGGAGCTTGACTCCACAGCATTGATACAAGCTTACAGCAATAGCTCTACTCTAGTTTTGATGCTTTGTGATTTCCCAGCTTAGAACACACAAATCAAATAGCATGTAGAGAGAGTGTAGAAACAGGGAGCACATAACAGTAAAGCAGAGCATAAAGCTCACGGTTGAGCTAGGAAAGGAAAGACTCGTGAATCTAGCTCCAACAACTAAGTCTCATGCCAGTAGCAACCTAAACAGACGAAAAAAATTGAGCAGCAACCAAACCCAATGAAGATAGCCAGAAACAGAATAGAGAACGATAATAAAGATAAGGAATACAGGGAAAATGAACCAGAGTAACTTATAGCTTCAACTGCACCACCACTACCCGCGAACAAAAATGGAAGAGGAGTTGATGATCACTGGAATGAGAAAAGGGTTAGAGGTGCAAAGAATAGATTGAGTTGGTTATATTCTCACATTCTCTCTCTCTTCTTCATTTTTTTAGAATGGCCGAGGAAGGGAAGGAAGCTTTTATCATATTGGAAAAGGGTAATTTTGTATTTTAGAGAAGCAGAACAAATAAAATCCCTTTTTTTTGCATCAAGGATTCGAACCTGGACCCTTTAGGTTGTTGGCATACATACTTCCATTTACCCATATTTCTTATTGTTATAATTATCCCAAACATAGCTAAAATATATTCATATAGTTAAATATATATATCTATATATATATTTTTTTTTAGGGCTATTACAGGTAATTACCTAATTTTTATGGGAACTGGATTGAACTTCAGACATTGTGAGTGTTTCTTCTCTAGCTCTACCATATACTTGTTGAAAAATAAACTAGCTCACTAGATTTTGATCATTTCATGAGAATCACACATAATAATAGCCTATTTGAATCATCTAAAGTACTTAGTTGCTTTTTGATATATTTTCTTTATTTTGTTTACCAGTTTTTGTTTTGTGAATTCCTTTTATGACAACCTTTTTTTTGGCAGGAATTTGTAAGGAACGGCTACGAAAGGTCCAATTCCTCCGACCATTTCTAACAAATTTGATTGATTTGTGAGTATATTCATTCCTTTGTAAACCCTATTGCGCACTACTCGATGGCTATGAAATTAATTTAATCTTCAGTCAAAAAAATCTTGTTATTGATGATGCTTTCTTACTACTACTTTGAATTTCTTTTGTTTTTTTTTTGTGTGTGTGGATGAACCTACTACTTTGAATTTCCAATTTCGAAGAATATTTTATTTGCATGGACCAACAACATTGAGATTTCCTAAACTGGAAAATTTGAAATTATTGAATTCCTTGTAAGTTAAGAAACTTCTTCTACTATGTGAAAATCTGTTTATTGCACCTGAACTAGTTTATTGTTACATACTTTGTTTTACTCTCAGGGTGTTGAGAAACTGCTCCATCTATAATTCCATTCCAACTTACATTGGTAAATTGCGAAGCTTATATGCTCTGTAAGTTGCTTCAATATAACGATCAATTGACAACTTAGTTTGTAATTTAGACATGATTACTCATATCATTATTGACTGCATATTATTAGTACAATTATTTTCTATTTATTCTACCGTTATGGTCATGAGCCGATATTAATTTATATGTTACATATAGATTGCAGAGATTTGAGCCTTAACAAGTTGATTGGTGAGATCCCAAACAATATCAATGACTTGAGGCTATCTTACATGTGTGGAGAACTTGCTATACAAGCATCTACACTTAATTTCTTGGAACTTAGTTACTCATTTTTTTAATTTGTTTTTTTTATTAACAATGTATGCAGGTTTTCGATTGAAAATTCTCTAAGTGGAAAAATTCCTAAATGGATACTGTAAAAGAAGTATTACTTGTATGTACAATGTTTTTGGTTCTGATTTCTTTCTCATTACAACATAGTTCAATGGAATTTTAAATTAATTAAGTACTGTAAACCCTATTAACAAAACTTCCTTAGCAATCTCTCATCATTTTGTATTATAATTTCACTCTACTTCCAGGGATTTATCTGACAATAATTTTTTAGAGTCCTCAGTTACTATTCCCAATTATCAACATGGTTCCATGTAAGCTCCTCTTTGTGTGCGCGTGCGCGTGCCTGTTTATTTTTTTCCTATAAGCTAAGACATATTTATGTTACACAGAAACTTAGGTTCGAGCATGTCATCTTTAGCAAGCACCTCATATGATTGTGCTTATGGTCATCTTATTTTAACTGTTTTGCGCACGCCACTTTTAGATCATCTATTGAAACTTTTATTCTTGCTGTTGCAGACAAACTTGCCTAAAAGGAGGCCTTGCTTGCAGAGGAAAACCCAAGTGTAAGTGTTTAAATTATGTTGTACATCATTGTTTTCATGCATGCTTGAGAACAATTTGGTCACACCCCAATAATGGAGGGTGATTGGCACTGAATATGCATCTAAACACACATTCCTTAAGTTTATTCCAAGAAATTTTCCATTTTTGAATGTACTTTTCATTTTATTAAGCATTAATATTTTTGTGAAAATTTTGACAGAATTTTCTCTGTATATAGGATCTCCCAAAATCTATACAACAAGATTTTTTTTTACAATATACATCCATTAACACAGAGCTCTACTCCTCAGCAACAAATAGACTACTTATGCACACAATTATGTTTACTACAAGTGTACGATTCGTAATTAGAAAGTAACAAATCAAGATCGATCCCACGAGGAATTAAGTTAATTGGCAATTAGATAATAAAGTTTTCATTTTCATTTAAGTTGAGCAAGGCATGATTTGGATTTGGATCGAAATTAGAAAAAATGCACTAAAATTAAAATTTCAACAACCATAAATAATTAAAGCAACCTAGGGTGGCTAATCCCTTCTTCAATTCATAGAGTATGTAATTACCCAAATAAATTCACCTAATATTAATTTGTTAATCTAGAGATTAATAGGAATAATTATCTTTTGATTAATTACACCCCTCTCTTGAATTAATTTGCTATTTCTAACACAATTACCCAAGAGGCAAAAATGGCACAAATTCACTCTAATGTGATTATATGGGTCCAATAGGTATATTCCTATCCTATTGGAAAATTAGAATAAATTCTAATCCTACATTACTTAATCTAATAGTCAAATTTAAATTTTCCTCTTCTGAGGCAAAACCTAAACCCCTAAATTTACACTCAAGGTGGCCAAGCATTAAGTAGATAAATAAGCACAAGATTAAGTAAACAAAATTAATATTAAGCTCAAATATATGATTCAAACATGCTCTAATTTAAGAATTAGTTCATAACTACCCTAAATTAATAGAAAATTAGCCACACATAGCTTCCATGACAACAAAATCAACAATGTATATAGCAAAGTAAAGAGAAGAAGGAGAGGAAAAGGTTAATCGGATAATCTTAAGTAAAACCCTTGATTTTCCACCAAACCCAAGCTTTTCCAACCCTTCTTTGGCTCATTTTCCTCTTCCTGGATGTTCTACAGCTACTGGAGGTGAAGAATGCATGAAAATAAGGTGCATAAGCCCTAAAAGTTCACTAACAATCAAAATTGTGTGTTTTACTAAAATTGCATTTTCGCTGCAGCGAACATGACCTGTTCAGATTTTCTTTTTAGATTTAATTCCTTTGACTTGGGTTCCAAAATTTTCTTCTTTGGGCCCCTAAATTAAGCCTACCTAAATGCATAAAATTTAAAATTAATGCAAAAATTAGTCCACTAACTTTTAACACATGTCCAAGCCCATTTTTATACACATTCATCCACTTAATCATATTTTTGCTAACAAAATTCAAATAAATGACTTTCAATTATATTAAAAATACTAATAAATTCAATAAAATATTGGAAGTCATCAACTACATAATAAAAGAGAATTAGGACCTTAACTATAGTTAATGTGGAGCACTTTAAATCAGATTTCCAAAAGACACTACATAGGTTTTAGAATGTTACATGAATAGGAAGATATTCTCAAAACTAATCTTCTAGTCAATTCATCAACAAAGCCCATCAGAGATTAGCAAGGAGTACCAAGTCAATTATGGTATTTGAGACCAAATTAAATATTTTTCAGTAAATAACGTCCCAACTATAATATTTTGTAAAATCAAAATGAATAAAATACAATAGTTATATAAATTGAATGAGAAAGCAATTCAATGTAAACAAATTTGAAAACTTGAAATAAAAGTTCTATATAACTTTAGTAAGAAGAACATTTAAATCTACATTAATAAAGCAGCTTCAACATTTAATCTTGACAATTAAAAATGATTAAATAATAAATAAGAATGACAGTATTCACTAATTTAAAGCCATTAAATATGAAATCACCAATTAATTAAAAATTTATATTTATGGAGATTTATAAGAACAATTCATAAATGTGGACACATAGTCTATAAGGGTAAATAACTAAACATGGCTTATGCCATAAAAACAAATGTGGACACACAGTCCGTAAAGATAATAACCAAATGCAGTCAAAATCATAAAATAAACATGGATACATAGTTCACAAGAGTAATATTAACCAAATATGACTCGAAGTTATGAAAACAAACGTAGATACAAGACCCACGAATAACAAATGTAAAGACAAAGCTCATGAAAATTAAACTAACTAGTCATTGACCATGGCACATCAAGCGCTAATAGAACTACCGTTAACAACCAGTGTTATGTATAAAGTTCCTTTCAAATTCATTTTCAAACATGCGAGAAAATCATCACTTTCAAAATAAAATTCTCTTCTTAATATCAAACTCACATGAACTATTTTAAACATCAATCCTTTTAGATATGAAAATTCACAACTAATGTTTCATAAACTTCTTCACCAATTTCTACAATTGTCTTTATTGAATAAAAGAGTACTAGAATTTATAAAAGCATTTTCGTCAATCTTATAAGTATGCATCATGACAACTTCAAGAGCTAAAGAAATTTAATCAACAACATTAATTAGTACTAGAGAAACATATATTAATAATTGCAAATTGTCAAAAATAATATTTAATAAGAGGAAATTTACAAATATATAAATTGATTGGGACTTACCTGTAGTACTTTTAAAGCTCAAAACTCACATCTTACAACTCCAATCGAGCTACCCTTCTCACAATCAACCTATAAGATATAATAAGATTTTAATAAACTTTACTTTGAACCAATAAGTCTCTCTTTAAGAGAATCCACTCAACCAAAATTAACAATAAAATTTAAGTTTTAGCAACAAAATTACACATAAGGTTTCTACTTAGGCTTTTTTTTTTTTTACCAAACATCTAATGTGTAACATTCCAACCCATTTGATAAAACATGTAACTTTTAATTCTCTTGCCCCATCCATTTTCAAGCATCTAAGTATGCCTTTTTAAAGCGATAATATACTTTACAAAATTCCAACCTTATTACTCTCAATAATTTAGAGCTCAGATAAGTATCAATAACTTCCTAAATAAACTCCATGATAAAAACCCAATTTAGATTTACAAATAACAATGTCAAGGAATTATTATTCATGTCACTAATTTTCTCTATAATGCCTTAGCCATACCAACCTATTTACTTGAGATAAAAAATTTTGCAAGTCTTTGCATCAAACACTTTAGGTGCATTATTTCCAACCATACAGTTAAAATTTTCTAACCTTCCAGCCTTTATCTAACAATTTATCAATAACCATACAATCCCCAAGAATTTAACTAGTTACATATGAATTCATAATCAAATTCCTTTAATTTGCAACCTAGAAGTTAAATTTATGGATTAATAACACCTAAACTAAACATGCTTCTCACAAGAATTAATGAACTTTTAGAAAAATACAAAATCAAACAAACTCCCTCTAACAAACATTTTGTCAAGCACCTTTTGTGCCCTAACACTTAAACTCAAACTAAACTTCTTCTTCCTCTTTGATTTCATCTCCCAAAACTTCTCTAACATAAATATATAAATAAATCAGCTTCCTAAATTCCATTTCCTCAATGAATAAATTGATCTTAACTAAAAGAAAGAAAAAAAGAAAAATAAATAAATAAATTCTCAGCCTCCATAATTCTCACGGTAATACAGGGCAAGGAAATGTCACAGCCACAACAAAAATCATAAGAAGAAAGATTGAAGCTTCTCACCTCACTCAACGTGACAAAGCAAAGAAGCAAGATATTAGGTGGATGAACAGAGCAAGAGGAAAGAAGGAGAAGTTGAATACTGAACAGAAAAAGAGCTCGAATGATGGCACATAAATAAGAAGGAGAAGGGATCAGTAGTTTCCACGATCACCAGAACAATAGCGACACTGTCGGATCTCCAACAACAACCTAGCTCTTAACATGTTTACCACCTTTGATTGGATAGAGTGGAGAAGGAAAGAGAAGAGCTCATTATGAGAAACAAAGGAGAAAGAATTTGCTACAAGTTTGGCGAACGGTAATGGCACACACACAACCAACGACGTTGAAGACAAAGAAGGAGGAAGAAGAAGATGTAGGTGGCAGAGATGACCCCCGATTCACCTTCTCTCTGTCTCTCTCTCGATGGTTCTTGAATAAAATCAGATGGGGAATGAAGGAGGAAACATGTTCTGATCTCTATCTCTTTCTCCATTTATTTATTTATTTTAACGGAAAGGCATTTTAGTAATTTTTCCTTAAGCTAGAGCTAAAAGATAAAATCCCACTCTTGACCTCATGAAAATTCAAGTTTAGGATCTGTTACTAATGAAGTTTGCATAAAGTCCACTAGGCCAAAATTTTCTCTTGATATATTTGCTCTAAAAATAATAGAAATAAACTTTAAACACCTAATAATTTAATTAATTAATTTTATTTTATTATTAGTATTTTTTTTGGATCATTACAAATTTCAACCAAAAACTAAATGAGATACAAAAACAAACTCACCATAAAAGTTTCGTGACTACGTATGTAGATTATTCATTGTTCATAAATTGTGGAGGACTAGAAATGAAAGATGAGGAAAATACCTATGAGGACGACACCAATCCAAATGGTAACTCATACTTTTATTCTCGTGGTAATTTGGCCTATAGCAGTATAGGAGTATGTTCTAGTGATGCTGATTACAAAGCAATAAACAAATCTTCTCTCAACATTACTAGTCCAATCTACCAGACAGTTTGCCTTTCGCCTTTATCTCTCAAGTACCATGGCCTCTGTATGCTTAATGGAAATTACATTGTCAAACTTCACTTTGCTAAGATTATGTTTTCTCAAGACCAGAATTTCAATAGGCTTGAGAGGTGCATCTTTGATGTTTCAATTCAAGCAAGTCTCAACATGTTGTATCGAATTTCTTTTCTAGTTTATTAGATAATCCAATTAAGATAAATAAATAGTATGGGATGTCTCATCTATCAAGTAATCTTACCACCATGACTAAACACAATCCATATCCCTAGCCAGACTAATCTCATCAATCTCTCTTTCTCTCTTATAAATGAATTGAACTCTTAAATGATCACTTCTATATATATGCTGCTTCTTCATGCTTTCTACTATTTTTTCTATGTTAACAAAAGTTCTGAGAGGTTGAAACTTTTGTGTGTGTATCTTGATAGGGTAAGAAATGTTTGAGTGATTTCAACATTATGGAGCAAGATGGCGGTGTTGGTAAGAGCATTATCAACGACTTGAATGTTGATGTGAATGATAACATCTTGGAGATCCATTTATATTGGGCTGGAAAAGGAACTACAACTATTCCTGATTATGGTGTACAAGGACCACTCATGTATGCAATTTCAATCACCCCAAGTACATCAAGCCTCATGTTGTCACATCCCAAAAACTAAACGTGACTAGTACAAAATATATGTACAAACATATATCTTTTAAGCCATGGTCAAGAAAATACAATTAGATTTATATTGAAATTTTTTTACACCTTTAACAATGGTCACCTATAATAAAAATTTCAATAGTTCTATAGAAATTTCAGCAGAACCTTCCATGTAATTAGAATCTCCCAAAAATTTTACAATTTAATATTTTAATCAAAATATCATCAATCTGGAGCAAAGCTCCTTCCAACCAACAAATAAAATATGTAACTGTAATAACCCTATATTTTAAATTAAATTAATTTCTCTCCCAATCAATATTTTATTTAATTGTTAAAATTTTATAGCAAGTGAAGAGTGGAAGTTTATTGAAATTTATACTAGTAATTTTTTTGAAGATTAAGAGTTCAAATTCTACCAAGTAAAAGTTTGATTTTTATTTAGTTTAGATTATAAAAAAATTTAATGCCCTTTCTTGTAATTTTTTTCTTGTACCACTACTAGTAATTTTCCCAATTTCTTTTTAATCAGATTTTAATCCCCACCCCCTCTGCCATTCGAACATCAGATCACTTTGAGAGAGAGAGAGAGCCGGTTCTATCTTCCTCTTCACATCAGCTTCTTTATTTGTCGATCTTCTCCTTTCCACTACCGGTAACTTGCCGCCGGCCTTCTCACCATCAATGCCATCTGCTTCAGCTGTGTGGAAATCATTGGATTTCCACTTTGGTCTGCTGCTCTGTTTCATTTTTGAATTTTTCAACTTCATTCTCGGCGTGTAAGGCAGGTGTGTGAATCAGCTTCCACTTCCTATCCTTCTTAGCTGTTGGGCGTCCAAGTACGTGTGGTTAGTAAGCTCAAATCCTTTATTTTTTTGGTCTGTAATTTCTGCTCTTCCTCTTCTTTGAACAGCTGGCTCGAAACCTCCTTTCTCTTTTTCGGTGTGGTTCGCGAGCTGAAGAGTGGCAGTTCCACTGCACTTTGGTTGTAGGTAAGAGACTGGTTCTTCCTGCTTCTCCTTCGGTTTCAATAGCAATGTGGATTCTCCCTCTTTCCTCACCGAAGGCGCATCTTTGTTTCTCTTAATGCTGTCATAATTACTTTTTTAATTTGAATGGAATTTCGGTTGGTGCTGTGAACATTTTTGTTGTGATGCTAAGTTGAAAGTTGATACAGTTAGTATGGGGAGTTGATTAAATTGTTGGAGGCTTGTTGAGGTCTGAATTTTGATGAATGTTCCTAAGGTGTTTGTCAAAATGTTTGAGAGAAGAGCAAAGTATTAATAGATTAATATAATTAAATTTGGAACTCATTAACAAGAAGGAGGAAATTGACATTCTAGTTTAAAAGTTTGTGTTAATGTTGAAAAAACTTTAAAGATTTACATTTGAGCTTGAAGGTGGTGTTATCTATTTTATATCAAGATGCTTGTTTCTTAAGTCAAATTGGAATGCCATGGAGTGTTTGTTGAAATGTTCAAGGAAGGAATTGGAGTTGAATTGAGGAAAGTATTAGAGTCATATTGGATGCCTATTGTGAATTGAACCTTAATGTAGTCAAGATGTTTGCAAAATGCATGATAGAAAATTTGACCAAGAAAAATGCAAGTTCTAAACAAATATGTGTAAGTAGTGATTTGGTCATTAAATTGGGATCCTATAGTACCTAGAGTAAATTGTGTTAAATTAAATGATAGTTGTGGCACTTTATCAATCTTTAAGAAGGTACAAAAGGGATGGAAATATCTTCTCTGGCTTTAGCTGGATTTTTGATAAATTACTAAATTGGTAATGAATTTATTATTGTATATTTTAGGTTGTGATATTGTTTTCGATCAAAGTTGAATGTCACCAAGTGCTTAAAAATTTCTTGATAAATAATTTTAGAATTATGATTTATTTATAAAGAATTTTATGGAAGCATTCAAGATATAAGTGAGAAGTTGAAGAGGAGTAAGCTTTAAAAATTATTAAAAAAACTCTCAGGTGAGTGGGTAGTTTTCCAAACAATTTCATACAAAGCGTCTATAACATTTTTATTTAAATTTTAAATTTTGATATTATTTTTTTATAAGTTGTATAAATATTCTTGTAAATTTTATTTTTATGATTTATGTTATGAGTAAGAATTGATTGACATTGATATAGAATAAATAGTTCTAATTTTTAAAAGTCAGTTAATTATTTAACTCTATGTTGATATGAAAACTTTTAATTCAATAGTTCGTGCCAAGGAGGAAATGAAAATGAGTTTAGAAATGGAAGATAGTAGTTGAACGGTATACTTTGGAAATGAAAATATTGAGTTTTTTTTTTCAATTCCTTGCACGCTTGATAATTTTTACTAGAGGGACTAAGTTCAAAATGCTGAATGCTAATAGCAGTTCTGTTAACCCTTAGCGATCCATAATACATCTAGCTAGCAGGGTGTTTGTAGAAAGTGCTAACCCCATGCACAGGCCAATGCACATGAAATAAAGGGATGGATATTTGTAAGCATCGTACTCACGCTTGTTTCATGGCCTATATGCCTACGCTTACTTCGTGACTTTTAGTCGCGCTTGTCGGTGACTTACCCTTGTGGACTGTGTGTCCACACTTATTAATCATTTTGATTAAGTCCCACTAAAACATGATATTTTAAAAAATTATTATTATTATTATTATTATTATTATTAAATTTATTCTAATAAATAAATTGTTGTTTAACTGTATATGATTATATGGTAAATTTTCTCCTAAATTGGATTTAAAAATTTACTATTTTATATTAATTATTTATAAATTTTTCTTGATTATATCATCACTCAAATTCTTTTATATATTTTATTAATTGTACAATTCTTGATAACCTATAAAATTTCAAAATTATTGGTTTTTTTCATGGTTTTATTGTGAGCAACTTTGTCATTTATTGGTAGTTATAATATGTGATTTAATATGTCATTGATTTATTTTAAACCAAATTTATTATTACTACTTTTACATATTTTATCTATAATTTTGATCGGAACGCTACTCACCAAAATTTTTGGTCTTAGATAATATAATTGACTCTACACCTCCTAGTGATTGTTAAGGGGCTTTGTTGCTTTTTGGATGAGCGGAAGCATGCTTCAATCATTTATTTTAATGTAAATACTCAGTACATTATACAATGGTAGTTAATGGTCCACATATGCCATAGTTAGGTCCTAGTCCCATTTTGTTGTTGTGAAATCTACTAGTGTGAAACTAAGCACCTTTCTAGTTTGGCTGATAGGTTTATTATTGTAGAAAATTTGGGAGGTCCTAATTACAGAGTAGATTCTGACAAAATTTCTACAAATGGTTAATACTTTACAAATCTTAAATTTAGGAATGAATGATATATCATTATCTTGAATTAATTTTTTGGTTAAGTAAGATTTATGAAATGTGAGTCTACCTTATATTTCGTGTCAGTCACACCCTCAGTACTAGGTGTCACAATAACAATATAAATAATCTAACCACAGACTATATGCAGCATTTAAAAATAAGTTTACAAATAAAATTTTGTAAGTAAAACTTTACATCAGAAGAAAGTTTAATCCTTAGCTCCTTCACTTCTTGTTACTAATAGACTTCTCAATGCTCAGCAGTTGGTATAGCATCAGCTACACTATTTAAAGCAAAAATTATTTTCAATAAATAACGTCCCAATAATAAAGTCAAAAGGAGATAGATGAATATTTTCATGTATTTTAGTACCTTTTATATTAGGAAGACAAGGAGATAGTATTAGGAATCAAGCAAATTAGACAAATATTTTTTTAATGAACAACTAGGATGTTATATAAATAAAAATATTAATGATTTAGAACGTCTATTTAGTGAAAAAGAAATAATAAATATGTTACTAGAAGAATTATAAATAATATTGGGAAAAGAAAATCCTAAAAAAAATTAATAAGACTTGAAGAATATGCTAAACCTATAGAACAAAAAATATATGAATTAAAGAAAGATTGTAATGAACAACTAAGGGAAATAAAACATGATACAGAACAATTAAGAACTAAACAAAGTTTAATAAATATAATATTTATAGAATAATAAATGCTTTAGGAATAAATCCAAAACTAGTATAGAAGAAGAATGATCATAAGTAAATATGATAAGAATATTTGAAAATGATAGTATACCAGAAAAAAAAAATAAGAAATCAAGATATGGATGAAAATATAAAACAAACAAGGATAATAACTGAAAAATTAAAGAAAGGATAGGAAATAATGAATAAATATATATGGTTTATATATGAACAAATTGAAAAATTAGAATTAGAAATTTATGATAAGAAAAATGAAACTAATTATGCAAAAAATAAAAGATAAAAGAAGAAGAATTAGAATTAACATAACAAGAAGAAATAAATTTTGAAGAAAGTTGTAGGGCTGCAGAAATAATGTTAAGAGATTATAATTATAAACCAACAAAGGAAAAAACTAAAACACAACTGAAAGTAAATATAAAGATGGCTAAACAATAGATGAATTAGATGATGAAATTAGAAGTTAATCAGAAAAATTAGAAATGGAATTAGACAAGTACTAGAAAATGAAGAAAAAGAAAGAATAAAAGAATTAAAACAAGAATATCAACATTTAATAAATAATAACTATAATGAAGCATTGATAAATATGCAAAATTCAAAAATAGTTAATTATGAACCCCAACCATATGGAATGCTCCAAAATTTTAACCCTCCAAATTTAGATAGAGAAGATTATAATAATATGAATGTAGGATCAAGTAGAATATCTGAAGAAAGAAGAGATGAAAGAATGTTAGGACTATATGAACATGAATCAAATTATGAAACAGAATTTAATAAATCTTATAAAGAAAATAATTTTAATATATACCTTTTAAAGCCACTTTTATTACACCTAAAAATAATGAATTTGTACCAACACCTTTAGCAAAATATGAAAATAGACAAATATCAAATTTAAGAATATGGTTAGATTTAGATTGTAATATAGATAATAATAAAATATTAAAAGAATGGGAAAAGCAACATTAATAGCATTAATAGGAAAAAAATATAGATGTACAAACATCAACTACGTTAAGAGAAGCAACCTATGTGCAAAATTGGTAGAAAAGTAAATATCAAGAATTCAGATAAAAATTAAGGAAACCAGATAAAAATTATAGTAATATAAGAGAATATTATGCTATGATTATAGAAAATTATCAAAAAGCAATAAGAAATAAATTTGTAGGATTAACACAAGATATAAATGAAATAAGTAAACAAAAAGATGCTATAAAAATATTACATGAAATACAAATATGTTCTTAGAACCAAAATATTTAAATGCTTATATTTGTGAATATAAAAAATATTATTATGAAATAAGATTAGGAGACTTAAAAGAAGAAATATTTTATTTAGATATGTTTTATAGAAAATTATCAAAATTATTATCAGATGCAATATTAGAAGATTATTATAAAAACATATGAGATAAATTCACAAGGAGAAGAAACAATAAATGATTTAAATCAAGGACCAATAAATGTATTAAACAAAGTAGATACAATGGGAAGAAGAAAACATTTTTTAAGACAATATATATAAGATAAATGTAAGAATGCTTGGAGAAATATAAAATATTATAAAAATAATAAAATAATACTAAGATATGGAGAATTAATGAAAGAACATAAATGGGGATATAAACCAAAAAAATATAAAAATAAAAAAAGAAGATTAAAAATAAAATTTAAAGAATATCCGAAAGAAAAATATTATAAAATATATAGGAAATATAAATCAAGAAAATTCTTTAAAAGAAAGGAAAAAGAAGAATTAATTATAATAAAAAATCTAAGACATATAAATGTTATCATTGTGGAGAATTAAGACACATTTCACCAAATTGCCCTAAAGAAAAGAATAATAAAATAATGAAAATAATGAAACAAGTTTATAAAGAAGATTTAGAACCTATAGGATATGATAAAGAATTATCTAAAATAAAAAATAAATTAGAAAAATTAGATATAGAAATTTATAAATTAAAAATAGTAAGTAGTGAAACTAAAACTAATAACAGTGAATCAGAAAAAGAAAATGAAATTTGTTATATGTATATAATGAATATTATAGAAGATGAACCTAAAATAGTGACCAAAATGAATATGATAAATATGAAGAAGTTATAGAAGCATAACAAGGAATAGTTTAAAAGAGAATGACTTTTAATTAAAAACAATATAAAAAAATAAGGGATATTAAATTAAATTTTAAAACTAAAGAATTAAAAAAATAAAAGTTTCATGAATAAAGTAGGAAAACTTATGAAATCTAAAAAACAAGAAACATATGCTTGTGTAATATTAAAAAAGAAATATCCTATTGAATAAATTTTAACAAAAGGAGTATTAAGAATACTTTTAATAAGTAAAGGTCTAATAGATGTAAAAATTAATAAATTACCATTTAAAGATGAAGTAACTGAAATATATATTGTAAAAGTACAATTATTGGTAAAAGCCTATTTTCAAGAAGGAAGAAATACACTTATAGAATTATTAATAACTGATGGAATGATAATAAGTAGTGTCAAAGATAGTATATTAGGAATATTAACGGGAAATCTAATATATCAAAAATTAAAATTTATAATAAATACTAATTTTTGTATATCTAGAGCAGATAAAAATATGAATAAAATTCTACTAATATATTATAAACTAGGAGGAATAAAATTATTATTAGAATTAAGAACAATAAGTATAACAGCAATGATAGGATTAGTTTTTACAAATGAACATAAAATTTATAAAAAATAAAGGAAAATTAACTATTGATAAAAATTTATGCTAGTATTACAAAAAGTAATTAGATCCAACAAGAATAATAATACCTAAACAACTAAGGTTAGAATTAAATAAAACTATACAATATTCTAAAGGAAATAATTCACAAAGATTAATAACAAATGATATTATAGGAAAAAGATCATTAAGAATAAATAAACTAACTTTAAATATAAATATTAATCAACCCACTAGAAGAAGTTTGAGTTTAAAACAAAGACTTAGCAGAGGAATATCTAGAAGAATATCTAGAGAGCAAAGATTATCTAGATTATATAGTAATAGACCTATAACCTCAAATTTAGATTCATTAAGACCTGAAACACCAAAAGAAAATAATAACTATATATTAATAGAAGTAAAACAAGAAGCATCAGGGATTGAAGTTATGACTTTAGTAGAGCTAAAAAAAGAAAGAAGTACAATACAATTAGGATTAACAAATAATAACTTAGAAGTAACAAATGAAGGAAATAAAACATTTTCATTAATAAGAATAAATAAAAGAGATGTTATAAACATAATATTTTGGATAATAGATGATACTAATAATCAATATAAAATAATATTAGGAAAAGATTTCTTGGAATAAGTTAACCCTATAGAATAAAAAAAAGAATTATAATAAATATTAATCATTAGATAATAGTTAAATAAAAAATAAAATTGATATGACAAAATTATATTACATATTGATAAAATTCAATTATCAAAAATATAAATCAAGAAAATATCATGCTTTAGTAGATACAAGAGCAAATATATCAGTAGTAAAAGCAAATGTATTACCAAATGAATTATGAAAAAAAATATTAAAAATGCAAGGAGTAGGAAAATAAATAAATTGTATAGAATTAGAAGAAAAAATATAATGATACAAATAGGAGAGTATGAATTGAAAATTAAAAATTAAATCAATACAATGATAATTCATATGATGTAATATTAGGAATTGATTTTGTTGAACAATATTATCCTTTACATATGTTTAAAAGGCAATAATATTTACAACACCTTGTAATCATTAAGCATGGGGAATTAGAATTACAAAACCTTATAGTAGAAGAGATAAAAAATTTTTAAAAAAATATTAAGTACAATTCTTACCTAATAAAAAATTTTTATATAATAGTGAAGTTATAAATTCAATAAAAATGTTAAATACTGCAAAAGAAGTAAAAAGAAAAACAATTGAACAAAAAATTATTAGAAAATTGTAGTGATAATTCTTTAATACATTAGGAAAAATCTAAACCTTTAGCAAAAATAGAATTAAAAGATTATAGTAAAGAAATAAATTATAAACTTTATCTATGGGCAGAGAATGATAAAAAGAATTTACAATGTATATGAATGAAATGAGACAATATAATTTAATAAGGAAAAGTAGATCTAAATATTTATCGCCTGCAATGATTGTACTAAAACATAGTAAAAAAAAAGAGAAAAATCTAGTTTAGCCATAAATTATAAAAAATTGAATGAATTAGCAATAAGAAATATATATCTAATCCAAAAAATAAATTTATTATTTAATTAATAAGAGAAAAAAAATATTTAGTAAATTTGATTGTACATCTGAATTTTTTCAAATAAAATTAGAAGAAGAAATTAGAAAATTTATTTTTTTAGTACATCTAAAGGATTATATGAATGGAATGTATTACCAAGAAAATTTCATAATAGTCCTAGTATATTTCAGAAATATGTGACAAAATTATTATTATCAATAAAAGATTTTGCTATAATATATATATATATATATAGATGATCTCTTAATATTTTTCAAAGATAAAGAAGAACATGAAAAACACTTAGAATAATTTATAAAATTAATAGAAGAAAAAGAATTAAATATATTACCTAAGAAAGCTAAATTAAGAAAAGAAAGAATAGGATTCTTATGCCATATATAACTAATAATAGAATATAATTACAAGAACATATTAGTAAAAAGATTTTGGAATTTAATGAAATAAAAATAAGAAAGAACTTCAATCATTTTTAGGATTAGTAAATCAAGTTAGAAATTATATTCTAAATTTATCAAAAGTAACAGGTAAAGTTTGTAGCTTAGAAGACAATATGGACATGAGATAAAGATAAAGAAGACATAGTAAATCAGATAAAAATTTTATGTCAAAATCTACCTAAATTAACCATTCTAGTAAATAGTGATGTAATATAGATAATTTACACAGATGCTAGTAAAATTATTAGGGAGCAACTTTATATCACATCAATAATAAAGAAGAAGAAGAAGTAATAACTAGATATACAAATGAAAAATTTAACAAATCTCAAACTAGATATCATTCTAATTGGAAGGAATTTTTAGCAATAGTTAAAAGCTGTACAAAAATTTGAATTATTTGTAATTAATACTAGATTCATTATAAGAACTAATAATACTCAAGTAAAATATTGGTTGAATAAAGAAATAAAAACAACTCAATTATGTAATAAAATGTTAATTAAATGGCAGTTTGATATGTTATATTATGATTATGAAATTGAATATATCAAAGGTAAAAATAATCTTATTGCAGATTATTATCCAGATGGAGCCAAATAGAAGAGAGACAAGTATGATAACAAATAGTAGTGGTGATTCTCCAAAAGAAATAATAACCCTACTAGACCAATTAATTATGAAGGCAAATATTTTGAAAATGAACATGAGCTTAATTGTTGGATAACTAAATACCAGTATTCAATCATTATCTAGAATAGTAGCTCATCTCACAAAAGAGGTGAATATTTTGACAAGTAAAGTAGAGGCCTTAGAGAAATCTAAGGAACCATTATCTTTAAAAAGATAAGTAACTTATGTTTCAACCCAAACATCATATTCCCAATTTCAGCCTTATAACCCAACTAGATCCGACTCAATAACTCCATTTACTAAAATAGTAAGACAAGCCTAAAAATCTAAAGCTGAAATA
This sequence comes from Prosopis cineraria, assembly GCF_029017545.1. Lineage (NCBI taxonomy): Eukaryota > Viridiplantae > Streptophyta > Magnoliopsida > Fabales > Fabaceae > Prosopis > Prosopis cineraria. Next base: position 10,923,535 of record NW_026555337.1, on the reverse strand, counting down.
GAAATAAAAACACCTTAAAATAGTCCTTCAACTTCTACCTCTTCAAGGAGAAGAAGTCCAAGTCCAGTAATCTCATCATCTTTTAAAACCACTAACCAGTATAATTTTCTTAAACTCCTCATCAATAAGACCAACCATTTTCTCCTTCCAAGAACTAACAATATCAAATATGTTTTTCATTATTCCTTTAACAAAGTCATGGTATATTTAGAAACTAACCTAGAACTTGTAAAAACCCTCTTTAACTATGGTCTTATATACTCAATATATCCATCTAATGATATATCAAAAATATCCCGACTTTAGATTCCATCAAAGAAGCTGCCAAATACTATTTTGAAATTGTAACTCAATATCGAGTTTATATTCGGTGTTATTCAATAATAGCTAAAATAACTCCAGACAAATTTTATCCTCCAATTAATCTGATTAAATTCAAAACAATAAGAAGACCCTTTGAGTATGAAGAAGATGAAAAAGAGGACATTATGAATGATGAAGACCTTCAACATAAAATCTCAATAATCAAAGCACGAGAAGTGAATATTATTCTCCATGAACTCAACAGGACAGTAACATCTAATGAAGCTCAGTAGACTTACTTCACTGGACCTACTACATGTATATTCTCAGTAAGGAGAACCGCAGTAGGAATTCAGAAAACTTTAATAATTGGTATGACAAACTAAGAAATAATCAAATGGAAAATGATGAAGGAACTAAAAAGAAAATATGTCAAGTATTGTCTGAATATGTACACAATATAAAGTATTGTGAAGAAAGAAAACAATTTGAGAAAGACTATGAAGATTCTTCTATCAATATAGATTAACTTTGCTGACATGTAAAGACAAGAAGAAGATGACAGAAAAGTAGCTGATAAGACAAAAGTAATTATTGACAATTGAAGACAACTAAGGGTGGCAGACAGGATGGCAGACAAAGAAAAGTTGTAGCCAAAAGTTAATTTGTCTCTTGTAATTATTTTTTTGTCTTTTATAATTAGTCAAAAGTAGGTTTGTCTTCTGTAATTATTAGGGTTACTTTTTATTTTCAATTAACCTGAGTCATATAACTAAGGTTAGTATGCCAACTCTATATAAAGCCTTGTAATCTCAAAGGCAATACATACTTAATCTTTACAAACTCAATCTTTACACGCTCAATCTTTACAAGCTCAATCTTTGCCTCTCTCTCTCTCTTGTAATTTGAGTTCAGAATTTTCTCTGATCTCTTATCATCAATAAAATTATTTGTTTCAATTATTTCAACCTTTGCAAGTATTAAAGATTAACAAGTATGACTGAGTAATTTCTTTTTTGGGAATTAAGGGGGAATTATTATCTTATCCTTAACAAAAGTTGTAATTCCACAATGATTCTATAAGGGGGATAACTGGTTATGTGTTACTATAACTACACCTCCAATAGAAAATGAAGGAAGGCTATGCTATGATGGTCTAAAGGAGGAAGTTCTGTGAAAGGTTGAACGTCGGATTAAGAGACTTTTAACTTGATAATTCTCTGTATGAAAGAGGACAGAGACTCTTTCATGTTCTTATATGACCGGAATCATTATCGGTTAAGCCCTATAGTAGCACATAATCAGCTACTCCACATTATATACATATATATACATATATAGTTAACTACATGAATCAATCATGGGAGAATAACGTTTAAAGACCTGCCCCTAAAAACATTATTTAAAGTTGATCTTGAAATTTTAAATTGTAAAATAAAAAAAATATATAATTCTTAACTGGAATTAAATTTTTTTTTTAATACTTATATTCCAAATTTTTAGTACCCATCTTCCACTTAATACTCATTTTTAGCATTTTCAGTATTTATTTTTTTTTCAACTTTTCAATAGTCACCTTAGATGTTTCAGTATTGAAAAACACTTATTTTTAATTCTTTTCAATATAGAAATCATGGAAGATGAGTATTGAACATCTAAAGTGACTACTGAAAAGAAATGAAAAAAACTTGGTGCTGAAAATGTTTAAAAAAAAACTTCTGAAAATATAAATGAAGATACATCTGTACTTAAAAAAATTAATTAAAAAAACTTTAATCTCAACTAAAAACCATGGTCTTTTTCTAAAATCCCATAGTTTTATGCATGCCTTAAAAATAGAAGGTGACTGGCACAGGATGTGAATCATATCACACATCCCTTAAGCCCAAATTTAAAAATCTTTCCATTTTAAAACATAATTGATTTTGTACTGAAAATTATAACATACTTAATAGAAATCATTATATTGAAAGTTTCAATATTTTTGTAAAAATTCCGGCAGAACCTTCCTTGTAAATAGGATCTCTCAAAAATTCTACAACACAATATAGTATCAATCAGGAGTTAGCTCCTTCCAGCCAACAAATAATATATATCAAAATAGAAACTTAGCTATAGGCTACATGGGGCACCTAACCTTACTTTCAAAATAAAATACATTAGTTTAAAATTTATATCAAATGGAGATAATGTGAGGCAAAATTCCACCTAGAACAGTGGTATGCCCTTTAGAGGTCAACAGTAAGATCAGCCTCAGCTAATGAATCTGAGATCAAAATAAATTTTTAGCGAATAGCATTCCAACAATAAATAGTTAAATATATATGAAATGAAGGTTTAAAATAATTATGTGCGCTAGAGATGACAATTTTCGCAAATAATATTCAATAAACTTCAGCATAAAAGGGCTCTGCGTAATTTTAAATAAAATCTTGATTCATTAAAGTATTATGTCAAATGGCATTATCATTTAATTTTAATAAAGCAAATAACTGCATTAAATAATTATAAATGTCATGAATCAAAACTAATGAAAAATAGATTCATCAAATAATTAAAAACTCATAATTATAGGAACTTATTAGGACAAGTAATAAATGTGAACACATAATCTATGAGGATAAATAACCAAACGCGGCTTATGCCATGAAAACAAATGTGGACATACAATCCACGAGGGTAAGTACCAAACGCGGCCTGAGCCATAAAAAAATATGGACATACAATCCACGAGGGTAATGCTAACCAAATGTGGCTGGAAGCCACAAAAACAAAAATAGGTACGAAACTCACGAATATCAAACTAGCTAGTCATTAACTATGGTGTACTAAGGGTTATCGGAACTGCCATTAACAACTAATTTTTTTGTATAAAGTCCCTTTCAAATTCATTTTCAAACATACAAGAAAATCATCACTTTCAAAATAAAATTTTTATTTTCAATATTAAACTCACATGAATCATTTTCCGTAGCAATTCAATAATTTTCAAAATGAAATTTCATAATTGAAATCCAAACTTGTATGTAATGATTAACTAAAATTATCAATTTTGGTAAAATAATTTCATGAAATAAAGTAATTTAATCAATAAAATATCTACTAATCACATTGTTTTTGTAAAAAGAATTTTCATAAAAGTGTAACATTTTATAAATGAAATTTTATTGAAGTATCAGTTAGGACGCTATCCACTTACTTGAAATTCCCATAATTCAAGGATTCTCCTTTCCATATTAGTAAATTTCTCTTCCTTCAAATACCATATAAATTAAATTAAGATTTTTAATAAACTATCTATAATTTCAATTATTTCCTCCCAACATCTCTACTATCAAAATTTTGCTATAGTAAATTTGAAATTTTAAGAGAAAACTTTACACATAAAATCCTTCAAAAGCCATAGCTCAATACTCCACTAAAATAGCATCTCCCCTCCATCTTTTTGTTAAACATCAACCATATATCATTTCCATCACCCTCATAAGTTCTTTTAAAATTCCAATCTCTTATCACAAAATTCATCCATAATCATTTTTTTTCAAGAATTCAAATAATTTGATATTAATTTTATGCTCAAATTTCATTTGGAATCTTCAACTTAAGTTCATAGAGCATTAGTACTCAACTTGGATATACCACTCACAAGGATTAATGAGGTTTAAAAAAATATGAACAGAAATCAAATTATATATCTTCTAATAAGAATTATATTAAACACCTTACATATACAAATTTTTTTTTTTCAAGCTCAACCAACTTCTTCCTCTTATATTCTATTTCCCAAAATTCTCTAATATATAAATAAATAAGTAAACCAGCTTCCTAACTTCAATTTCTTCATTGAATAAGTCAATCTTAACTTAAGAAAACTAAAGCATCATCTTTGACATTACACATGACAGCACTAAACCAAAATTTTAGCTTCAATTTAATTTCCATCCTTCTCATACAATCACGATAGTAGCAACCAAAAGGAGAGATTGGAACCTCAATTATCCATTCAATCATTCATGCACAAAACTATGTGAGATAAGTGGGCTCAAGACTTCTTTACTTCCATTAATATTGGCATACACAAGGAGGAAGGAATGACAGTGGATGCAGGGGAAGAGTGTCAACCAACAAAATGAAAATTTAACAACATTTATTCACTAAATCCTTCACTCAAGCATTATAATTTCAGTTCATAATAAACCTTTCCATATTAACTTTCTCATCAATATTTAACTTAACATCCCAATAAAGTTATATAAAGTATCAACCAAATCAAATCAAATCAACTCCTTAATTTCTTAGAGATTCACGGCAATAACAAGAAAGAAAAACAGAGGCGGAATCTTTGATTACAAGAGGAGAAATAAGAAGCTTACCATACGCATGTGCAACGGCTAGAACTGAGGAGAAAGAGAGGTTTAAGACAACACATAGATGCACGCCAATACTAAATAAGGGAAGAGCAAAGGAGGACGACAGTGAAACTAGAAGATCTAAAATTACTTATATGTATGCACACATCGATGTCTAGCTGATGAGGAGAAGAAAAGAAAAGATATGAACACACATGCACCTCTGTTAGCACACAGTAGTGAAGAAACAAAGGAGAGATCCAAAGACACTACTCAACAGAAATGGTCGAACAGCTGACGAAACTAAAATGCAAATAGCCGGTGGTAAGGAGACAAGTCGAAGGTGAGGAGGAAATGCTCGATAGTGATAAGAGAAAAGAAGTTTAAGGTCAGTGAATAGAAGAGACAAGAATGCTTTGTTTTCTATTCACACAAGATATAAAATCTAATTAAAGAATATTTGAAAAAAATTAAAAGAAAGAGCAAGAGAAAATCACAAGAAAGGGCACAAGAAAATTACCAAAAAGAGCACAAAATTTTTCTATAATTAAAAATAAAAAAATAAAACTTGATAAAAAAACTTATTTAAATAAAATATCCCTTGGGATAAAATTTTTTTATTCCAATTAAAATTTATGGTCATGACATTTTAAGATCCTTAATTGTAATAAATATTCCAAGATGTGAAATATCATTTTCCCATCAATCATTTGCATAAATAATAATAAGATACTTATAAGGCTTATGATAAAATAATGCTTCATCCATTCCAAATTATAAGGCACTTTTGAAGGAGTTTTTCTATTCCAAAATATAACATATTCTGGGTAAATTAAGGTTTCATTAAACGTGCTAATTTCAACGTTACTCTTTCTCTTTCTATAAATAATTTCTATTTCTTTTCTTTTCAATATATTAAATGATGGGTATTTTTGAAAATTTATATTTTTATTTTTGAAAAGATAAAGTTGTTAAGTGTATTTCATGAAGTTATTGATATATAAAATTTTGTCTAAAAGTGCCTTATTAGTAGCACTATCTCAAAACTAACAACATTAGAGACTTGGGTTTGTGTGTTGGCGTGGACACATTGGCGTTTCTATTTGACTCCATTGTTGTTTTCTTCATTAAATATAACTTGCTGTAAATCTTTTAACTATTGAACTCATTAATCACAAGACGTCTTTTAATTGCTTGCGTGTTATGTATTATTGGCCGACCACAAATAAGTATCTAAAAACAATTTTATCTCGAGGGTTGAATATAGAGTTATTGGGAAAATTTAGTTTATTCCTCAATTATTCTGTTTAGGAGCATGCTAGGAAGCGTGGATACCATACAGGCATTGGATACGATACATATTTAATACATCAATACTTTGATTTTTAAAAATATAGGATACAATATGTTTCGATATGTGCATATATTTATAAAAAATATTAAAAATATAATTTTAATTTAGAAAATATCTAAAATAGAAAACATATATAGTCCTTTATAATAATACCAAGAAAAATATAATCATTAATGGTGCTTTTATTTAATATATACATAATTGCTTACCACCTAATCTCTACTAATAGATATAGTATCAATATCTTCTCTCCTTGACCATCATTTGAAAAAAGATAGCTTGTATATGTGGTATCAAGAGATAAGTTTGCCACTAATGTCCCATATCTTAAACTTGCCTTGTTTATATTATTCACTTTCCCTAGCCAAGAGTTGCAAATTAGTATGGACATAAACCAAGTCTTCTACCCTCACAGGATTCAACTTGTTTTCTTATTGAATGAATGAATGAGTATGAACTCCAATTTCTTTCACAATATGATGAAGAGTATGGCTCCACAAGAAGCTTAAGAGCAAGCTTTTGAAGTAGAGGGGTTGAAGAATCATGCATCATGCATGGCTCCACAAGAAGCTTAAGAGCAAGCTTTTAAAGTAGAGGGGTTGAAGAATCATGCATCATATCACGCCTTGAAACATAAAGTGTGACCGACACAGAATATAAGTAGGGGTGAGCATCGGTCGGTTCGATTCAATTCGGTCTCAAAATATGCAGAACCGATTGATCGAATAACACTAAAAATAAAAACCAAATCGAACCGAATAAACCAATCAAGCCGAACAAGGACCGAACTGAAATTTGATAATTCGGTTCAGTCGGTTAATTCGGTTTTTTTGGTTTCATATTGGGCCACTTGAAATTGGGCCCATTTTTTTAAATATTAAAAAACAATACTATAAAATTGGGCTTTTTTTATTCTTTTTTTCAATGAGTCCATTTTAATTACACCTATATGATATAAAGCCCAAATATTATAAAGCCCATTTTAACATGTGCTTGCTAACAGAATTTTTAATCCAGCCAAGTGCCATATAAAGAATCCTTCCTTAGGCTCACATCACCGTTTGGTCCAAAAAAAAGTTTACCAAAAAAAACGAATAAGAAAGAAACCAAAAAAAAGGCTCGCATCACTGTTCAATTCTACATGGGGAATTTCTATCAGCCAGGTGCCATATAATACTGATAAAGAGAAGAAGATAACTTCAAATATTAAAATTAAACAACCACAGTACAATAAAATTAAACCAACAAGTCTTCAAAATATTAAAATTAAACCATTACAATAATCAAATATCTAAATTAGTAAAACAAAATAAAATGAGCAACCTTCATAAATGGAGTACCATAGCACTAGCATCTTGCAACCTACATTACACAAGTAAAAATCATATAAGAAGCTAAGAAATCCTGCCCATCAGCTGAAAGTTTGAAATCAAGAAGTTACCAATATCAAGTAGAGATTATGAGCATTCAATTGCAATAATTTGCCTAATGTAGAGACAAATCATAAGCAAAATCTAGATTAAATATGCTTATAACTTGTTAAAGGAACAAGATTATAGTTCTTACAATTCATTAATTTTGGTGTCATATTGAAGAGCATCAAATTGTGATCCCTCAGCCTCAGGTGCTGTTGCTGCCATGACTGGATGATGCAAAGAATTATTTATAGATCATCATGAAAAGAACTGGACGACAAAGCTTACATAACTACTAAATAATAAACATAATAGTATAGCAATTAAAAAGCTATATACAGCCATAGTGCCTCAAGCTATAACAATTAAAACATAATAGTATATTAAAATTAAACAGCCACAGTGCCTCAAGTCATTAAATTTAAAAATTAAAAAGCTAACATATAAATAATTACCTCAAGTCATTAAGAATAAAGGCTCATAGTACATCCACATTCGCTTCTATAGCAATTTTTTGAAGATCTAAACATAAATAAAGTATTTAATATTAATATCATTTAACCAATAACTCAACATTAAATTTAAAACAATATAACACATAATAAATCACCTTTCTCAATCTTTTGTGCGTCATCTATCTTCTCTTCTACTAGAACCGGAAGTGAGTGGCGAAGCCAGTCTTAACCACAAACAAGAGATTGCACAACCTTAGGAGTTAAAGAGCTCCTAAATGAATCTAGCACACGTCCTCCAGTGCTGAAAATAGACTTAGAAGCAACAGTAGAAATTGGGACAGCAAAAACATCCCTTGCCAATTGAGAGAGAATAGGAAATCTAGGCTCATTCAACTTCCACCAACTTAAAATATTAAAATCATTCTTATCCATCTCAATTTATTCAGCCAAATCCTTGTCAACTTCTGTCCTACTAGTTCTCCCACCAAGCCTTTCACTCATGAATTTTTTCTTTTCATATTCAAGAATTTTTTTAACTTTCACAGCTGGGTTATCATCTTCATCAGATTCGTAGCAATTAAATGATTGCTCCTTTTCAACTTGCTTTGAATGAGAGACATGCTCTTTGTATTCATTATACAAAGAAATGAGCAAATCATTCAATTGCCCTCCAACTTGCTTTCCAACCTCACTAGAATACATCTTATCAAGTGAATATTGCACCCACTCAAGCTTATACCGAGGATCAAGAATAGCAGCCATAAACATCAATTTATTGATTTTTGAAGGATCTCCCTAATACTTATCAAATTTTTCTTTCATTTTATAAGCCATTGAAGAAAACTCCAAATCATCACATTTTCTCCACTCATCCAAAAGGTGGAATAACATATAAATCTCATGAAAAAATTCATTAGATATGACAAGTGAAGAACTAGAAACACGCAAAGTCAACTCATAGAAATGACTTAGAAACATTGTCATCTTTCTTACATTTGCCCAATCTTCAACATTAGGCACTCCCTCCCCATTTTCAAGATCAATCCTAAAATAAGGGTCCTTATCCTCAAACCTCCTAAAGGCAGCCTCAAACTTTTGAGCTATCTCCAACATCAAATAGGTGGAGTTCCACCTAGTAGAGACATCTAAAGACAACAATTGCTTGCTTGGGATTTTCTCATCTTCACAACTCTCTTTGAATTTTTTCATCCTAAGTGGAGATTACCTCACAAAATGAACAGCCCCCTTACTTTGTTTACAGAAGTTCCTATTTCTTTCAACCCATCAACCACAATCAAATTAATAATGTGAGCAACACATCTCATATGTAAAAACCAACAGCTCATAACAGAATGGCCCCAATTATTAATTTTTTCTCTCAAGTAAGACACAACAACATCATTAGTAGAGGCATTATCCACAGTAATAGTAAACACTCTTTCAATCCCCCATTCAAGCAAACATTTCTCTATTTCCATTCCAATATCCCTCCCCTTGTGACTAGATATTGGAACAAAATTTAAAATCCTTTTAACCAAATTCCAATCAGCATCAATGAAATGGGCTGTAATACACATATAGTTGATTCTTTGAATTGAAGTCCAAGTGTCAGTAGTGAGGCAAATCATTTGTTTACTATTGATCAAATAATCCTTGAATTTGATTTTTTCATCAAGGTAAAGTTGAAAACAATCACGAGCAATAGTCCATCTAGAAGGAATCTTAAATTTTGGTTGAGCATGAGACATAAACCTCTTAAATCCTATCCCCTCAACAAATTTAAATGGAAATTCATCAGTCACAACCATAGCAGCCAAACTTTTCCTACTAGTATCTTGATCAAATTTCGAAGTAGCAAGAACAATAGCATCATCTTCTATGCCAAAATTTAAATGTGTTTGCCTAGGCTCTTCTAGTTCAGGTCGTTTCTTGCATATTGTCATATGGTTCTTTAGTGCAGTAGTACCATTTCTTTTAGGATCACTAAAAAATTCTTTTTCACAGTAGTTGCACTTACCTTTAGTCTCCCCATGCTCATTCACATATTTAGTGAAATGATCCCAGACCTCAGATCTTGGCCTCATGGCTTTCCTCTTCATCCTTTACAAGGAACTCACTGCTTCAGTTCCACTTGATGCTATTGGGGCTTTGTTTTCTTCATTAACTTCAGTTTGGTTTGTAGCCATAGCTTCAGCTTGAGAAGACATCTGTGACAATGCATAGCAATCAAAAAAAATAAATACAAAGTAAAGACAGAGCAACTCAGCAAAGAACACGAAAGCAGTCAATTAAATTCCTAATAACATTTTCCTTTGTTGCATTTTGGCTTGAAAGGAACACACCACATAAACAAAAAAGAGCAAAGAAGTAGGGACATAGACGGAAGATGAACCAAAGAAAACTCATTGTCAAGCTACAGTGAACTTCACAGCTAATGACAACATGAATCTCAAAGAACGTCAACAATGCATAATCAAGCATAAAGTTCATAGTGTGGACTCACAGAGGAAGCAATTAGAACTCTTATGAAACAACTAGATCTTGGGCATGGTAGATCAAGACAACAAGAACCGACCAAATCAAAGGGAGAGAGAGAAAGAGCTGCATTTTGAGGGAAGAAGCAAAAAACCTGTTAAAATGCTTTATGCAGATCGTCCTTTGAGCTTAAGGTTCTGTGTTTCACAGATCTAAGCAGCCTCTCACCTTCAGACAGTGTCTCCATGAGTTTAGTGACAGCAAGGGCAAGAGAGAGAGAGAGACTGAGATACCAGAACAGAGATAGGAAATCTGAGCTGCGAATAATCAACCTGAAATGTGAGAGATGCGAACGGCAAGATGCGAGAGATGCGAACGGCAACGGCTTGAGGGAGATGACTTGCGATCTGAGAGTTGAGAGTCTGAGAGGCTAAGACAAAGCGATCGAGTGAGGCTGTGAATATGTGATGACCTGAGCCGCGAGAGAGATGGCTGATGAGTGATGAGAGAGAGCGACCGGCGAGGCTATGTGATGACGAGAGAGACGACTTGCGAGTTGCGATCTGAGAGATGAGAGTCCGAGAGCCGAGAGGTTGAGACTTGAGATGAGATAGGGTCAGGGTGAGTGAGGCTGCGGTCTGCGTATGTCCGGACTGAGGCAGTGAGGCGGGTTATGACTTATGGGTTAGGGTTTTTTTCAACTTTCATATTTTTATTTAATATAAATTAAAATAATAAAATAAAATAATTTATAAATTAATAAGTAATACATAATTCGGTCGGTTCGGTCTATTTGATTTTAAATTTTATTAACTGAACCGAACCAATCAACCGAAATATTTTTAAATAAAAAACTGAATCGAACCGAAAAATTAAATAGACCGAATCAAATAATAAAAATTCGATTCGATCCGATTCGATTTTCAATTTCAGTTCGGTTTTGCTCACCCCTAAATATAAGGACAAAACTCACATTTTGAATGCCTTAATTTAATAAACTCTAATTTCTAAACTATGGAGGCATCTGACAAAAACATTAATCATTTTAAATATGAATAATAAGAACAAAAGATTAATATTTTTGTTAAAAGTTTGCCAAAATCTCCCCTAAAAATATGACATTTTGAAAATACTACAACAATATTTCCCAATATAAATAGCATCAACAAAGGAGTTTCGCTCCTTCTAATAGAAAAATTATGCATAATATACATAAGGGTTCTAATTATATCTACGTGGAGCAACTAGAATAAGATTTATAAAATACCTATGCATAATTTAAATTTTTACTCGACAACTTCTTCACTTCAAATCAAATGATAGCCCCTCCACGGTTAGCTGAAAATACATTGTCAGCTATAATATCTGCGATCAAAAATAGTTTTTCAATGAATAATATTCCAATAAAAATAAGAGAAGAACAAATCGAATAAACTTATGCAATTATGTAAGTAATTCAAAAGGAAAGAATATTTCTTGGGATTAAAAGCATAAACCAATAAATTTACAATAATAGAGTAATTTTACCCTTTGATCTTGAAAAATCAATAGACTAAATAAATAGAATAAGTAAAAATAAATAAACATTTACTAAATAAAACCAATAAAGTATAAATTGCATGGATTATTTTGAGGATTTTACAAAATAAATGACAAATGGGGACATATAGTCTACAAGGATAAATAACTAGACAAGGCTGAAGTATAAAAACAAATGTGGAGACACGATCCATGAGAGAAAATAACCGAATGCGACTTATGCTACGAAGACAAACGTGAACACACAGTTCACGAAGGCAATACTAATCAAACACGACTTGAAACCATGAAATCAAATGCAGGTATGAGACTTATGAATAACAAATGTGAGAACAAAGCTCATAAAATTGAACTAGCTAGTCATAACCATGGCACACCAAGGGCTAACAGAAATGTCATTAGCAACAGTATTTTACTTAAAATTCTCTCAAAATCACTTTTCAAATATGTAAGGATAGTCATTTCTAAAATAAAATTTACACTCTCAATACCAAATTTGCATGAATCATTTCAAGCATCAATTTAATGCTTGTCAAAATAAAATTTTATAAATAATGTCCTTTCCTACATTTATTTCGTAACCAAAATTTCCAAAACTAATCAAAATAATTTCATCAATCTTATAAGTATATGTTATGATTTCAAATGCTAAAGAAATTTAATTGATAAAGGTAATCAATGCTAGAAAAAAAAAGTAAAAGAATTTTGCCGCATTCCCTCCTGTTATGTGCGCGCGCTAAAAATTAATAAAAATTGAATCAAAATACGTTAATGTAAATTTATCTTATATTAAGTATTTTTTAATTTTTTTTCTTCAAGCGATTACACATCACCCACCAAGATTTGGGATCTATTGTCCGTCCATCATCAATTGAGTTAAAAAAAGTATCAACTCGTAATTTTAAAGTTTTGGATATGGATCAAAAACTAAATTTTTTAAATTTAAAATAATATTTCAGTACTTTATAGATTCGTACTAAAAAACTATTAGTATCAAATATGATATTGATATGAATATATGAGGTAATTTTAAGTATGGGTGCATCATATGGAGTATGTCTAGTATCCTAAATTTATTTATAATGTAATTTTTTTTCCTTCAATATTTAAAAACAATGCATGGAGCACTTTGCTGTTAAAAAAAATTAATTTTGACTATTACTTGAGTCATACAATTATAAAAAGAGATTCAAAAAATTATAAATAAATATCCTATAAGAAAATTAATACTAATGAAATCTTATTAATTATAAATTCAGGAAGATCTGAAATAATAGCTCTTAATCTGATCTCTTTCAATTAGTCTCAAACAACAATGCATTTTCAAATAACTAACACTGAAATGCTACACGGAAATATTTAATTATTCATATGCGATCATGTTTAAGCATAGTTAGAGCTTATTTAGTGGTAGTTCTCCAACTATGATTTTCTTAATTTATAAAAATTCGATCCTTCTATGTTATTTAACAGAAATTAAGTTCTGTGCACTTGACCCAACCATTTAATGAAAAAATTATTTATAATTTTCTTTAAAATGTGGCAGAGGGAGTATATGAGACGGAAAAATATATAGAATAAGTGTTTGCAAAATAATTGAAATCTATGAACTTAATTGCCATAAATTATAACTTTAAATTTGAGCTTATGATTACCATAATTTACATATTTTTTTAAAATTTAATTGGCATGCAGGTATATAGGGTAGGGAGAGGGAGGATCTATCTAAATCAGTGTATAAGATGCTCAATATTTTAACAAGAACATATTAATTACTTAAAATTCTAGAAGTAAAGGATTGAAATAAAATCCCAATCTAATCTCTATGATCGATCATTCTCAAACGAAGTACGATGCATTTCCAAATGAACACTGAAATATTACAGATCAAAACGACAAAATACAATTATTTCTCGATCTTGCTATGAAAAATGAAAATTATATATTATACAAGCTCAACAGTTCGCTGAATCAGCTAACGTTGACTTGACCTATTTAGCAGTAGTTTGCTTTGATTCCTCCATTGTTGCAGGATCGCCGGCGGGCATAAGCTTCTTCAGCATAGCTCTCATGGTGAAGTTATGCCGTGGAGGTGGTCCTTTTGGTGAGGTCTGATCTTCTAGGCCCACCACGACGTCGTCTGATCCAAAACAAACATTCAAGAGGATGAGAAAAGCTTGTTAATTAGACCCTGATCAAAGACACCAAACGACGACGAAGGGCCATCGCTGTGAAAGAAAATGATAAGAGAGAGATGGATCGGAGGAGAAGGAAGAAGAAGAAGAGAGAAAATATTGAAAGCTAAAAGTACTCACAGGATCAAGAATTGTTGAGAGTGTGGAATGAAGTTGAGAACTCGAACAAGATTTTCAGGCGTGAAATTTCCCAGTAAACGGCGAGACATAATGGTGAGGGAGATGAAGAGATCAAGATTTGTTGTGTTTCCGGTTTTGCTTGCTCACCAGCAGCTATGAGTGAAATGGAGAGTGATTTATAGAGTGAGTCATAAAATTAATTTAATATTGCAAAAGGGAACAGATCAGCCTTGTGCTGGTATTATTTAATGCATGGTCCTGAAAATATAATTTATTACTTCCTCCATCTCAAATTATAAAATATTTTTAAGAGATATTTGTCATTTTAAAATATAAAACACTTTAAAAAAATTAAAATTTTATTAAATAGGCTTATTTTAATACTACTCTTTCTCTATCTCTCTATATTTAATACTAATTACTCAATCTGTCCTTATATATAAGAGGTTTTTTAAAATATTTTTTGTCCTTAAATATAAGATGTTATTAGCATATTTTTAATGAATAAACTATTATACCCTTATTAAATTAAAAAGAGAAAATAATAAGCATTCTCATTAATTTACTTTCAAAAAAGAAATTCATTTTTTATTTACAATAATTGGGGGCAAAATTGAAATGTTGCTGTACTTTTAATTGGATAACTAATTTTTATTGATTTGTATAATTCGGTTAAGAATATTTTATATATAAGGACAGAGGTAATAAGTGCAGATTTAAAGTTATTAAATGAAAGGTATTTTTAAAAATTTATATTTTATTTTAAAAAATAAAATTATTAAATATATTTAATAAAGTTTATTAATATATAAAATTTTATTTAAAAATATTTTATAATTTGAAATAAGGAAGTATTTATCACAACCTTCAACTTGCTCAGCGTTAGTGCTCTTTAGCATAAAAATCAAATTGTGAGTATTAGAAGTCTTCGCTGACTCCTGTCTTTTGGCGTCATTCATAACCCAGCGTTTTCTTTTCCTTTTGTTTTTCTCTTTTTTGGGCCAAAGTCATTCATAACCCCGTCTGATATTGACGTACATGACAATGTTTTTATTTATTTATTTATTTTATTTGATAAAATATTTCATCTTAAAATAAATATAATATAATTTATTTAATAAGGGTGCTTTAAAAAAATAATAATTATATCTTAAAAGACAATATTCAATCTCTCAAAAAATATTTTATATTTCTAAATAGAGAAAGTAGTTTATTAACGCCACAACTCTTAGCTAGTACGTGGTTAAGCCTTGTTTGATGCACATTTTTTAAATTTTAAAAGATTGGAAAAAGGAATAGGAGTGGAAATTAATAAGTTTTAAAACTATACTCCCTCTGTTTTCATTTATAGGAAAAACTATTAACTTTACCTTTTTTTAATATAAGTAAAATTACATTTTTCAATAAGTATTTATTGCAAACTTTTTAAATTATCCCTCATAATTTTATCATTCATAGTCATAAGAAACAATTAATGAAGGGTATTGTAATTCAATTCTTTTATTTTCAGACACAATTAATATAGTTAACAGATTTTTTTAAATTGTGTGATATAGTTTTTTTTTCTACAAATAAAAATGGAAGGAGTATTTGGCAGTGTCCATGGGAATATCTGAATAATTTTTATTTTATACTCCCTCCAAAGTACAACGCAAGTTATTGTTAATTAATTTATGTTACTAAAATAAATTAGTTAAAATCTTTATTTTTTAAAAAAATTCACATCTTTTCAATTGTGCCCTTAAATAGAATAATATAACATTTAATTATTTAAAATATCCTTATTAATTACTTGAGTAGAATATAATAGTACTATATAATTGGAAAATATATATATATATATATATATAGCCTATCAAATATCCTATATTTTAGATCAAGGGAGGCTTCTAAAAAATACTTTGTATTGTGATCCAGAAAAAATATATGTAATCATCATTGTAAAAGACTGAGCGAAGCAAAAATTTAACAATAAGAGGGCTAGTATTAAAAAAACATATACACAAACCCTTTATAAATTTTGAGAAGCTAAAAACATGTAACATCTATATAATATTAAAAAAATTTAACAAACTTGAGAGCCACGGCCACTAAAAGAATATTAAAAAGAGAAAAAATATATAATGGGAATGACAATATTAAAAAAACATCATTAATAAAATTTTATTTTTGTAAAAGTATCTTATATTTTTTAACATCAAATCTTCCACAAATGTATCTTATAAATTGGGTTTAATAGTTATTTTTATCCCTCAACTTTATTTGAAAGATTTGCGGACATTATAAACTCAACATGGCTCAATTGTCTCCCAATATTAAAAATTTTATATCTATATTTTTAAGTTTCTAACTGTATTTATTAATATTAATTAGTATTCACAATCTGTTCATAAAAAACTGTTTTATATTGAAACAGATGGAATAATTAGTAAGACTACTAAGACCTGGGTCCCCGCACCTCATTACTGCAAGAAACTCAAATTTTGTGCCCACCAAAAAGAATTTCATTTGAGAACATGTAATCAGTTGAAAATGAAAACCAAAGCATAAGAGTCAGAAAGTTTAATTTGGATATATTTTAAGGATGAGACGCGAATGTGAAAACTTGACCTTCATATTCAATTGAATGACTTTGACCATGATATTGTTATTGGGAAATAAGACCTTGACTGTTGACTTAAGCAGTTATCATAAAATGAATCATGTTGTATTTTTAATAAGTGGATTATTTGCTACTATCTCCGTCTCATTTTGTAAAACATTTCTTAAAGTAATTTGATACTCTAAAATGTAAGATATTTTTTTAAAAATTATTTCATTAACTTTGACTATTCCAATATTACTTCTCATTATTTCATTTCTTAAATAAGTTTCTTTCACTCTTTTCTATTAATAAATGATATTTTTAAAAGTTTATAAAAAATTAATATTACAAATTATATATAAAAAAATTTATTCATATATGTGATTTTGCCAAAAACATGTTTATAAATTGAGACCATTGGAGTATTATAATGTAAAAACTTGTTTATTTTTTTTTTAAAAATGCTCCCTCTTTTAATAAGGATATTAAATGCGACAATGAATTTGTTTATTTGGATTTCATTTAAGAACATGTGATCAGTTGAAAATGAAAACCAAAACATAAGGGTCAAAAGTTTAATTTGAATATATTTTAAGGACGAGACGCGAATGTGAAAACTGGACCTTCATATTCAATTTAGCGACTTTGATTATGAAATTGTTATCAGGAAAGAGGATTTTGACACTTGATTTAAGCAATTATCATAAAATAAATCATTTTGTATTTTTAATAAGTTATTATTTGTTAGTTGCCACTATCTCCATCTCATTTTGTAAAATGTTTTTTGAAATGATTTAGCATCTCAAACTATAAGATATTTTTTTAAAAAATATTTCATTAATGATGATTATTCTAATATCACTTCTCATTATTTCACATTTTAAATAAATTTCTTTCTATTTTCTATTAATAAATTATATTTTAAAAGTTTATAAAAAATTAATATTATTGTATATAATAAATTTTATTATATATGTGATTTCGTCAAAACATATTTCATAAATTGACATGAATGAAGTATTACAATAGTTAGTTAAAACTTTATTGGTATAACTGTTTTATTGTTCTAAAAATAGTTAGTTAAGACTTTATTGGTATAACTATGTTATTGTTCTAAAAATATTTTATTAAAACTTTAATCTCTTAAAATTTTTTATATTTTTCTAATTATACTCTCATTATGTTAAAAATCCTGTTTAAGAACCTTATAATAATAATTGAAATTTTAATGCATTGATTTTTTGAAAAGAATAATAAATGATATATGGGTGTTGTTGGAAAAATAATTATAAAAATGACTCGGTGTTTTATTTTTTGAACCAAGCATGACTTAAAACCTCAGCTAATTAACTTTGGACGCAATTCAGCTGAACCATAGTGAACGTTAATCGCAGTTAGATTATTGAAGCGAAAACTTCGAAATTATTAAAGAATGGAAAGCTATCGTCTGTGTAATTGTTGACATTTAGTGATAGAACAAATACCTGCTTTCAAAATTCTACTGATGTCACAATGTTTATTAATGATACTCTTCAAAAAATCTTTTGTCATGCGTCACCAAAGGTCCTACTGCAAACCAATTCTACGCTACTTGTGTCATGGTTTACGTCATAAACATAAGCATTTAATTCCATAGAATACTCTCTCTGTGTTAGGATATGCAATCAAATTTTTACTAAGTCGACGGTGGTGGCAATCCCGTCACACAGTTCATAGCAAACCATGTCTTGAGTTATCATGGATACCTCATTACTCTCCCATATCTTCAATCTTTTGCTTCTATTGGTACTAACATCTGCAATCATGTTCCACCATGCATAGTTTGAGAGAACAGTGTCATGAAAGAGATCGATATGTCCTCCTAAACTTCAAACACACAGTTGATGATCCATCATGCATCCTCTCTAGTTGGTCAGATGATGGCTGAGATTGTTGTGAGTGGGTTGGAATTCAGTGTGACAACGTCACAGGTAGGGTTATCAAACTCAGTCTTCCTTGTTCTCTAGAAGCCGATGATTATGATTGTGAAGAGAATAAATATCATTGTCTCACAGGTGAATTCTATCTATTATGGCTCCAAGTTTTTAATCTATCTTGATCTGAGCAATCATGACTTCCAACCTATCATCCAATATGATTATGTCCCTTCGTATGATCAATATTCTTCTAATCTTTATTATTACCTTGACTTATCATATAATGAAGATCTTTTCATTGATAGTCTTCATTGGCTTTATAATTTTTGCTCCTTGAAATACATCAACTTTAGAGGCATTAATCTTCATGGGAAAGTTGATTGGCTTCAAATAGCAACTTCACTTCCTTCCCTTTCAGAATTGCGCCTGGATAGTTGCCAACTTCAAAGCATAAATCCATCCCTCCAGTATGTAAATTTTACTTCACTTGAAGTTCTTAGCCTTTCGGGTAATGCTTTTAACTCTGAATTCTTTCCAAACTGGTTATTCAATCTTAGTGATGTCATCACCTCTGTCAACCTGAGCTATAATTATTTTCATGGCGAACTACCAAAGAGACTGTTGAATCTTCAAAAATTAAAAAGCTTGGATTTGCATGGCAATAAATTGAGTGGACCAATTCCAGCTTGGTTAGGCCAGCTTGAACACCTGCAAGTTTTTGATGTTAGTGAGAATTTACTTTCTAGCCCTATTGCTCCTGGTTTGGGAAATCTATCATCCTTGATTACTTTGAATCTCAATTCAAATAACGTAAATGGTAGTCTTCCAGAAAGTCTTGGACAGGTCTTGAACTTGGAGATGTTATCTTTTCATGATAATCACTTGATGGGGCATGTATCTGAAAGAAATTTTGTCAGACTCTCAAATTTGAAAGTTCTTGGTATGGGATCTCCAAGCTTAATCTTTGACTTTGATTTGTTGTGGGTTCCTCCTTTTCAGCTGATAGAGTTACATTTGCTGCACATGGTGGATTCCATATTTCCTGAATGGATATATACACAAAAATCTCTTAGAGTGTTAATAATTGTCTCCTCAAGTATTTCATTTCAGTCTCAAGATAACTTTTGGAATTTTGCAACACAGTTTGGATGCTTATGTTCACAAAATATTACAATTGATTGGGAAATGTCTGATGTGTTACTGACTCCTCATACATAAATTTGAGTTATAATAAATTTAAAGGCAACCTCCCTCATTTATCACCAAATGTTCTCACATTCAGCGTAAGAAATAACTCCTTTCAAGGATCTATTTCTTCATTATTGTGTCAAAAGATGAATGCCAGAAGCACATTAAGGTACCTGGACATGTCTAATAATCTCTTACCTGGAGGGCTTACAAATTGCTGGATGTATTGGAAAGCTGTAACGACCCAAAAAAATTTAAGTTAAATTAAAATTTATAATTATATAATTTAAATGTGCTTGTATTGTTTTTTGGTGTGGATTTAACAAGATGAATTGTTCGCTTAGTGGAAACTATTGCTGCTGTGCATTTAAAGAGATCTAGTTTTCGAATCCTTGTAGCTGTGCATTATTTTCATGCTTCAGCCTTTATAAAATTATCATTTTGCCCCAATACCACCGGAATATTTTTTTGCTCTTTATTTTTTTCTCTCCTTCCTCAATTCGGTTCCTTTTTTTCGTGTTCATTGAGAGAGCAAGAGAGTCTTGGAGAATCCAGGAGCGTCTAATCTCTGTCCTCTGCTGCCCTCCTTGGTTTGTAACTCACCCCCGGCGTGGGCGTGTGTATCTGCGTGACCGTCGCTGCTCTGCTTCACCCGTAAGTTTTTCATCATTCCTCTCTTCGTGCAACAGATGCTGAGCGTTCTCCTCCTTCCCCTGTTTCGCAGCCAGGTCTTCTCTTTTCTCTTTGAGAAGCAACGTCGATAGACCTCTGCATGTTTTGCATCGTCGCCGTGTCCGGAGTCTGCTACTGTTGCAGGCTTGCAGCATTTTTGACAGTGAACACAGCTCCTCTGTTCTTTATTTCCTCCATCGATTCTCCTTCCTTCTTCATTTTTGTGTGGCTGTATTCCCTTCTTTCTTTGTCTTGCAGTCGCGAATTCAGTGTGAAGAAGCTACAAGCTGTTCCCTTCGTTCATCATCTATATTAGATGTTTTGGAGGAAGAGAAACTTGATTGGAGTTTAAACGAGGAAAATTTAGGATTAGAAGCATTGTAGATAAGTGGACAACGAACCAAATAATTTATTAAAAAATTTTCTTTTTATAAAAACATTACTTTCAAAAATTCAAAATTATATATATATATATATATATATATATTTCTATAACATTGTGCACTTTTTTTTGATTAAACAACTCTATTTCTTGAAATCATACCATATTTAGAAATTTTATTAATTCTTTATTTAATAAAAACAATCATGGAAATTGGTAAAAGAGATTATGAAATATTGATTATCAATTTTCATAATTGGAAGATTGATGATTTTAATTGACTAATGTGAGTTTAATACTAAAAAGAAAAATTTATATTTTCAAAAGTGATTGTTTTCTTACATATTTGAAAATTAATTTTGAAGGGACTTTACATAGAATATTAGTTGCTAACAGCAGTTTCGTTAACCCTTGACACACTATGATCAATGACTAGCTAGTTTAATTTTCTTGAGCTCTGGTCTCATGTTTGTTATTCATGGGTCTCTTACCTACGTTTGATTTCATGGTTTCGGCTACATTTAGTTAGTGTTACTTTCGTGGATTGTGTGTTTACATATATTTTCATGACTCAGGTCGCATTTGATTACTTACTCTCGTGGACAGTGTGTCCACCTTTGTCTTTGTGACATAAGCTGCATTTAGTTAATTACTTTCGTGAATTATGTGTCCACATTTGTTAATTGTTTTGATAAGTCCCTAGAAACATGAGTTTTGATTATTTAGTGAATTTAGATTGCATTGATTTTAATTAGTGATGTTATTATATTTATTTATTCCATTTATTTGTCTTCTTGAGATTAAGTGATAAAAATATTTGATATTATAAATTTAATGGTTAAGATTTTATTTATGGCTATATAGAATTTCTTAATTCCAAAGTTTATGAAATATTTTATATGAAGTTGTTGTCTCTTTAATTTTTATAATCATTGTTATTTATTCATTTTATCCTTTAAACTTCATAAATGTTGGGACGTTATTTGCTAGAAATTATTTTGATCTCAAATACATTAGTTGATGTTGTACCTTTCGTTGACCATTGATGGGCTGTAGTATTTAATTAAAGTGAAGAATTGTAGATCAAACTTCCTTTAATGTAAACTTAAATCCATATATTATGTTCTACGTTTCTCTGACTATTGTCAAATGTTTCATATAAGCTGTAGTTAAGGTCCTCATTCTTATTATTTATATTTGTGTTATTTGCTTATGGAAATAGAGTCCCTTACTACTGCTATTGTTTTGTAAAATGATTGTATATTGTTTTTTTGAGAAATTTCAATTCTATTTCAAATGTATTAAAATATCATAGTAGAGTTTCTTTAATTAAAGCATAAAGAGTGTGTGTTTGCACTAGTACAAAATGGTCTTTTTACACCCTATGTCTACACCAGTTCACATGCATACAGTGTAGAATTAGGAAGCAGTGGTATTTTTATAAATAAATAAGTGAATGTAATGTTATATGCATTGATTCCTTACATAACCAGTATAGATGTATTAATATCTACATCAGTTACAATACATGATCGATATAGTTATATATTCTAATTTTTTAAAAAATTAATTTTAATATATCTACATGGATTGTTATATATTTTAATTTTTTTAAAAAAATTTATTTTTTAATAATATTTATATTAAATATTATTTATAAGTGGCGTAGATATGTTTTTCAAACTTCAGAACTATTTTGCCCCAAGCCCTCGCACTCTCTTATTCCTTCTTTACGCTTGCATCTCCCACTATGCCACTCTTGCTCTCCTTTTCGCTTGGGCGCACCACCGCCTCCTCCCTCCACCAATCTTCTGTCGTGCTGCTCCAATCTGAAATCTCTAGTTTACCTCTCGTCCTCGCTTCTGGATGCTGTTTCTGCACGAGTTGAGCTTCAATCTTCACACCGTTCTTGCTCTAGCGTCCAGGTGGGTCCTTCGCCAGTTCTTCTCCGATATTTTCTTTGGCTGGTGATTATATGAGCTTGCTCCGTTACAAATCTGTCTGAATTTGAAACCATTGAACTCAGAACCTGTTTGCTATTTAATCGTTTTCATCCCCTCGGGCTACGATTTTTTCCTAGCAGTGACTTTTGCCATTTCTATTTGATTTTAAAGTTGTTAAATCTGCCTACATTTGCTTTGTGACCCTTATGATTTTTCCAAGGAGAGGTATGATTTTTTCCCTTTTATTTAGCAATCACCTTGAATATTATGAGTCTTCTGTATTAATATGATTTCGGATCTTCGCATTCTCAAGTATGATTTTCTTGAGTTTTCCTTCATTTTATATGACACACATTGTTTTGGTGGTTAACTGTGGATTTTCTTATTCCTTTTTTGGCATGATTAGAGTTACACTGTACGTACCAATTGTTTGTTAAGTTTTCACGAAATCCTGGGTCAAAATAATACGGATAATATTTGTATCACTATGAAATATATCATTATAATCTCAATCACAATAATGTACAATACAAGTCGACTAGTATTTTTTTTAATAAAGCCAAAGAAATTAATCTTATTATAGCTTCTGTATTCATGAATATCCTTGTTATAATCATATACTAACTATTATATAATAAAGATAAAAAATATTAACAACTAATTTCTGGATTTCAAAATTAAAATATTTCATTGCCCCGTCTGCGTGGACATTTTTGTGGATTCATTTTTTTCACATATGTAAATAAAAAAAAAAGTGGGACTTAAAATGTTATCATGTGGCTTAATCACTACTTGAACAAATTCTGGTAGAATCTATTTTCTTGTCTACAGAAGCACCTCTTGGACAAGCGCTCCAGTAAGATTCCAAATTTTAAAATTTTATAAATTATAAAATAGCTACAGTACTGCTTTTTAAAGAATATGCTCCTGTAGAAATGCCCTACGGTGGCTCTTTGGAGAGAGAACATTCCCATAAACGGAGCATGTCAAGGTCTCCCAAAAGTTCTTTGGGGCACTTACACAAAGAAGCGCTTCAGTATTTTTGCATGCTTTCTTTGGAGCTTTTTTTTTATAAGCACTTCGGAATGGGCACTCAGATAGAACTTTTTGGTGATAGTGTTAAGTAGAATCATAGTGTCATTTTGCCTTGCACGGGCATCTACTCAGAAGCATTTGGGTTGAAGCCTTGGTTAAAAAGAATGAATGTGAATTAAATTTAACAAAAAAAACTAATCTTTTATAATGTAATAAATCAAAGTTTAAATTCCTTCACTAGGAGATGTGTCCATATAATTTAATATACAACTATGTCTTGAACATGTATTTCATAAAGATCATGTCAAAGATGTCATGCCTTAAAGATAGAGGGTGATCGGCATAGGATGTGAACCACTGCACATCCCTTAAGCCTTGGATTAATTAATCTTTCTATGATTAAGATCTAATTATGTTTTTTGTTTGAATTAGAACATGCATAAATATTTTTGGCATTAATAAAAGTTTCAATATTTTTGTAGAAATTTCGACAGAACCTCTTCTTTAAACAGGATCTCCCAAAAACTCTACAACTCAATATTTTACACCAAATATCATATTAATCAGGAATTCAACTCCTTCCAGCCACCAAGCAAAAATATATGACAAAATAAAAGTTCTAGCTATAGACTATGTGGAGCACCTAAACTAAGCTTACAAAATAAAACTTCATAATTTAAAACATTACATCAAAAGAATACTTAATTCTTAACTCGTCCACCTTTAGTCAGTAATAGACTCCTCAATATTTGGCGGATGGTTTAGTGTCAGCTACACTATCTGAGACCAAAAATTTTTCTAGTGAATAACGTCCCAATAATAAATAATTAAATATGAATAAAAGAAAAGTTATAAACAATTATGTAAGTTTAAAAAAAACAACGATCTCCATAAAGATTCAAATAAGCATGGAACAACAAGATTCTATATAACTTTAAATGAAATCTTGAATCATTAAATTATCATATCAAATGTTGTCATAACTTAATTTCAAGAAAACAAATAAACAAAATAAGCAATTAAAAATATATTGCTAATTAAAACAAACGAAATATGAAATCATTGAATAATCAATTTCATATTTATAGAGAATTATCAGAACAATTAACAAACATGGACACACAGTCCATAAGGGTAAATAATCAAACGCGACTTATGCCACAAAGACAGACATGGACACTCAGTCCACGAGGATAAGTAACCAGACGTAGTTGAAGCTACAAAACAGACATGGATACATAGTTCATGAGGGTAACTAACCAGATGTGGTTGAAGCTATGAAAACAGATGCAGGTATGAGACCCACGAATAACAGACGTGAAAACAAAGCTCACAAAATTCAACTAGCTAGTAATTAACCATGGTGCGCCAAAGGCTAACGGAACTATCGTTAGCAACCAGTGTTCTGCTTAGAGTCCCTTAAACAATCAATTTTCAAACATACGAGAAAAATAATCATTATCGAATTAAAATTTTCTCTTTTCATGTCAAACTCGCATAAATTATGTAAACACTTGTTCTTTTCAATGTAAAAACTTATAAACCCTTTCACAAATTTTCCTGATTGTCCTTGTCAAATAAAGGATTACTAAAACTTGTAAAAAAAAAAACAAGTTGATCAATGTTGTAAGCATATAACATGACTTAGGAAAATAGAGTTATTCAATCAACAAAAATAATCAATGCTTATGAGATATATATACATATACACACATATATAAATAGATAAAATTGTGAATTGTTGAAATCAATATCTTTGATGGAAAGAAACTTTGCTAATAAATTATTTGAGACGTTATCCACTTACCTGAGACATTCTCTATCCCTAATCGGTCCTCTTGCAACAATGTTTGCTCTTTAAATCCTAGTGCCCAAATAATAACATCATTATTTTATTTTAAAGATTTATTTTTTTATACCTTTTCAACCCCAAATCAATTTGGAAAAATAACACAAACAATTCCCAACTTTAATTTAAATTTTCTTTTTCCCAAACATTTCATAGATATTTCAAAGACTAATATTTTGATAATCAATTGGCTCTTAAATTAATAAGCAAAATTACTCTTCCCAAGCATCTCTATCTTTTCCACTTTCCTTGTGGAGATAATTATCTTTCATGACTGCTTAATATGTGATAATATAACTATTACAAATAAATATATATATTTAATTAAATTTCTATATAATGTCCAACACAAATTATTAGATAATAGCATCCAAACCATTTATGTTTTTCCCAAAAGTTTAATAAGATTTTAGGAAAATACTCAATCAAGTAACAACTTCTAACAAATATTTCTAATAATTATCTCATCGGTATCAATTCCTAACTTAATCAATGAAACTTCTTAACCTCCTATCAATTATCCAAAATTTTCCAACATTAATAATTAGATCAAATAAATAAAACTCAAGCCTAGCCTAACATTCTCTTGTTCTTTATACCGTACAATTTCAATTTCATAAATTCTCCTTTTAGCTTAACAAATATGGTAATAAAAAGAAAAATTTCCAACCATTTTATCTCTATATTCACCCACATACGTACAGAGCCACCGTGAAGAGGAAGATCAAAATTTCTCACCTCTATTTACAATAGCAGAGAGGGAATGAAATTTACAGCATAAAAGAAGGAGGAAGTTTCAGAATCAAACTCCCAGGACAATAGCCACATCTCCCCTGTTCTTCGGCACCTAAAAACGAAATAAATGAGAGAAGAGAAAGGAGGTTCAAAGCTCTCTATGGCAGTGAACAGTAGTGTCGCGTTGCAAGAGAGAAGGAGATTTCTGACTCACCCTTGTAGTTACTCGGACAGATCAGAAGGAAGAGGCTTCGATGATGAGAGACAGAGCAAGATGAGGGAGGCAACAGGTTACACACAGCCATAGCAGACAAAGCAACGACGGCGACCACACGAATAAGAAACACCCACATCGGCAAAGGCTGTGAACAAGAAGGGAGAGAGACTTAAATGCTCAGATCATCACTCAGCAGAGGAAAAAGAATGACCTTACTGATCTGAAATAGAGAAGGAAAAAAGAAAGAGCACAAACTTGGCAGAGAAGCGTCGGGCGGAACTCTCGCACACTCACACGCCAGCGACGCTGCGGACGGAAGTAGGAGGAGACGGAGAAGGCAGAAGGTGAGAGATGAGAGATGAGAGAATTTTCTACAGAGCCCCCAATGCTGAATCGTGCCAGATATAGAGGGAAAAAGAGAGGGAAAAAAGAAAGGAAATCTGTGGAGGCAAGGGTAGTTTCGTAATTTCACAGTACAAAAGTGAAAAAATAATTCACTCCTTTCTAGCTTCAACCAGGTTTGAACTCAAGACCAGATATGAGAGATACATGCATACTCTCACTATATCAACACCTCGTCTTGTCATAATTGTTCCAAAATTAATATAACTACAATTCAACAACAATAATATTTATATATTTTTTATATTTTTATATTTTTTTTTGCTCAAAATTCTTGGGCTATTACAAAAGAACATTTGAATCATGAAGATCAAATAAGTGCTTCACGTGCGTTGTCTTCCTATTCTGAACATTTGATGTTCGATGTATATATAGTTAATTTCACTGAAGTTTTGTGACACATCCATGCTGTTATTAAAGCAAAAGAAAAGAATCTTATAATTTCTGTATTCAACGCGAATATCTTTGTTATTAAGCCCATTCATGACAATATATAGATGTTCTTGAGCTTTACTTGGGGCTTACATATCTGAATCTCCATGTCTCTTTTCCTTATTTTGTTGTTATTTGCACTTGATTACAAAAGTATTCAATCTACTCACTGCATATTCGGCATTTGTTTCTCAAAAAACGCCAACTCATTTAGCAAAAAATAATTTGTCTTTTATGATTCATCTGAAAAT
The DNA here is from genome assembly GCF_029017545.1 of Prosopis cineraria. Lineage (NCBI taxonomy): Eukaryota > Viridiplantae > Streptophyta > Magnoliopsida > Fabales > Fabaceae > Prosopis > Prosopis cineraria. Next base: position 10,895,724 of record NW_026555337.1, on the reverse strand, counting down.
TAAATTTTGGTCGTGATACTTTCTTTCTTTCTTTTCTTTTTTTTTTTTGAATTGGGGAGGAATTGATTTTTTTTTTTTTTTGCTTTTAGGTATACTCCCATTGGAAGCAATTCTATTTAAGGTACAATCAAATACTAAAAATGAGCAGTTTTCTCAATGTAAATTTGAACATTAATTCGTCATATTATAAAATTAATCCCCTTCACTAAACCCAATTCCTCCTAACGGGGAGGAAATAATTTATTGATGATTTTATCAATTGAATTATGGGAATTTCCATATTTTTTCGATCACTCCTCTATATGAATTTATTTATTTATTTTGTTTGAGAAATTACCTTTGGCTAATTCCCAACCTAATATAACACGCAAGTGTGTTGCTTGCATTGACCAGGTTTTCGATTTTTATAATCAGCACAAACATTTTTTAAATTTTATTAAAATTACACCTAGTTTTCTATATCTAAAATAAAATAATTACACTCATCTCTTATGAACTTTTCTCAAAACATTATTAGAAATATTATCATTCAAAGCAAATTCTAGGCTTGGCCTGGCTTCATTTTTTTTTTACGAAATAACTTTATAATTTTATATTTTCATTTTAGTTCGCAACAAAGAACCTACTGTAGTCTTGTAATTGTAATCATTACAGGGAAGATATTCATAACCAACAAAACCAATAAATTTCACAAAGAAGATAAGATCTTCTAGTGCCGCCTTATAAAACTGTTTGAATGCAAATCAATGGTTTGCATGGATGATCTCATCCAGTCGAGTTCCAACAGGTAATTTGATAAACAAAAAAAAAGCAAAAAAGAAAAAAGAAAAAAGAAAAATTTCATGTAAGCCCTATGGAGCAGAGATCTATTTATAAATAAGTCCTATAGAATTAAAAAAAAGCACAGTCAGATCTCTTGAGAGTTGAGTATAATTTAAAATTGGAGTCAAAAGATAATAATGCCTCTATTAAAAATACATTATATTAATCAAATAATTTACAATTATTTTATCAATAATTTACAACAATCACTTTGACTTTTTCAACAATAACTTTACATATCTAATAGTTAAACTGATTATACATTATTAAAAAGTTTAACACTAATCGTTACAACTATTTTATCTGTAATTGATAACTATCACTTTAACTTTTTACAATTATGACTTCACATATTTAATAGTTAAATTGATTATGCATTACTAACAAAGTTTAACACTAATTATTTATAACTACTTCATCACTAATTTATAACTATCATTTCAATTTCTTACAATTATAACTTTACATATTCAATAATTGAAAGGTTTGAAGTTATAATTGTAAAAATTTGAAGTGATAATTATAAATTATTGATGAAATAGCTATAAATTATTTAATTAATGTAATGTATTTTTAATAAGGATATTATTGTCTCTGCACTCTAATTTCAATTTACATTCAGGCTCCAAAGGACTTGGCTATGGTTTCTAAATAAGTCTACTCCACAGAACCTATACATAATTTTTCCAAAAAAATCCATTTTATTAATATTGAAAAATGTATTCCAATAGGTAGTTGAATTACACAAGTTAATTTGTTTACGCAGGATGATTTAGACGTGAAAGTAAAATATGTTAATTAGGTCAAAATCAAAATGAATAGTAATAGTTAAATATTTGTCCAATAATAAAATATGTTCATACTATATTTGTTTAATAATTTTGACCTTTTCCATTCAAACCTCATCCGAAATTAACGAAATATTTCAGACTTATATTTTCTTGTTATATGGGTATCTAAAATTATATAAAATTAAAGAGTTGAAAGTTTCTTCAATAAATGTATTATTTTTATTAATAATTTAATTTATCACACTCTCCCTCTCCCCCTCTCCCTATTATAAGTTATAAATGTATATGTTTTCAGTCATAGTATCCGTTCAGTATAGAAACCAAATTAGGTAACAAAATTGAAGTTGTATTTATTACTAATAATTTTACTGTTTATATGGAGATGAAGATAACAAAAATTTTCACGCTATCAAAGTCTTTTTGGGTCAAACACACCATCAAAGTTTATAGATTGAATTTGTACAACCAAACATCAAAAGTGTAATATACTAAATAATATATTTGTTTTTCAATTATTAGTGACCAATGGATATTGAGTTTATTGGAAAAGACTAATCCCTTACAATGTGAGTAACCAATATTTAAGGGGTTAAAAGGCAAATCTACACAAAAAATAATCGGCCAAGGGCACCCATCATAAAGTGATGAAGGGGACGTAAATACTCATAATGTTACATGAATGGGTATAAAAGAAATCAAACTATTAACTTTGCCCTAACGACATTAGTTTATGATATTAAATGCTGACTGTACATGCCACGTGTCAATCTTCGCTAACAAGCACTAAAAAAGGGGCAAAAATACCCATAAAGTGTTCAGTCAGGGGCATTCAATAGCCTAAAAAAAAAGAAAAAAAATACCCATAACATTATTAGAGTTGGTGCAAAAGTAATCAATTCATCAAATCTCTTAAATGTTGACTATTTAGCTAACACCTAAGCAAAAGCTGACTATTTTTTCATTGACGTGAATAAAAAATATTCTCAAATGAAATTCTATGAAAGTTAATTGGTTATTGTATGAATATTATGTGAGAAAATATCATTTGATTGAACATCAAATTAAATCACTTGCTACTTTGTAGCAATGGCGAAAACCATTTGAAAATTTTGAACCTATCATGAATGAAATTGCTTAAGGTTGTGATATTGTTTTTAAGGTAGGGTGGTATAGGAGGTGTGCTTGGTCTCGATTTTCAATTGTGTACAACCTGTTTCACTGTGTTGAATCTCAAGTTTTGATAGATTGGTCATTATTGCACCTACTAAAGTAATATTATAGGTACTCATACAATGATTAATCAACCTCCTTAGAAATTCACTTGAAAATATTTTTTTCTATATTAGCAAAAAATGGTTAACTTCTACTTAAGTGTCAGCTAAACGATCAACATTTAAAAGAATTGATGAATTGATCACTTTTGCACCAATTCTAGTAATGTTATGGGTATTTTTGCCTTTTTTTCTTACTTTAGTTTACTGGATGCCCTTGGTTGATCAGTTCATAGGTATTTTTGCCCCTTTTTTAGTCCACGTCAGGAAAGACTAACACATGGTATGCATAGTTAAAACTTAACACCGAAAACTAATGCCGTTAGGGCAAAGTTAATAGTTTGGTCACTTTTGTACCCACTCATGTAACGTTACGAGTATTTATGCCCCCTTCCTCACTTTATGATACTGAATGCCCCTGGCCGACTACTTTATGTATAGATTTGCTCTTTAACCTAATATTTAAATCTTTGCTAGTAAGAGGTATTCACATTCTGTGCCCGATCATACCCTGAAAAGGATTACCTCCAATATGATTAAGGACACCCTTGTGCAATAAAAAAATTATTATTGGGAATTTAATTATTTTTACTTTCAAAATTTAAACCTAATTGGCAATAAAATAATCTTTGCAATAATGAGGATATTATTATATTTATTTATCTTATTTATTTTGATAAAAATGAATTTTTCCTATTTTTTATTTTTACCTTCATTTTTTCTTATCAGTTATTTTTCAATTGTTATGACCACATCCTATTGATTTTCTAAAGACTGGTTATAAAAATAAGAAGAATTACTTTAAGGTCTTATTCAACACAATTAATTATTACAAGGTTTACTGGCAACTAAGTTAAGACCATTGTGTTGTCAATTACTTTAGCTTAATTAATTATCAATGGACCTTATAGTAGTTAATTGTGTTGTATGGAATTTGCATGTTATTCTCCCAAAAAAATATGTTGGTTCATGATGAGGGGTAACAGTTACGGATTAATCTAATCAGTTTTGCTTAATTTCTTTTAACCTTTTCCATTCTTCCTACATGTGAAATCAGCATAAGAGAAATAATAATAAATCATTGCATTAAATAAAATTTTTAATCATATATTTAATGAATGGCTATAATAAAAGAAAAATGGAATGAAAACAATGATTAAAAAACATGGAGAAATTACAATTGATGTTGGTGAAGGGTAATGATTTAGCTGTACATATAATATGGATGGATTCTCTAGACATACATTTTCTTTTGAAACTTCATCCTTCTGCCACCATCTCACGTCTGCTAGTGAATTAAGATTCTCAACTTCCTATTTAAAATTGTCAATTATTTAGGGTTTAAATTCTTTAAAATAAAGATCGGTAAATTTCAGTGAAATTTTTATTTTTAATATTTTTATAAAATATAAAATTTTCTCTTTCTTTCTTAAAAAGGTAATTTTCACAAAAACTTATTGATTTTAATTTTAGAAAATTTAAATTTATGTAAAAACTAAGATTTTAAACTTTAGAGTAGGTAAAACATTTTGTTCAAAGTGGGTTAAATATTAATCTAAGTTCCCGTTATTTCTTATTTTAACTGCTTAATTTCTTTGTAACATGAACCACGAAACTTAGTATGTTCTTTAAAAATTAAAAAGCATCAAACACGACATATAATCAACATTATACTTGAAGAAAATAACAAATAACAAGTGATTTTACGTACGAAGCGAATCCAATGAAAAGAATATACTCTCATAAACTACTCGTAGTGTTTCCTAGAACACAAAAAATTAGTTGTTCAAAACATTAGTTTTAAAGAAGATATCATTCAAGACAATAATGCTTCTTAAAAAAAAAAAAAGCATAGTCTTTAGTTCCCACATTGATGACGCCAGTTTTCTTCCAGTCCACCAAGCAAAGGTTGTTACGTGAATGGAAAATATTACAGAAATCACCTAATTAAAAAAATAAGAAAAAAATTGAAAAAAAATTAATCTCAAGTCCTACTCAAATAATCTATATACAAAAACTCCCATCAAATTACAAAATTATTCTGAAATTACATGTCTTTTGTTGAAGTTATCAATCTATTATACAGGAAAAATTATATACTTAACCTTATACTTAAGGTTCTTATTTTTAACTGAATGAAAACACGTGTATCATTTATATGTTATTTATTTTATAATAAATTTTTTATTAATATTATTAATACATTAAATTTACTTATTTTTATTTAATTGAATTAAAGTATTAAGTATATAAAGTTAAGTAGCTCTTTATTATACCGAATTGAAGTTGTCAGTATAAAATTTAAATCCTCTTGAAGCTGATATTTTTGAATTTTTGTGAAATTTTTATATTTATTATTTTTTATTATTTTATTATTTCTAATAAGATATTAAATCTTCTATTTTTTAAAAAAAATATAAACTTCACATAAATTTACAGAGCTCAATTTCAAAAAATTTAAATCCATCAATATATTGTTAGATATTTAATGGTGGAGTTGTTTAATCGACAACTAAATAATAATAATTAAAAATTATCTAATAGTAATTGCTAACTTCAATTAATAAAAAACATGAGTTTAGACTAATTTTATGATTTTATGAAACTTATTTATATTTAGATTATTTAAGGGAAAATGAGATTAATTTTCCAAAAATAATTTAGACGTTAGAGTATGCACTGCAAAAAATTATTACAATAGAGATGAAAGTTAGAGAAGGCCTAGTCAATATCTCTAATGGGGATGAAAATAGAGGCTGATTATATTTTTAAAAATAAATTTAATTTAAAAATTATTTTAAAATATACCAACTGATTTAGAGACAACTTATATATGTCTATGAAAAAAGTGTCGAAAAATCCATTTCAACTTATGTCATGATTCATTAAAAATTTAATTTTTTTAAAAAATTAAAATGTTAGAGATAAGTTTAGAGGTGAATAAATTTCATCCCCAAAGTGCTCATCTCCAAATCCATCTCTAATATTAATTTTACATTTTTTTAAAAATTTCGAGACTGAATTTGAGATAGATTTTTTTAATGAATTTAGATACAAAAATTTAATCATCTCTAATTCCCTATTTTTATTTCTTTAAGATTTCATATTTTTATTTTTATTAATTTAGAGATGGAATTAGAATTAGAGACAACTGAAGTAAATATATTAAAGATGTAATTATTTTTATTTTCAATGCATCTCTAATTCAAAGTAGAGATAGATTTAGAGATAAAGTGGCAATTTTCATTTCTAAATTTTTGGATTACCAATTATTTTAATACATGTTTGAAATATATTAAGATGCAAATTAATTTTAAAAGATGTAGAAATTTTTTATCATTGTTTAATGAGCATTCCACTCAATGCGAACAACAAAAATTTGATATTCATGTTTAAAAACATTTATCTTTAGAATTTATAGAGTGTTTGAAAATGTCTTTTATGTTGTTTAAATCTTTTCTTCTTTCTCTCTTTCTCTAAGTTTAAGAATTCTCATTTTTGAAATTCCTATTTAGTAATCATTAATTTATTCTGTAAGCATAATTAATTAAATTTTTTATCTCTTTTGTATTATTCATATTTTCCTTTAATACTTTTATAATGTTCAATAAATTTTTATGAAATAAAAAAAATTATCCTGAAAGAAGTCACTAACAATATTTTATAACCACAAATTTAAATGAGAAAATAAAATAAAAAATTTTAAACATCTATGAAATTGAATATTAAGAAGAATTAATAAAAATACATTGAAAGGACTATAATTAATATTTATATGACTGGAATTAATTATTTTAGTATAGAATATCATTTTTAATGTTAATTTTATTTATATATATATATATATATATATATGAATAATGTTCATTTTCAGCATAGGAAGGAGAAAAGAAAAATAAATTTTGAAGTATATAAAAAATAATTATTTTTTTGATATACTCCCTCCAGTTTTTATTATAGGATACTTTTAACTATTTTACACATCTTAAAAAAATTAATTTTTCCTTGATATTATAAAAAAAGTAATATGTGCTTTTATTTTTACCCTTGACTTTAAATAATAATGCAACTATATTAAATATCTTCACCTTAATTAAGAAGGGGTGAAATTGAAAAAAATTAATTTAATTATTACAAGGTATCCTATATTTTAATTCAAAAATTATTTTTAGGAGGTGTCTTATAAATATGACTAAAAGGAATCTAGCCTATAACATAAAATTACATAAATAAAATAATATTTAATTTATTATAAATAGAATAAAGTATTAATGTGTGTGTGTGGTGTAATATGGGAAAAAACATAATTAGATTTAATTTAGGATATTAGAATTATCCAATAGGAATATTTAAATAAGGATATTAATCCATTAGATTAGCTTTAATTATTTATTTTATTGTTATCTTAGATATCAATATCTTTAATATTTGATTTAGATTTAGGATTTGAGATATGAATTTAAATTATTATTATTTTATTATTTTTAGATCTATACAATAAAGTTAGGTTTTTTATTTCTATTCAACTTTTAAGTATTATTGAATAAGAATTTTTGAAACTTTCGGCTTTCTCCCTTCTCCTTTCTCTTTATCTCTTTTCTCTATCACTTCTTCCTGTTTTACATCAATATGACATATTTATAAGATTTTAAATTTTAAATTTGTTCCATATTAAATAAATTTGATAAAAAATAAATTTTAAATACAAAAATTCATATAAATATATTTACATTAAATATTTAATTTAAAATTTTTTATTTAAAAATTTATTAGTATTAATTAAAAATTAAAAAACTGTTCAAAATCACAATTACAAAAATTTATATGGATAAAATTATTTTTTACATTAAGTAGTTAAAAAATTTTAAATAGAATTTATTTGTAAGAAAAGAATGGAAATATTTAATCATTTTGGGAGAAGATAAAAATTTAATCATTTATATATTAATTTTTGAAAATAATATGGAAAAGATAAAGGTAAAATATATTTAATAAACTAAATAATACATTTTTAAATAAATTATATACTTACTATTGTCATTTAAAAAACAATATTTTTATATTAACAATTTGTTTCATTTTAAGTTCATTTTCCTAACAAAAATAACATTTTATTAAAAATATAATATAAGTAGTCATATAAATAATTTTATCATTTAAGTAATTGAAAATAAAATAAAATATATGTATGTCTTTTTGATAATATATTATTTTATATATGTGTATGTTGTTAAGTAATATTATTTAATTTATATATAATAACTGTATGTGTATTTGAGTTTAACTAACAAAAAATGAGGATTTAAGACTTAAAAAGTGAGAGGTTAATAGATTAAATCTTGGCATTGACATATTTTATAACAAATATGTGATGTGGCGATATAATGTGAGATGTGGCATTATTTGACCCCCCATAGGTAGGTGAGTTGGCATATGCAAATGTGCATGTGGTAATAGGAAGTGTCAAGTGATGTGACATTGACTAATTCACACATGGTAGGTGATGTAATACTAACATGGCAATGAAGACTTAAGGAATTTAGTTTTTATTTTTTAGAAATGGATTTAAAGACTATTTCATTTTGTCTCTATCATTTTATATAATTTTTGGAGTATTTATAGCAACAAATTTTTTATAAAAATTAGAGATGACATTTTTTATTTAGGTACAAAATAAATCTGTCTATAATCAATAATGACTTAAAAAATCTATCTTTAAGCATTTAGCAATGCTTTTTTTGAAATACTGCGATATTCGTTTCTAAATTCATTTCTACTTGTTTAGAGATAAATTTTTCAAATAGTTAGAGACAAATTATTGAATATCTCTAAACAATATTTTTTTTTGTAGTGACGTAAAATATTTTGTTTAAATGGGTTAAATTTTAATCGAAATTCCTGCTATCTTTATTATTGCTTAATCATGAAACTCGGTATACTATTTAAAAATTAAGGAGCATCAAACACGAAATATAATCAACATTATACTTTAAGAAAATGACAAATAACAAGTGATTTTATATAAGAAAAAAAAATCTAATTCGAAAGAATCTACTCCCACAAACTACTCCTAGTGTTTCCTAAAATATAAAAAAGTAGTTGCTCAAAACATTATGTTTAAAGAAGGTATCATTCAAGACAATAATGCTCCTTTTTTTAAGAAAAAAATTAGCACAAACATTTTTAAAATTTTATTAAAATTACACAGTTTTCTATTTCTAAAATAAAATAAATTACACTCATCTCTTTTGAACTTTGCTCACAATATTATTAGAAAAATTGTGATTCAAAGACAAATTCTAGGCTTGGCCTAGCTTCATATTTTTAATTTACAAAATAACTTTATAATTTTATATTTTCATTCTATTCCATGACAAAGAACCTACTGTAATCTTGTAATATTCATTATATATAGGGAAGATGTTCACAAAACAACGAAACCAATTAAATTCGCAGAAGATAAGGTCGGCTTGTATCGCCTTATAAAATTGTTTGAATGTAAAGCAATGGTTTGCATGGATGACCTCATCTAGTCGACTTCCAACAGGTAGTTAAAAAGAAAAAAGAAAAAAAAAGAATCCATTTTATTAATATTCAATAGGCAGTTGAATTACACAAGTTAATGGGATTGCGAAGGATGATTTAGACGTGAAATTAAAATATCTTAATTTTCTCAATAATAAAAATTAATGCTAATAGTTAAAAATTTATCTAATAATAAAATAAGTTCACACTACATTTGCTTAATAATTTTGACCTTTGCCATTCAAACTTCTTCTGAAACTAACAAAATCTTATTATATTTATTTATATTTTTTTTTCATATAGCTGACTCCACCTAATAGGATAAGGCTTATTGTTGTTGTATCTTATTTTCCCATGAAAATGCATTTTTCCTATTTTTATTTTTTTTACTTTTTATTTTCTTCTTATTAATTTTTTTTAATTGTTATGACCTCATCCTATCGATTTCCTAAGGACTGGTTAAAAAAAAAAATTTTTGTTCACAATGACCGGTAACAGTTATGGATTAATCTAATCAGTTTTGCTTACTTTCTTTTAACCTTTTCTATTCATCCTACATGCGAAATCAGCAGAGAAATAATAAAAAATCATTTCATTAAATGAATTTATTTTTATCATAAATTAAATAAGAGAAATGGAATGAAAACAATAATTAAAAAAATTTGGAAAAATTACAATTCCCGTTGGCGAGGGTAACGATTTAGGTGGGGGGGGGGTGTGTGTATTAAGTGATTCAAGATTCTCAATTTCCAATTTAAGATTGTCAATTATTTAGGATTTAAATTCTTTAAAATAGATATATGTAAATTTCAGTGAAATTTTTCTTTTTAAATTTTTATTATTTTTATAAAATATAAACTTTCTCTTTCTCTCTTTTTTACAAAAAAATTTGTCGAATTTAATTTCATAAAATTTAAATCCAACTAATTATGTAATAACTAAGAGTTTAGACTTTAGAGCAAGGCTGTGAAACTCACAAATTATAGTAAACTCATGATAATAATGTAAACTTGTATCGCAAACTCATATTGTAAATTTGTAAAAGTTTACCTTTATTAACAAATAACCATTAAAATATGACTATAATTGAATTTAAATATATTAAAAATATAAATAATTAAAATTAAACCCATCTACATTGATAAATTATCATATACAAGACAAAAATTTTAAAATAGGGAAACTTATTTTTGATATTTTTGTTTTTGATTAATAGTAGTTTTTGCATTTCAAGTTTTTTTTTTCTTTAAATTAGATCCTATAACTTTTATGATCAAAATTCTTCATAATAAATACTCAACTCACTCAACTAAAAAAATGACAAGATTTACAAGTTTAACTAAGTTTGCATTTAGTTTGAGTTTATGAATTAGTTGACATAATTTTACAAGTTAGAAACATAAAAAGGTAATCTCGAAGGTAAACTTACAAGTATAATCAAGTTTGTATTTAGTCTGAATTTATGAGTGAGTTGACATAATTTTATCAGTTAAAAACATGAAACATTAAACTCAAAGAGTCAATATAGAGTTTAACAACTATGCTTTAGAGTACGTAGAACATTTTGTCCAAAATGGGTTAAATATTAATCTAAGTTGCCGTTATTTTTTTTTTATTGCTTAATTTCCATGCCACATGAACCACGAAACTTAGTATGTTTAAAAACTAAGAAGCATCAAACACGAAATATAATCAACATTATACGTGAAGAAAATAACAAATAACAAGTGATTTTACGTACGAAGCAAATCCAATGAAAAGAATATACTCTCATAAACTACTCGTAGTGTTTCTGTCACACCCCAAAATAGGGGGTGACCGTCACAAGATGCGAATCACACATACATCTCGTAAGCCACAAATTCAAGATTTATTTCATTTAATTACAAAAAAATACTCAATTATTCACTGACGTTTTAATACTATTACTACTAATTATTTCAACATCTCGTAAAAATTTTAATAGAACCTTCTCTGTAAATAAGATCTACCAAAATTCTGTATCATAAAAATTTTCCTCAAACGTTATATCTATCAAGAACTCGGCTCTTTCAAGCCAGCAGACAAAATGTATAATAAACTAAGGATTTTAATTATAAGTTATGTGGAGCACCTAATCATATATCTCATGACATAATACATAAATTTCATATTTACATCAATAAGACATATTACAGAGCAAGCCTCCACTCCGAAAACATCCATCATTGGTAAGCAAGACGTACAGCGTCAATTATGCTATCTGAGACCAAAATAATTTTTCAGTGAATAACGTCCCAACAATAAATAATTTAACATGAATAAAATGAAAAGTTTGAAATAGTTGTGTAAGTTAAATAGACAAAATCTTTATAAAAATTTAATAAACTTCACAATAAAATGGCTCTGTAAATTTCAAATAAAACCTCAAATTATTGAACTATTATATCAAATGTTAATTTCACTTGATTTTAAGAAGTCTCATAACGGAAATAAATACTTATAAATAAATTACTCAATAAAAAACAATTGGATATCAAATCACCAAATAATCAGATTCATAACCATAGGAACTTATCAAAACAATTATCAAACGTGGACACACAGTCCACGAAGGTAAATAATCCAAACGCGGCTTGTGCCACGAAGACAAACGTGGACACACAATCCACGAGGGTAAGTAACCAAACGCAGCCAAAGCCACGAAACAAACGTGGACACCCAGTCCACGAGGGTAATACTAACCAAACGCGGTTCAAAGCCACGAAATCAAATGTGAGTACAATGCCCACGAATAACCATCCCTCCGTTCCACGTGCGTTGGCCATCGCACGGGACTAGCACCTCCTATAAACACCTTGCTAGTTAAGTGTACCATGGCGCGCGAAGGGCTAACAGAACTGCCGTTAGCAACCAGTGTTTCGTATAAAGTCTCTTTTTAAAACCATTTTCAAACATGCGAGAAAATCATCATTTTCAAGATACAGTTCTCATTCTCAAAATCAAACTCGCATGAATACTTTTGAGCATTAAAACATGCCACGATAAAATTTCATATCTGAAGTCCATGTTTGGCATTTATTGCATAACTCAGAATAACCCGGGTTGATAAAAAATAATCTCATCAATTTTTTTAAAAGTATTCATTATAAATAAACATACGCATACCATAACTCAATTATCTTTCAAAACTTCTTTATAATTTCCCAAAATAAGAATTTAAATGACAAAATATTCAATACTTAACATAATTGTCATTAAAATGATTTGCATAAATATAATATTTCAAAAACTAATTTTATGATAAAGCAGTTGGGACGCTATCCACTTACCTATAATATGCCCGAGCATCAAAATTCATTTCTTAGAACTTCAATCAACTCTTCCTTTATCTTAGCATCCTATTCAATATAAAGAAATATTTAATGGACTTACTTTAGTTAGATAAGTTATTTTCCAATATTGAAAACACTATAGTGAATTGACTTCAAATCATTATAATTTAATCAACCAAATCTTAATTTCTTCCATCCTTTTAATACTTTACATGCCTACTTCCCATCCAACAAATTGCTTATATCTTAATTTGTTTTCCCAACCATTCTTTAAATTATGTAACCAAACATTAATCAGGTTGCGTATAAACATATCTAAATACACACACACACCCCCACATTTACTCTCTCAAGTCATCGAACATCTTTCATGCATATCAAGATTAAATAATTAAACAATACTAAGGTTTGTAAGTATCAACCATTAGACTCTCAAGAGCTTAGCTAATCAATTCTTCCTCAAATCTCAAGTTAATGCATCAATAACCTATACCAAGTATGCTAAAAAATTTTTTTTTTAGTAAACATTCAGAAAAATACATATTCAAGTAGACTCCACCTAACAGACATTTCATCTAACAACTTGTAAACATCAAATCTTAATTTATAATTTCAAATTAATTTCTTATCAATTCTCATTCTAGTCAAATTCTCAATATCAATCAATCTAACAAAATTTAATTTAGATTAGAATCCAGACCCATATATATATATATCGTTATGAAGCTTTGGAAATCACTTTCTAGCTCCCACAACAGCACGAGCAACAGCAGTAGAATACTCTCAAAAAAGTTCTGTAATTTCAACATCAACTCACACTTCCTCTCACGCAAGTTCATCAAGGAAGAAAGCTGAAGAGTTCTCACCTTAGTTAGCCGACAGTGCACACACACAGAGGGAGGAAGAAAAATGAATCCACAACTGAACAGGGGAAGAAGAATATAGCAATATTTCTGCCTCAACCCACGAATTAATCCTTCCACAGCACCATATCAGCTCTTCCTTCACTTCCCAACCACAAACAAACAAAACAAAGGAGGAAGAAACCAAGAGGCTATCAACCGAATAGGAAGAGAAGATAAGATTTTTGTCTGAACCAAAAAGAAGGAAAACAGAGCATCACTCACGAGAAGAAAAACGAACTCAGCGCTGATTCAGATTGGCGATCAGTACACCCACTCCAGCGACCTGATTTCTTCCATCAGCCAACGACCCAGATGTGCACAGCAAGATAGAACAGCAGCACGAAAAAGAAAACGAACAGAGGCAGAGAGCATGAAGAAGGACTCGCTAATGGCAGCACCTACAGAGACACACTGACAGAAAAAGAACAAGAAGGACGTTTCCAACCGTCTACAGCCTCTAGAAACTCAGCCTTTTACGCATACCGACAACGTAGATACAGCAAGGAAAACAAAACAGAGATAAGAAGAATCATGGAGAACCTGGGCATTTTTGCAAGGCAGTGCTGAGCATCCACGATCGCCGGTGACACGGGGAGAACATTAGAGAAGGAAGGATGGGGAAGACCGATGGAGAAGACAGAGAAGCTCAAAATTTCTAGACCCAGAATTTCTCTCCCTCTCTCCCCTCGTGCTCTGTTCTTGACCGACCAGGGAAAGAAATTTAAAGGGATAAGGTTTATTAGGGAAAATTACAAGAAACCCTATAGATATTTTCTAAAATTACACAAGAGGTAAGGGCATTTTGGTAACTTCATTCGATGCCAACAAAAATGAAATTTCCTCTAATATAAGTAAGATTTGAACCTCCTACCTCCAAGTAACAAATTACCATAGTTCCCACTAAATCATTACTCCCTATTTATTATATATGTAAAACAATAAAATAAAATATCTATTGAAAGAAAAAAAATCATTTAATTTATCTTCTTTCTTTTTTTTCTTTTTTTTTTTGAAAAAAAATTTTAAGGTTATTACAGTTTCCTAGAAGACAAAAAAATAGTTGTTCAAAACATTATTTTTAAAGAAGATATCATTCAAGACAATAATGCTCCTTTCTTTATATATATATATATATATATATAATAGCACAGGCTTTAGTTCCTACATTGATGACGCGAGTTTTCTTCAAGTCCACAATGCAAAGGTTGTTACGCGAATGGAAAATATTATAGAAATTACCAAATAAAAAATAAGAAAACAATTGAAAATATTAATCTCGAGTCCCACTCAAATAATCTAAATAGGAAAAAAATCCCATGAAATTACAAAATTATTCTTAAATTACATGTCTTTTTGTTGGAGTTGTCAATTTATTAGAGGAAAAATTATATACTTAACCTTATACGTAAGGTTCTTATTTTCAACTAAATCAGAACATATGTGTCATTTGTATATTGTTTATTTTAAAATAAATTCTTGTCATTAATATTATCAATGCATTAAAATCTCCTTATTTTGATTTGATAGAATAAAAGTACATTAAACATATAAGGTTAAGTACATAATAAGTATTGCTCTTTATTAGAATGAATTGAAGTTGTCAATATAAATTTTAAATGCTCTTGAAGTTGATATCTTTGAATTTTTGTGAATTTATTTTTTTCTATTTTTTCTTATTATTTTATTTTTATAAAACATTAAATCTTCTCTTTTTCCTTTAACAAGATAAACTCCACATAAATTTACAAATCTCAACATCGGAGAATTTAGAAATGTCAATATATTGTTAGATATTTGTTGGTGGAGTTGTTTATTTGACGACTAAATAGTACTAATTAACAATTATCTGATAGTAATTGATAACTTCAATAAAAAAACATGAGTTTAGACTGATTTTATGATTTTATGAAACTTTTTTATATTTAGATTATTCCTGGAAAACGGAGATTAATTTTCCGAAAATAATTTAGATGTTAGAGTACGTAAAATATTTTGTTCAACATGGGTTAAATATTAGTCGAAATTCCTGCTATATTTATTATTGCTTAATTTATTCCTTGTAACATACCCAAAACAAGTCATATGAGAACATGAAAGTCAGTATACTATTAAAAATCAAGGAGCATCAAACACGAAATATAATCAACATTATACTTTAAGAAAATGACAAATAACAAGTGATTTTATATACGCATACGAAGCAAATCTAATTGGAAAGAATCTGAATCTACTCCCATAAACTACTCCAAGTGTTTCTTAAAATATAAAAAAGTAGTCGTGCAAAATATTATTTTTAAAAAAGTTATCATTCAAGATGATAATGCTCATTGGCAAAAAAAAAAAAAAAGGACAATAATGATCCTCTTTTTTTTTTGTAGTTTCTCGTGAATGGAAAATGTCATAGAAATTGAGAAAATAAGAAAATATTTTGAAAAAATAACTCTCAAATCACAAAATACATAAAAAAAATCCATAAAATACAGATGTATTTGATTGGGGCTACATAACGGCTCTTCTACGCCTCTCTAGAATTTTGTTGTTAATCTTATGTGTACTTGATTTCCCTTTTTGTTAATTATAAATACTCTAACAATTTAATAACATATAGTTTGCCAATAAAAAGCGATAACTAAAAAATACCAAGACTTAATATGTGGAGAGGAGTGGTTTCTTATCCTTGCAGTCATCGAATTTGCACCACTCCTTTAATTTCTGCTGTATATATTTTGGACTAAATGGATGAGTTACATGTACTATTTATAAGTTAGAAACACTTAATTGACACGGCAATGATTTTTTTATTTAAAAGATAAAAATATTTTTTTAAAAATACTTTTTAATTTATTTTTTATTCATGCTATTCTTTTTTAAATTAATTTATACTAAAAAATAAATATATGTAAAAAACTAAAAAAAAGGTTGAACTAAGAATGAAACATATGTGAGACAAACTTGCTTCAATTAACTAAGAAAGAAGGGGGGCGGGGACTCTGCAAGCATTTTTTTTTTTAAACCATAATATTCGAGTTGAAGAAAAAGTTGTTTTCATTGGTGAGAACATAAATGTTGAGTACTTATTATTTACGTCCGGTGCTTTCATTTTAATTAACATGACCTTTTCCTGCATTGACTTGTCATATTCATTATTTTCTTCGTGACTTCAAGTCTACAACGTAAATTAAGGTTTCATCGATGACTACAGGGTACCTTGTTGCCCATTCATAGGGAAAAATAAATTAATTAAGCAAATAAAGAGGAGCAATAATTATGCAGACATATTGTTGGAGAAAAAAATAACAAAGGGGGATCGCTTATATACATCATGGATTATGTCGTGAAGACAAACAATAAAAGGGAAGAATTAACCTGCACGTCATGATAATTTTTCTCAATTTTAAATGAGGTTTTTACAGTTTCTTTTATTTTAATCAAGTACTTGTAGTTTAATATATTAAATATGTAAATTTTTGAAAGTTAAAATTAATAAATTTTCCAAACAAATATCCTTTTAGAATTTATAGAAAATTTACTTGAATACTTTACCTGAAATCCAAAAAAGAAAATTTGATTTGATACACTGTTTAAATTTTTATTAATTGTTTATTAAAATTCTGTAAGTATTAAAATATTTAAAAGACAACTTAATTATATAAATTTTGAGTTATAAAAATTATGTAATTAATTCTAACATTGTATAATCATTTAATAAAAATATAAAAGTTCTTAGTTTTGCTTTTAAAGAAAAAATTCAAGGATTTTAATTTTTGGGGTTAAAAAATATAATTAATGAATCAATTAAAAGAAAATGAATTGCAAAGACCTAATGTAAAATTAACGAAAACTATAATAGCTCGCTGATATAGTTCAATATAAGATTTAAATCCTCTTGAAGTTTATATCTTTGAATTTTTGTGAAGTTTTCCTTTCCTGCTACTTTTATTTTTATTATTTTTATAAAGTTTTATATCTTCCCCTGCTTCTTTAAAAAGGTAAATTTCACATAAATTCACATATCTCAACTTTGAAAAATTTGGATCCGTCAATATATTGTTAGATATTTGTTGGTGGGCTACCAACAAATATCTAACAATATATTGACGGATTATCTAATAGTAATTGTCAATTGACAACAATTGTTAGATATTGTAATAATTAACAATTATCTAATAGTAATTGACAACTTCAATTAAAAAATCATGAATTTAGACTAATTTTGCGGTTTTATGAAACTTTTTTATATCTAGATTATTTCTGGGAAGATGAGATTAATTTTCCAAAATAATTTAGATGTTAGAGTACGTAAAATGTTTTGTTCGAAGTGGGTCAACTATCAATCGAAATTCCCGCTGTCTTTATTATTGCTTAATTTATTCCTTGTAACATGACCAAAACAATTCATATGACTATATGAGAGCATGAAAATCAGTATGCTATTTAATAATTAAGGAGCATCAAACACGAAATATAGCCAGCGTTATACTTTAAGAAAACGACAAATAACAAGTGATTTTATATAAGAAGCAAATCCAATTCGAGAGAATCTACTCCTAATGTTTCCTAAATTATAAAAAAGTAGTTGTTCGAAACATTATTTTAAAATGATATCATTCAAGACAGTAATGCTCACTGGCCTGAAAAAAAAAAAATGCATAGAATAATTCTCCATTTTTTCTCTTGTAATCAGCGTAGGCTTTGGTTCCTGCATTAACGTGTTCTTTTCTTCAATTCCATATGAAACTTTAGAGTAATTTGTAATTTCATGAAACTTTTCTATATTGAAACTACTTGTGTGAAATGTAAAAGAGATTTTTCTAAATTATATTTAGAAGTTAGATTACGTAAAATATTTTGTTCAAACTGGGTTAATATTAATCGAAGTTCCCGCTATCTTATTCTTGCTTGATTTCCTCGTAACATTGTCCGTGTTAAATCAAATGGTTAAAATGTTAAGTTGAAATAAAAGTAAGTTATATTTTCTGCGAAATTCAAGGAATTAAAATAAAATTTTGCGTATTTTTTCTGAACAATATACAAGAGTGTGTGTGTGTGTGTGTTTTTTTTTTTTTTTTTGTATCACTTTCATTCCCTCCGTGGCTCTGTGGAATGAATATGAGAGAATATACTCTTTATTTAAATATCAATTGGCATTCCTCGAGCCCTTCCACACGGCCAAAGAAACAGCATATTGTTGGTTGGTCAAGTCAAATTGCTTTGTCGTGCGCAAACCAGAGTTCCAATATCAGGTGATATGCCTCCTTGTAATGAGGATAACTAAACGTTATTTTCCAAAGAATATCAAAGACGACATGTTCTATATAAATATCACTCACTGGGGGACGATCCCTTCTCATCAAACCATATCGATCTTGACTGATCATGGATTCCTCATTCCCCTCTTTTGTTAAGGATATTTTACTGCCATGCTTTCTAATATTTGCAATCATGCTCCCCAAAGGCATGTGTGCTTTGAGAGCGCATTGTAATGAAAAAGACCACCACCTTCTCTTAAACTTCAAACACACTGTTACTGATCCATCTCACATCCTCTCTAGTTGGTCTCACGAGCAACATTGCTGTGAATGGGTTGGAGTTCAATGTGACAACACCACTGGTAGAGTCACAGAGCTTAGTCTCCCTTGTTCTCCTGAACTCTCTGCTAATACTTGTGAGTATGACAAAGAAAACTGTCTCGCAGGTGAACTTCACTTATCTTTGCTTCAACTTGAATTTCTGAATTACTTGGATTTGAGCAATCATGACTTCCAAGCTGTCATCCTCAATGATTGTCCTCATTCATGTGAAAATATTAATTCTTCCAATCTTCTTTATCTTGATTTGTCATATAATGAGGATCTCCATTTTGATAATCTTCATTGGCTTTCTATTTTTCCCTCCTTGGAACATGTTAACCTTAGGGGCATTAATCTTCAAGGAAAAGTTGACTGGATTCAACTACCAACTCTGCTTCCTTCAATCAAAGAGTTACGCTTTGATAGCTGTCAACTTAGAAACATCAATCCATTTCTCCAGTATGTCAATCTTACTTCACTTGAATTCATTGGCCTTTCTGATAACAGCTTTAGCTCTCTCTTGCCTGTTTGGTTATTCAATCTTAGTGATGTCACTTTTATTGACCTGAGCTATAATAATTTTCAAGACCAGTTCCCAAAGGGGTTACTGAACCTTCGAAAATTACAAGCCTTGCATTTAAAGCACAACAAACTCATCGGACCCATTCCAGATTGGTTAGGCCAACTTGAACATCTACAAGAAGTTGATGTTAGTGAAAATTTATTTTCTGGTCCTATACCCTCAACTTTGGGAAATTTAACATCCTTGACTCACCTCCATGTCTCCTCAAATCATTTAGCGGGTAGTCTTCCAGAAAGTCTTGGGCAACTCTTGAACTTGGGCGTATTAGAATTTGATGATAATCACTTAACAGGCCATGTGTGTGAAAGAAATTTTGCCAATCTCTCAAAGCTGACTGTTCTGTCCATGGGATCTCCAGGCTTGATCTTTGAATTTGACTCTCTTTGGATTCCTCCTTTTCAACTTGAACAAGTTGGTTTGTCATACATGGTGGGTCCTAACCTTCCTACATGGCTATATACCCAAACATCTCTTGCGTTATTACAAATTACTTACTCAAGCTTTTCATTGAAATCCCAAGACAAATTTTGGGACCTTGTGGCCCAAGTGCCACGCTTGTACTTAACGTACAACACAATTGTTGCGGACATCTCTAATGTGTTACTGAACTCTACAGACGTGAGGTTATATTCAAATCAAATCCGAGGAACCCTCCCTCGATTGTCACCCAATGTTGTCTGGTTCAATGCCAAAAACAATTCTTTCCATGGATCCCTTTCTCCATTATTATGTCAGAAAATGAGTGGAAGATGCCAGTTAATATATTTGGTCTTGTCTGATAATTTTTTGTCAGGGGAGCTAACTGATTGTTGGACGAATTGGAAATCGTTAGCTATTATTAGTCTCAGCAACAATAATCTAGCAGGAACAATCCCAAGATCATTGATCTTTTTGTCTAATCTTACAGTTTTGCATCTCAACAAAAATAACTTACTTGGGGAGTTACCTTTATCATTGAAAAATTGCCAGAACCTGCAAGACCTTGATGTTGGAGAAAATAAATTATCAGGATACATACCATATTGGATAGGACATAACGCAAGGGTTCTCCGCTTAAGATCCAATCAATTTAGTGGAATTATTCCCCCACAAATTTGCCAATTAACTTCCCTCATAGTATTGGATTTTGCGGAGAACAACATATTTGGTTCAATACCACCTTGCCTACATAATATGAAAGCCATGGCATTCCCTCGTTCTTCAGAGCTTTCTAGCATTTGCATCACAAGTCAAGGTTTTGTTTACAAAATCATTGACAGTGCTATGTTGCATATAAAAGGGCAAGAATGGTTCTATGAAGGAAACTTGAGATTGATGCGTAGTATTGATCTATCCGGCAACAACTTATCTGGAATGATACCTCCAAATATATACAGCCTCTTTGAATTGCTTTCTTTGAACTTGTCTCATAATCGATTTGAAGGGAACATACCAATAGAGATTGGCAACTTGAAACAGTTGGAGTCTCTTGATCTTGCAAACAATCAACTTTCAGGTGAAATTCCCCAAAGTATAACTCAATTGTCTTTCTTGGAAGTCTTGGACCTTTCTTTCAACAATTTCTCAGGAAAGATCCCATTAGGGACCCAACTTCAAGGGTTTGACCCACAAAGTTATATTGGAAATCCAGAACTATGCGGGGTTCCACTGCCAAAGAATTGTGCAGCAGATCAAAAAGACATTAAACCTATTGAACAAAATGAGAATCAAGAAGATGAATTTCTTCCTTCATTCTACATGGGGTTGGGAGTGGGATTTGCCATAGCTTTCTGGGGAGTCTGTGGTGCCATTTTTTTCAATAGGAATTTCCGGTGTTCTTACTTCAGATTCCTCTATCACGTCAGAGACAAGCTTTATGTGTTGATGGTCCTCAAGGTGAATCGTTTCCGTTGAAAGTCTTGGCATTTTGGTAAGTGAACAAAAGCTACTCGTTTATGTTTTAACTAAGCTCTTTTTTTAGAAGAAAAATATAATGTTGATTGTTTTAATTTTTTTCCCCATCAATATTTACATCATAAAATAACTATGTTAAAAAGGCATGCTTTAGATCCTATACATTTACTATTTTGGAGTTTTAGTGCCCTTGAAATTAATTATTTGTAATGGAGCAGGTTATTGTTATGCATACTTCAATATGTCACCTCGAGTCTTTATGACGAACCCTGCAAAGGTGGACGAAGTGGTGTTACGTCATCGAAGACATGCATATTGCCAGTGTAGATGTCAAGCTTTTAATTACTTTATGAGTTAGTTTTGACTGGCTTCAATAATTTTGTTGTACTTGAGATTATAGTTCATGGGTTTTGTACAATGATTTAAACTTGTAAAAATTTGACGGATTTTATAAAATGATTTTAGTATTTTTTTTTTGTAAGAGACTTTATGTAAATATATTGATTTAATTTCTTATAATCCATTGTCATTACTCATTAGTCATGGTTGGTTCTGTATATAATATTGTTTTTTCTTGTAATAGGGAAAGATGTATAGCGTTGATAATACAAATTAAAAAGGAACAATTTTTTAAATCAGTTGAGACCTTAATTAAGAAAATGGCGTAATGTAATGTGTGTAACCGGTCTTACTTAGTGTGATAAAACTAATTATTTGTTATTATGGGTTGTAACATGAACAGATACAGAAAATAGACTCCACGTGCGAGTGCGTGTGCGAGTTGATTTGATTGAACTAGCTGGTAGGTCAGTTAATGAAAAATGTTCTAGTAACAAACCCTTGACCTCGCGATACTTTGTGGTTTCCCGGCTTTCAACTTGATGATATTTAATTAGAACACGTGATGGGTTCTACAGTTCCTTCAGCATCAATATGTACACAAACATATCGTTGGAGCTTACAAATTACCAGCTCAAGTGTTCGTTTGAATCTCAACATAGCTTTTTGGACTTTGCAGCTAAGTGGCAAACTTAGTTCAACACGACGAGAATATGATTTTTTTTTTTCTCTCTCTCGTTAACGACGACAATATGATTGATGGAGGTGAGAGTGTTGAGCTTGGACCTATCCTGAGTGATCCAATTTCATTTCAATCATATTGAGATAGGTTTCATCCTGACCAAAAAAACAATAGGGATAGGACTTTATAAGATGAGACTAGACAGGACACATGATTACTCTTGGGATGTCCCTTCGTGTCCCAAATATTAAATATATATTATTATTTTATTTTAAATATATATATTAAATATATTAATGTAATTTATACTTATATGAATTATATCAATTATAATTTTAATACACATAATTATTATTTAAAACTAAAATTTTTTTATATTGATAATTTTAATAACATAAAATAAATAAGGTGATATCTTTTTTTATAATATATTAATTATATTAATGCAATTTATTTTTATATCTATATGTTTTATAACTTTTATTGATCTCGTATATTTTTGAAAGAGTAATTAACTTAGCATTTTTTAACTAAAGTAAAAGAACAATGATTTGATATTATGCTTGGCTTGCCTATTGTTATTGCTCTTATAACCTAGAGATCACTTGCAACTACTATCATAATGTTATACACTTGTAGTTTTAATTGATGTAATTGAATAATTGACTTTAAATTATTGTGATTTATATACTTACGTTATTTTGATCTCAAACTTAACAAATTATATTATTTAAAATTTTAACAAATTTTATTATCTAAATCTTTCTTTGACGTTGTCTGATTTATCGGGACGTCCCGATCTCATCTCGATTCCTAACGAAATGGAACATGACACAAAATTTTAGTCCTGATTGTTTTGTCAATCCAAATAATATCATAGATAATACTCTAATCAATTATGTTCAAAATGTACTTGAGTTAGTTAAACCATTTGACAAATCTCAATTCATTCTTACACCTCCTTGTGGCCCATTTTCAACTATAAATCATAATAAACCAATCAACCATTTTTATATTTTGTTTAGACTTAATAAAATACTATACAAATATCCTATGTAATCCTTTCTCCTATTTTGGTATTTTTTAAATTTCAATCGATAGTTCAAGTCACTTTTTACACAAATATTTCTCCAAGCTATATTATACCAATTTATTTAATATTATTTTCACAAATTTCTTCTTTCAAACATTTTCACAAATATCTTGGTAGCACACATGTATGCACTACAAACTCAAATTCTATTAGTATTCACATTTCTTGGTAGCACTCAAATTTCTCCTCATCCTTCAATTCTTAAGCCAAACTTGAGCTCTAAGGAAATATTTGAATTAATACAGCTTTCCACGACAAATTCCTTTAACAAAAATCAATTTTTAACTCTAAAGTCACCAAATCCATCCATCTTCATCTTACTCTTAATTCTAAAATTTTCAATTTGAAATCAACTTTCCCTCCCCATTAAATGCACAAGGCAACAGAGTGAAGAACAGGGAAAAATTTACAATCTCTACCGCTTAATTATACACACAAAATCAATGAGGAAGGGAAAAATTTGAAGGTCCTAACCTCAATCCATGGCAGAACAAGAGAGAAAAATTTGAAATTCCTTCAAACCAGAACAGCATCACGAACGGGGAAGAGGAGAGAGGGATGAGTTCCACAATCCAGCACATAAACGATGCCACGAAGAAGGAAGAAGCTTACATCGCTGAGCAGTCGAAGAGAGGAGAAGGAGAAAGGATCAACAGTGAAGCAGGACAAAAAAAAAAACCAGAAAAAAAAAAAACAGAGTGGCAGGCAAGGCAAGACTCCAGTGACGGCACTCTCCCAACGGCTGAACGCGACGGCAAAGAGGAACACATCTGACTGTGAGGTTGAAGGAGATGCGACGGGGAAGAGAAGAGCTGTGAAGAACCGACATGATCCCTCCCCCTCTGGCTGCTCTGTTATTTGAATGACCAAGAAGAGAAGAAAAAATCTAAACAAAATGAGAAATTGGGAAAATGACAAAAAGTGGCAAAAAAAATTTCTGTTATTGCATATAAGATAGGAGCATTTTGGTAATTTTACAAAATTTAAAATAAAATAAAACTAAACTTTTGCTTAGTATAATTTAAACTTTAAATCTTCAGATAACTTTCTAGCATAGATTCCACTGGGCTATTACTCTCCGTTTATCATAGAACTAAAATAATTAAATAAAGTATCAATTGAGAGAAAAATTTATATAATTTAAAATTTAAGGTCATTACAATTTTTATGTAGGAAATTGAGATCAAGGACTTTGCTTAATATAAGTGCTAAAAAAGTAATATGGGGTCTATGAATGTTGTTTTATTTAATTATTTATTTTGGATCTATAGCTTATTATATTTATTTAAACCTCCAAATATGTAAAGTAAAATGCTATGTTTTCAAGTCACAAAGTTATGGGAAGAGTGCAAGTGTAAACAATGGTATTGTTTAATTAAAATTTGTTGGTGGATTATTATGACTTGTGCACTAGAAAGCAATATAGATAGGGGTGGAGATAGGGGGCCAGCAAGGGTCACGACTCCTCCTAACTTTTTAATTTTTTTAGTAAAATGTAAGAGTTATATATTTTCAATTCTATATGTAGTCTTTTGCATATGTATAAAGCAACTATTTAAGTAACTTGAAGATATGGTTGTCATAAAATCTACTTATTTTCATTAAAATAATGCTATACATGCTCTTAAAGTATTGGTGTCATTTTATTTTGTTTTCATTTTATATTTGATGAAAGAAATTATGAGAATTATTTTAAACAAACTTTGTTAATCATTGCAACAATAATTCCAAGATATAGTGAATGCTATATGCTTGATATTTATTATAAAATTACTTATCCAAAAGTTAAGAGGTTTGGTATAGATGTTCTTCTAGAAAAAAATTATTATTTTTAATAATCAAGCAATTGAAATTTACGATATAAATGATTTTTATTCTGATATAATTCAATCTCATCGATATAAAATTTTAAGACAATTGACCATTACTATTGTATTGATATGTTTATTTACTTTGATTATCAATTAAAAGAATTAAATAGTAAATTCAATAAGCAAGTAATAAAGCTTACTACATCGAACAGAACTTTAGATTTCAATATAATACATTTAAATCATTTAATGCCTATAGGAATGATAAAATTTTTACCCATTTAATGATAATTCTAAGAAGAAAATTGCTAAAACGTTTATCGTTGAAGTAATAACTAATGATTTTTATACTATGAAAAATCAATGAGAAAAGTTTAAAATATATATATAGTGTTATATATGTGTAAAATTGAATATAAATATGTAAATATATATATTGAAATATTTATATTATGTCAGTGATGTGTGTGTGCGTTTAATGTTTCTTTAATTATTATATATATTTTGTTATCTTAGCCCTCTTGATAAAAATTTCTAGCTCCACACCTGAATGCGAAGGATATGAATTTCTTTGGAATGAAAATTAAAAGATTGGGGTCTAAGAGCAATGCGAGAATATACTGTAATACTTAAGTGGATGAACAATTATGAGTTTTATAAAATTTTAGAGGTTCAATTATTATTATATTGGATGTTTCAAGAATAAATCTTGTTGTGAAGAAAGCTAAGGGATAAATTATGGTGTTGGGATTGCCTCAAGTAAGCCATTCCAATAAATTTACTAACAATTTTTTTTGAAATACTATTTTTTCTTAAATATATTTCATGTTCTATTTTAAATGTTTAATATTTTATTAATTATATTGCTTAAAACTCTTGAAGTTGTAATTTGTATGGTGAAAAGTAGTGGAACTATAATATATCTATAAGTATTCATTATAAAATATATCTTGAAGGCTGATGAAAAGTTTTACTAGCTCAAATAGTAATTTTTATTTGACAACGGCAAATGTGAAATTAGTGAAGAAGTTTATATTGAGATGAATTGAAGTTTTGAAATGTTCATGCCAGTTTGATATTAAAAGTACAAAATTTTATCTTGAAAATGATTAATTTCTTGCATATTTCAAAAGTTTATTTTTAAAGGATTGTATGCAAAGCACTGGTTGCTAATAGTAGTTTTGTTAGTCCTTGGCACCATGGTTAAAACCTTGTTAGTTTGGTATTCGTTGGCATAGTACTCACGTTTGAAGAGCATTACACTCACATTTGTTATCTGTGGGTCTCGTATTTGTGTTTATTTTTGTGGCTTTGATCCGCGTTTAATTAGTATTACTCTCGTAAACTGTATGTTTATGTTTGTTTTGCAGCTTAAATTATGCTTGGTTACTTACCCTCAGGGATTGTGTATCCACATTTGTTTTCGTGGCATAAGCTATGTTTAGTTATTTACTCTCATGGATTGTGAGTTTACAATTGTTACCTATTCTGCAAAAGGCCTCTAGTTTAATTGATTTGTGAATAAATATGTATGTACACACACTTTATTGATTTTAAAAAGTGAATGTTACTATTTTTATTTACCTAGTTTATTTTATTTTACAAGATCAAATGCTAAGGTTTTCTCATTGTAAATTTACTCGTTTGATATTTTTGAAGCTGTATAGAATCTCTTAATTTTCAAATTCAATTATTTCATTATATTGATATTCTCTTTTAAATGTGCACCAGTTTACTTGATGAATTTTATTCATCTTGAATTTTTTAATTTTATTATTGCGATGTTATTCACTAAAAGAATTTTTGGTATGAGATATTGTAGATAGCTATGGACTTCCAGAGGATCATTGAAGGGTATATTTTCAAATTGAAGTTAAAGCATTAATTTGATTAAATTTCTATTTGTTGTCAAACTTGAATTTATATATAATACTATGTAATTTGTAAATTTTATTTTAGATACTCCACATAAACTGTAATTAGGATTTTTGTATTGATTAACTATTATTTGTTTGTCTATTGATAAGAGCAAAAACTCCTTATTGTTGTTTATACTGAAATTGTTGTTATAAATTTTTTTCTTGCAAGATTCTATATTAAATTTCCATAGAAAATTTATGACTTTTGTTGTAATAAAATAAAATAAGGAACCCTACTTGATACCATGAATGTGTTATAACTAAAATATAGAAGCTAATATTAAGGCTAAAGGGATGTGAGTTTCTATGCATCTTCCAAGCCAGTCACACCTAAATTTTAGGGTGTGACAACTTGTATCTTTTACTGATCATTGATGGGTTCTATTACTTTTTGGGATAGCGGAAGCATGTTAGTCATTTTTTTGATGCAAATATATATTATATTATGTAAATTATAACTTACTGCTCCACATAATGTAGTTAGATTCTAATCTTAATTTTCAATTATGTAATTTGTTGGACTAAAGCTAATCTCTCTTACTAGATTAGCTGACAGGTTTTGTTATTATAAAAATTTCAAGAGATCTAAATTATAGGAGAGATTTTGCTAAAATTTCTACAAAATGTTTAAACTTTACAAACTTAGTTATTATATAACTTAGATATTGAAATTTTAGCTTACCCTCTAACTATTTAAGGCTTATGGAATATGAGTTTACCTTGTATTTCATGTTAATTATACTCTTAGTATTGGGGTGTGATAATTATGGAGTATAAATGTAACAATGAGAACATTGAATGCACTTCCCTAAATTAGAATGGGTTAAATACAATCACTCTTTCATATTATTACTCATTAGAACCTTTCATAATCTAGTTCTTGATCCATTTACAGTTTATTATTTTCAACATATATATATATATATATATATATGCTAAAGTATACTTTTGGTCTTCAAATTTTATATAAGGTTTTAGTTCAGGCCCTTAATTTTATAAAGTATCTTTTTAGTCTTCTAATCTTAACACCATAGGCTAAAAATGATTACTTTTGCTGTGTCAATCATTATTAATTAAGAAAAATTTAACTTAATATCTTAACATTTGAGAATATTTTATTAATATTTAAAAGTTCAAGGTAGGAATTTTGATTGATGAAACTAACGGTGTTAGGGTTATAGAATTAAAAAGAAACTTTATAAAATTAAAAGATCAAAAATAAAATTTTGTATCAAGGTAAAAGACTAAATATACATCAATAATAGTTCATAATCATAGTTATATCTCGAACTTTTACAATTAATATCCACACTCCTCTTGTCAACCGCTTCACAAACAGTTTGACATTATTTTATTGGACAATAAAAGTTATAAATATCAAAGATATCATGCCAATGATTGATAAAAATACGCCCCTGCATATAACATTTCATCCTTATTTCACTAACTGAAGTCATACGTTAACGCTTTATCATACACACTAAGATCAGATTCATCCATTTGATTGGATTACTCCAAGCTCCAGTCAAGGACTTCCATGCTCATGATTGGCCTATGGCTCCCCCTCCTGCTGTAATCCTAGTCAAAGGACAACATTGGAGAGAGGACCCTTCAAATTGCTATTCATTGTGCACTAAGAAGTAGCATATCACTTTGTATTAACTTTCCAACTTATGCCATCAATTCCCATATCAACTCCACAACAATTATTGGAATATTTTCAAATGAAGAGATGTGTTTTTGAAAAGTCATGTCTTTTTAAATTAAGGAGTTAATGAAGGGTTATGTAGAGAGTAATAGTCATCAATGTCATGTTTTTCTAAAGGGTTATAAAACTAAAAGGTGTCACTTGGTAAAAGAAAATATATTTCAAGAAAACTTTACAATGTGTCATGAAAATTTATTATAAATAACCCTTTATTAATATTAATTATTAAATTATGTTTGTTCATGAACCAACAAAGGGTGATGAACTAACACTGGGATACGTTCATGAATCAACATAAGATTGTTCATGAAAAAAATATAGCTTTATGAACCAACATAGGTTATAACTTTTAAGTAGCTAGAGTTTATTACTTAAAAGGTACCACTTCAATGCATCATTTTAGTATCTATAAATACTCCTTACAATAACTCATTTTACACATTTATCTATTGAAAAGGATTTATTATTGAGTGCACCATAGATAATATAAAATTATTACTTTATAAAAATTATTGTTGTCTTGGCTTGAGTATTGGAAGTACAGTCCATACTCAAGGGTTTTTATAGTATCCTGAAAGAAATTAACCATTAATCCAGTTTGTAGCACCTGAAGATTGGGATAGATGGGAGCAAATTAAGCCTAAAGAAAAGTACTGCCAAAGCCTTGAAGACATTTTACACAACTTTCTTTATCATCTCCACTTCTTCTATTCTTTAGGGAATGGCCAACACCAGCCATGTGCATCTAAATAAGCATTCATATCCAAGGCATGCATAGTTTCCAAAAACATAAATAAGGTTCCAATATAAGATTCATAATTTACACATCTTTTTTAATATTCATCAAGTTAATAATAATAGGTTCAATTCTAAGAATCATCTGAAAATATATCAAAAGAAAATAATAGCGGCTTATGCCTTAAAAAAAAAAAAGCAGGATCGTTGACACAGTCAAAATGGGATTCTGACTCTTTGACCAAAGAAAAAATGATTGATTTCATAATGAAATCAGAAATGAAATGTTACAATTTTTTATACATCTCAAAAGGGAAAACCACATTCTGTGCTCATCACCCCTATGGGGTGATTTGGGCTCTTTCTTTTTTTTTTTTAAATGATCGCTACCATTGATTCAAAATTATTTTTTAAATATTTTTATATTATAATTGTCAAAATAAAAATTATCAAGTTAAATATGGACTATCTAGAATAAATCTAGATGGTCACTTAGTCAAAATTATGAAATTTTTAATATTAAATTAGACCTTTTATATCATATGTGTACTGGCTAAAGTATGTCTAGATAATTAATTTGTAAAAATTATTTAAAAAATTAATATTAAATTTGGTCATTCAGATTAAATTTGTACTGGATATATTGGTGATAAACAGATTTATTAAAGATTTATATATATTTTGACATATTTTTACTTTAATAAATATAAAATAAAAGTAACAAGCTTCTCTCAATGTATATATATTAGGATTTCTCTCTCCGTCTCGACCTCCAAGCAAGCGCATTTAATAACTATTTAAAGCTGATAAATAATTGTTTTTTTTAGATTTTATGGTATCGTTTTGGATTTCCGTTTTATAAAAATAATTTATTATTTAATTATTTTAAAATTTTATGATATCTTCATGTTTTTGCACTTTTATGATATTCTTTCACATTTACAACATCAGATTATTTTCAAAAGTTATTTAAAAAGTAGCTTATCAAAATAATTGGAAATTTACTTTTTTCATATTCTAATTATTTTAAAAAACTTAAATAACAAACATCATAAAATCACTTAATTTTTTTTTCAAAAATAAGTGAACTTTTCGTTAAAAAAAGTTGAAATAAACAGCATTATATTCTCTCTCTCTCTCTCTCTCTCTCAATATCAGGATCTCTCTTCGTTGTAGGATGGGAGGAGAGAAACAAACCCTAGAGTGGTGCACATCCATGAACCCACCATTTTGTACCACAATTGACCAATTGTTGACGACTTATACACTAACTTCTGGGGTAAATTTGGTGGCCATGAGTTCCCCCTCCCCCCTTTCTCTTTCTTTAATATTTAGGAATCTATGAAACACAACCTGACTCTGTTTTTCAAGCCTCGCTATTTGATGCTCTTTCTTCACATGAGATCTGATTCGCTTTCGTTTCTAACCGTTTGGGGGCAGCTCAAAGAGCCAGACATCATGAAGAAATATATGATGTTTCAATTGATTGTCCAGAAACAATAACATCAGATTTTCAGGAGTTAAAATAGTATTTCATTCCGTTCTATGGATAAGAAAAAAACATTAGTTCCTTCACATTTTTCCCTAATTTTTGCAAATTAATTGTTATTATTTTTCATATAGAGTTATTTATAGTTTTTCAATTTTTTTCAGTCAAGTAATGATTAAAATAATGAATGTTTAACGAAAGGGTAATATTATACCTATTTTTAATATTTTATAAGTAACATTGCACCACTTGATAGTTGTGTGTTGCCAGCAAACTTGAATAAATAAATAAATTTTTTAATGTTGTGCACTGTTGCCTGCAGTTTTTAAATTAAAAAAGAAAAACAAATTGGATTCCAAGCCAAATTTACAGCATATAAAGATAACGAAGGTGAAAGAAAACAAAGATGACAGCCATTTGTTGCTTAATGATTCGCGCGTGATGGGCATGAAAGTCACTTTAAATTAAAAGCTAAAAGTTATAATCTCATAATTCATTCTAATATCATGATTCATCAGTGATGACCATGTGACAATAGTGCCTTAAATCATGAGTATATGTGGATCATTTATGTTAAAAACGGACAACTACAAATTCAATGTTACTTCATTTTTAACAAATGAACCATTAAATTTAACAGCAATTTTAATGAATGAAGAGTTGATGGTCAAAATATGAAAGTTTAGGGTCTTAATTTTAGATATTTAAAGGCTGGGGTGGGGATACGTAACTCATTTAAAGTTTAGGGAAGCTTTGTATATTTTAACCAAAAAATATTATTTAAAAATTTACAAATTAAAAATGTTAGAGTTAGAATGTTATGACTAACCCCTCTTGAAAAAGCCAAAGTGTCCAGAAAACTCCCCCTTACGGACAATGCCATTCTTCTTCTTCTTCTTCTTGTTTTTTATTTTATTTTTTTTTTGTTTTGTTTTGTTGGGGTGGGGGTAGGTAGGAGTAGGACTCCTCCTCATGTGGTTGTCCCTTGATAATAGGGAAAAGATCTGTCAATCTCAGTAAAATAAAATTAAAAAGTCGAATGAAACATTATGTGTTACTAATTGAAATTGCTAAAAAATGAGTGTTAATCACTTGTAATCAATAATATCTGTTAAATATTTTTACACTGTATAAAATTCAAATATGATTAGATTTAATTTTATAAACCAATAAGGATGGAGTCTAACAGTCGCAAAGGATTAGCTCATTGCAATGTGACGAAAGTTCGAATCTTTGCTATGAATACTTTCATATTTGATATTTGATTGTATACTGAACACATGTATGTGTAAAGACAAAAACATGCACGGTTTCATTTTGTATATTTTTTTAAATAAAGGTTAAGGCAATCACATTATTTGGTTCGAGAGGGGAGGGGAAGGATTTTGCTTCTTTTCCCTTATTTGGGTATTAAAAATAGAAAGGAAGTAAGGGAAAATTTTCTTATCATTTTCCCTCCCTTTCCTCCAAAATGGGGGCCATGGAAGGTGGAATCAGTTTTAGTGCTCATCTCATATAGATGAGCACTCATAGCTCATTGCCTCTAAACTATTCAAATCTAATTTTCATAGTTCAAATTTATAATTTTTTAATGTATATTTTAAATAATCTTTTTTGTTTTGAAAAATTGACAATTGAAAGACTATCTTTATTTTAGATTTTATATCCATTAAAATAATTTTTTAAAAAAATAAAATTAAAAAACTATAAATTTAAACCATTCAAATAGGATTTGAATGGTCTAAAGATGATAAGCTCTTAGTGAAATTGGTTCTAGGGAGGGAAGGGTATAATTTTGTTATGTTATGACCAATTTACTCATACCATCTTTTCATAATCCAAAAACGCCCCTCCTCAAATAAGACCAACATGGCTCCTCTTCTCTACACCTCCCCTCCTTTGCACCTTCAAGATGATATAGATCATCTCAATTTAATCCGAATGATGAAGATTTAATATTCTTATTTTTATTTTTATTAAAATAAAAAACTCATAAAAAATTTAAAAAATATGATCATCAATCTACAGTCCAAGTTTAATATGAATAGTCTAAAATTAATATTTAAAAGTTTATAATTGTTATTAATTAACTATCCAAATATACTATGGATAATGTCGAATTAAAATTTTTAACTTCTAATTTTTTTAAAAAAAGATATTTTTTTAGAGTGCATGTTAGAAGATTACCTTTTCTTTTTGGTAATCTTTTAAAAAATTATCTTTATCTTTAATATTGTAGTACCAAAATAAAAGTTTATTAAAATTATGAGAAATAATTTTAATATTGCATATGTTACAAGTTCTAATTGACCCATTTCATTATATATATATATATATATATATATTCAATACCATAGCCTATTGTTGAAAGCTGAATGCATTTTTTATCTTTATTTTTTAAAATTCGCAAGTATAATTTACTAAATTAAGGAAAAATAATTTTAATGAAATAAAAGTAAATTTATTTATATATAAATATTTTTTCTTCCTTTTCATCTTGAAGGAAACAAAATCCATCCCCTTTTTTTCTATTAAAATCTCTCCATTTCTTTTTATTAAAATCCCTCCCTTCGACCAAACAGAATGTGAAGGGTAGATTCCAACATACACAGTTTCCTTTTCTTTTGCATCAGATTGTACGGTAAGGCTGTACTTTTCTTGAGGTCGGGCTCTAGTTGCAATTTTTTTTTTGGCTTTTTATTATTAATGTGTAATACTTATTTATATTGAAAAAATGATTACTTTTTGTGCCCCAAAAAAAAACACGCGGTTTCATTTTGTATATATTTTAAATAAAGGCGAAGACAATCATATGGTAACGGGCTTCACATTGAATTATAAAAAGAATTCATCTTGAATTGATGGATTTAAATTTAAAATCAAAGTCTTGTAGTTAAAATTTATGTATTCAAAATTTTTTTTTGGACGGTATAAAAAGGAAAAATATCAATCAAGGCCTGCTGGAAAAAATTTATATCAATTAAGAACCAATTGCTGTCAAAACTCAAATACATACTTGTTGATTCGAGTTAGTTTTTTATCAATCAATATCTATTTGAGTTTTAATAATAACTTATTCTAAATTAACAATAGTTTATTCAAGTTTAATTTTTATTCAAGTTTTGATAACAACTAATTCTTTACAAATATAAATTTCCTCTTGTGGTCCTCCATTGCTATTTTCCCTAGAAGAAAACTTAAATTCACATATAATAAAATAAATAATATAGAAAATGAAAATGGAAAGACATGAGACTATTAGAATAGCTAGAACATTAAATAACTAGAATAAGATGCAGGAGAAGCTTTTATAAAAGGATTATAATAAAATATGAATTTAGATTTGGGAATCATGAAATTTTATGGACTCAAATGATGAATTTGATTGAAATTTAAATTCAAATATTCATGCATTCAAAAGTAATATTATTGAAATCAATTCTCACATGATCACTTTTCCTAATTTCTTTTAAAAAAAAACAATCGATTCTGTTTTCAAGATACAAGGAAAAAAAAAAAGTCGATTCTAACTTATGCTATTTCAACGTTACATGCATTGCATATCGTCTTGTTCACAAACCACATAATGGCACCTTGATAATTCGTGCGTGATGAGCATGTACGTCACTTTTTTTTTAATTAAAATGTAGAAGTTATAATATCATAATTCATTCTAATGCCATGATTCATGAATGAACACCACGATGTGCCAATAGTGACTTTAACCATGAATGCAGATCATTTGGATTAAGAATGCCCAACTACGTATTTAATGTTATCATTTCATTTTTTTGTATATTTTTATCAATATTGTATCTAAATTTTAAAATTTCCAAATTTAAAATCTTAAAGTTAGACTGTGAATCATGAGCACTAACAAAAGCGCCCACTTTCAAAGTGTCCAGAGTATTATTTTCTGTTGGTAATGACATTGTCCTAATCTCTTTTCCCCCTTTGTCTTTTATTTTTTTTGTTTGATTATCCCTTGATAATAGAGAAAATGAAAAACGACTGTTAATGACTTGTAATCAATAAGATTTTTTAAAATGTTTTACATTATCTATAAATATAATTTAAATTTAAATTTATGAAGAAATAACTTAATTTAAAAAAAAAGATTTTATTTTTGAAGTATTTAACGCTTAATAGTATGAATTACGAGTTCTTAAATATATTTTATTTTGTTGGCTGTTAAAAATTCATATTTGCATTTTTTTTATGTATATGTATATATATATTTTTTTTCAATTGGATTCTTTGCTCATTTTAATATATGAAGTGTAAGTTATGAAACCATGGCATAAAATAACTCAAGCTAGTGTGGGGCAATGTTCATATTGAAATATTTGGCCAAAAAGAATGTTCAATAATGAAATATCGCAAACTGATAGTTCTTAAAAAAAAATTTGACATGGCATTTAAGTATAAAAGCACCCATGCATATTTATTTAACAATATATATGTAGTTTTTTAATCAATTTTGTTAATATTTTTAAATATACATTTAATTTACTTCAAAACAAAAATTTCTTTAACTTTTCATCAAAATTTTATTTTATTTTAAATATTTTCTATGGGTAGTGTTCATATTAATTCTAATTTTGGAAGACTGCTCTTCAATTCTCTCCAAGCTAACCAATATAACTGTAATTCTGCTTATCCGTATTTTATATCTTTATAAATGGTTATTCCTTGGTTGTTTGAATATATTTCATTTTATTTGTTCTCAAAATCTCAAAACTTGCAACTTTGTTTGAATAATGCTCCTATTATCAGTCTCTAGAAAACTAAACATGTAGGTATGAATTTAGCATTTAGCACCAGGATGTCCAATAAAAACAAGATTTTTATAAATAAAAAACAAGACTCTGTCGCTTTAATTAAACATTATATTTAATCTGCAAAACAGAGTGACTGATTAGGACATGAAAATCCTTCACACTCCATATTATTTTTATTATTATTTCTTACTTCATTTTCATGTTTATCATTCTTTACTTCTAAACTTCTAGACAAATTAAAAATATTCAGAAAAAAATGTAAATTTATTTAATGTTGAAAATGCTTTTTTTTTCTTATCAAGAGTATACATATTAATTTTATTTTGGTCTTACAGAAACGGATGAACAGTTTCATACAAAACCGAAAGGAAATAAAGCTTTAGTATATATTGAGCATCACATATGCCAAGTGTAAGAAGTGTAACTAACCCAGTCAAGAAGATAAACGAACTCCTCTTTTGGCTTGTAATTTGTGTTGCCTTTTCCACTGGCAATCTCTAAAGCAACAATTCCGAAACTATAAACATCTGCTTTTTCAGTCAAATATCCTCGCATTGCATATTCAGGAGCCATATAACCACTAAATAAAAACATGAAATGTTAATTAATAGCTAGTCAGATCAAGTCATAAGACAAGTAATGCACAAGCAAAGTCTAAAAAGAAAGAGCCTATAAATATTAATTCTATGCCACATTTGAGAATTGATATATAGTGAAAAGATGCAATAAAATATTGACATTGTTCCAGCTACTCTTGTGCTAATATGAGTATTATCTTCTTCATCAAGCTTGGCTAAACCAAAGTCTAAAATCTTGGCATTCAAATTGTTATCAAGTAAGACATTTGTCGCTTTAATATCCCTATGCACAATTTTCAACATTGATTCCTCATGAAGATAAGCTAATCCTCTAGCTATCCCCACACGTATCTTCATTCTTGTAGACCAGTCCAAGTGTATCTTCCATTCTTGGCCACCTTATTAACATTAATGCCAATGACATCTCAGTTGAAAAAGAACCAAATTAGAGAAAATTTTAAACATCTTTACTTTTAGGTCCTTTAATAAAATTTAAATACATATAGAAGTTTGGTTCAAATGAGTGTATATGTTTGAACCCAAAAAAAAAAACACCCTAAACTACATAACCAAAATTTTTTCTTCTCAGCAACCGATAGAGGAACATAAAGATATAGCTATAAAAGTTTTCTGGGAGTAATTTATCAAAATATTTTAGATTTCAGCAATAGAGTTAAAATATAATAAACCGAGACACAAAAGAAGTGTGAGAGAGGAGAGTACGTATAGAAAATCTAGGAATAAGAAAACTTTGATCCCTCGCATCTTTGCTTCAATTATTAATTTGATCCTGGAGTTTAATTTTTACCAAACAAATCCTTAAAATTTAATAACTAATCACATTTACTCCTTAGGATTTAAAGGGAAAATAATACTATTGATATTAATTGTGTATGATTATGAAATTTTAGGGATTTAATTGATAAGAATTAAATTTCAAAGATCAAATCGATAACTA
This sequence comes from Prosopis cineraria, assembly GCF_029017545.1. NCBI lineage: Eukaryota > Viridiplantae > Streptophyta > Magnoliopsida > Fabales > Fabaceae > Prosopis > Prosopis cineraria. Next base: position 10,857,957 of record NW_026555337.1, on the reverse strand, counting down.
AGACGAACTTAAGGATCAAAAGTTTTATCATCCCTTAAATCTATTTAATTTGTTTACTCAATAAATTTTATCTGTTTTCTTACAATAATACCTTTTTCTGGTAATCTTAAATTGAAAAGAATCTGAATCCTTACCAAAAAGAGCACTAGCAAGACTGTTGTTGACCATGTACTCATATATAAGCAACAATTGGTTTCCTTCAACACATCAGCCATAAAGCTTGACAAGGTTTGGATGTTGCAAAGCAGATATCATTCTAATTTCATTAACAAATTCATGAGTCCCTTACTTTGATTTTGATGAAAGTTGCTTCACAGCTATCACAATACCATCTGATAGGACACCCTGAAATTCAATCACTTATTTAGTCTCAATTTTCATCATTGATCATTTGAAATTCAATACATCCCACTGATAGTTTATTCAATTGATTGTTTAATCCTAGTTAAATATAAAATTGAGGATTCGGATCCTATAAGTGGTCTAACTATATCCACTTACACAATGAGTGTCTCACGTGGCATAATAACAATCTCCATTTTAATCAAATAATTGTCAGAGATTTTATCATATGATACTCAAAAGTTAAAGCATCAAATCTGAAATTTTTAGAGGGAAATTTATCTTGAAAATTTTCAAGCATTGATGAAAAAACAATGGCTGTAATTGTGACACTCATTGAGTGAATAGATTCAAACCACTTACTAAATCCAAATCTTAAAAATGATGGATCAAAAATCACCTTGTACACAGGTCCGAAACCTCCTTCACCAATCTTATTTTCTGGGGCAAAGTTCTTGGTAGCATCTTTTATTTGTTTTAAAGAGAAATAACCCGTTTTGAGATCTAAAAGTTCTGCATCAAAGGTTGCATGAATAAAAGCAAAATCCATTGAAATTGCAGGAATAATTAATATACAAAAATTAATACATATCCATTTGGCTTGAATGCCATAGTTTAGTCATAGAAAAGTTGTGTTCTTTTTTTATTGTGTTATACCAAATTATCAACTGATATTCCAGATTCATTATTCTACATTTTTTATCTTACGTTTATCTTTTGAATCTTTGCCACCAAGGAAGCCCATCTTTTGAAGGACAAATAGTGCTAGTATGAGCACACATGGTCCAGCCACAATTCCAACAATGGCTCCAGCAGAAAGCCCTTTTGAAGGAATTTCAAAGTCTACAACAAATGGTACAAACATGTGTATGATTCATATCAAAATCAAAAGAGGTATCATCATTTAGCATAAGCTAGAAAGAGTGAAAATCAATAAACATGATATTTGACTTACTTGGGGTGACTAAAATTGCAGATATGAGAGGTACATATACACCATAATCAGGAAGAGTTGTAGTTCCTTTCCCAGCCCAATATAAATGGATCTCCAACGTGGTATCATTGATAGTAACATTGAAGTCCCTGAAAATGCCCTCACTAATACCACCAGCTTCCTTCATAATGTTGAAATCACTCAGATATTTCCTACCCTGTCAACATATACATGTAAAAGTCTTAGCCTTTCAGAACTTTTGTTATCATCATATCTAAAGTGGAAATTGTAATGATTATATAGCAGTAATTTTTTAATATATAGTTCATTTATAGCAAAGAAAGTGATTGATGACTGCCCGAAAATGTAATGAACGAACAAATGGGTAAAGAGTAATGAAAGATATTTGGATGACCTAACAAAAACACCCAAAGTCCTTGGTATCCCATATGAAACCAGGCTCAATCAAAAAGCAATAAAAAGACACCGCATCTTAATTCAAAATCTCAGGACTTGAATTTATGGATCCTTTCCATTTATTTTATATTATTTATTAAACTTAAATTTATCCAATGTGAGACTTTTCACATCCACTCAAGTCCATTAACACTTGGACCACCTAATGATATATAATTAAATGTAACTATGGAAATGGATAGTCTTTAGCCAATTTCGCTTTGAAGGGATTGATAAACATGGTGGTGTAAGCTCACTTGATAGGCCACACATTCCATAATATTTATTTCTCTTCAGCCGTATGGCTGCGTGCATGGTTGGAGAGAGTCTTACTTCCTAGGAAAATAATTAGATTCAACTTAATGGGCAGGACTCACTTGAATTGAAACATCAAAGATTCGCCTTCCACTACGGCTGCTGAAATTGTGGTTATTAGGATACATAATCTCAGCAAAATGTAGCCTCACACTGTAATTTCCATTAAGCATACAGAGGCCATGGTACTTGAAAGACAAAGGTGAAAGGCGAGATGTTTGGTAGAAGCTTGGACCAGTAATGTTGATAGAATATGTGTTTGTTGCTATGTAATCAGCATCAGCTTTTGGTGACATGCGTACTTCATCATATTTTGCTAAGTATACTCCTGTACTGCTATACGCCTATTTGTGATCACCAACGGGGTTAAAGAATGAGATACCATCCGAATTGGTGTCGCCTTCGTATATATTCCCGTCATATTCCATTTCTGTTCCCCCGCAATTTATGAACAATGAATGATCTGCAAATTATCAAGTTCTTCAGATCAAGATCTTCTCTTTTCTCAAGCATGCAAAAAAGAAAGCATTGATGTATGTACAAGGTTTAAACACTCACACTTGGGTTTTCCTCCACAAGGAAGGCCCCTTCTCAAGCAAGTCATTCTGCAATATGAATAAGAGTTTCAACACAAGATTCAAAAGTGGTGTATAATAGTTGAAACACAACAACCATAAGCATAATCTTACGAGGTGTTTGCTGAAGATGACAGGCTCGAAGCTAAGTTTCTGTGTGTAAAAGAAAAAGTTATGGCTTAGAGAAAAAGAAAAGGGAGGGGGCAAACACACATACAAACAGAGCGTGGCTTACATGGTACCGTACTGGCAAGTGCGAACAGGAAAAGAAGTCTCTGAAAAGTTGTTGTAAGATAAATCCCTGAAGAGAAATTAGTGCAAGATCACGTATGTAATGTTTTCCTCCTGTTCTATAATCTACAATTTTTTTTATTTCATAAGTTTTTGCAAGCATTTGATTAATTGAATTATTATTTTATCTAAAAAACATCGGCCCGGGTGCTAGGTTGGAATAAAGCTCGACCCATGTGTGCCCTTACTCAAGCTTAGGTTCAGGCTTGAGGACTTTGTTACAACATCAAGTCTATCTAGTTAAAACGTAGCCTGAACTATTACAACCTTCATTGATATATATAGATGTCATGAATTATTCATATAAATATATACATATATACTCCCAATGTTCAAATCAAAATGACATAATACAAGGGCAAAGTAGATTTATTACAAATGATGACTGATTTAAGGACTTAATAAGTACTATTAATTATATGGTTTGCAAAAAATTAATTTGAAATAATGGCATTGTAGTATAGTAAATGTGAAATAAAAATTCAAGAACCATTTGGTTCAGTGGCATGAAACTCCCTCTTGATGCAAGGGGTTCTAGGTTTTCTCCCTCATAGGCTCCAAAAATGGGTGGGAATTAAAATCGTTTAGGTCTAATTGGTGTGTGAGGGTTTGTTATAGCTTAATCATATGTAATGTAATGTAAATATAATGTAATGATTATTACTATGGGCTTGTTTGGAATGATATTGGGAATGTTAAAATTAAAGAGAAAATGATAATGAAATCCCCCTAAAATATGTAAATAATAATTTGGTCTCTCAAAATGTCATAATTTCACTGAAGTCCCTAAGGACTTTCTGTCATTAATGAATTTATATAAATTATCAAATTATCCTTGTCAAATTTTATTTAAATATTCACAATTTTTTTCTTATATTCGTAATAATACAACAGTAAATAAAAAAATTTAATATGCGAAGTTGTGATTTGTTGTTGTATTGTTGTGAATATAAAAAGAAAAGTTACGAATATTTAAACAAAACTTGTGAATAATTTATTTTCAATAAGGGTAATGGTAATTTAGTAATTTATATAAATTTATTAATAACAAAAAAGTTCCTAGGGACTTCTGGGAAATTATGGCATTTCAAGGGATCAAATTATCATTTACATATTTCAAAGGAATTTATTGTCATTTTCCCAAAATTAAATGACTTTTTAATATTTATTTTTATATTATAAAAGTGAAAAGACTACCATGCCCCCTCAAAAAAAAAAATCATTCCCCATCGATCGATCTTCTTCTCCCTCACCATAATCAACTCCAAAATCCAGAATCAGATATTCAAATATGCATCACAAGAATCTCAATCAGATCCAAAATAAATGGGGACCAAATGAAGGGTGCTCAAAAAGCTGCAAATGGACAAATAAAATCATAACCAGATCTGCAACTGAACAAAACAATGACGATGAGCTTGAGAAAGGGCGGAGTTGAAATAGCTGAAGTGAGAGGGTTGTAACGGATTGGGTCACTCATCGAAACCGTTTGTCGGTGGAAGACGATGTTGTTGTAGCAGAGTGAGCGGCTCATCGAAATTGACCGTCGTTGGTGGGCAATGGGATTGCGGAGGAGTGAGGCGGTTATTGAAATCATTTGGTGGTGGTGGGCAACAATGATAAAGGGCATCATAGCTGGTGGACAATGGGGGTTTGGCGTTCGACTTTGATGAAGGTGACGACATCGGTAATGAGTGACTAGGAAAAAGGATGAGGATGGAGATGAAGTAAGGGTATAAATGTCTTTTGCAACAATGTAATCCCCATTACATAGGTCCATTGATGTAATCCTGATTACAACATATAAGGTAATCCTGAACCTGCCATGTAATGGTATCTACTTCACATTTTCCAACCAAACACCATGAATAAGGGAAATGCATCAGGATTAATCCTGTTGCAGGGAAACAAACCAAACCAGCTATAGGCGTTATGTGTGTTGTGTGCTTTGTGACTGAATATTGCATGTGCATGGGACTCCCTTTCTTGTACGGAATGGTTAGATAGGTTAAGGAAAACTGTGAAATAAAATTAAAAAAAAATTGTACTAACAAGTTTTTATTGCTTTTCAACATCCCTTCAGGAATTGTTCCACTCAGAGAATTTTCCGCCAGAAACCTATGTGTATGATTAATCAAATATCAATTAATTAAAAAAGGAGTGATTAAGTTCCCAGACGCTTGCTTTGAAAATAAATAAATAAATAATGCTCCCTCTTACATGTAGGAGGACGTGAAGTCACTCATGTTTTTTGGGATTTCACCTGTCAACTTGTTGAAGCTCAAATCTCTGCATTAATACACGTGACTAAACAATAAAAGAGAAAAGAATAGTATAATAGTAGTATATAGTCAATGATATAAGTAATTATCCCTCAGTAGTAATGCTAATAGTTGTTCAGAGGATTCTGAATTGGCAATATACGAGGATGAAGCAACTTACAGAGTTTCTAAGCTTTGAAATTTACCAATGTAATTTGGAATGGTATCATAGATTGAACAGTTTCTCAATATCCTAAGAGTAAAACAAAGTATGAAACAATAAACTTCATTACAAATAGCTCATTTGCAATATACAGATGTTTCTCATCAACTTACAAATATTCCAAGGATGTCAAGTTCTCCAGATTAGGAAATCCCATTGTAGCTGGTCCACGCAAATCTGATGTTACCCTGAATTACAAGTTAAAAAGAAGAGAAAAAAAAAATCATCAATAACAAGAAATGTTCTGCAGTTGAAACTAAATTTCAAAGCAGCCGTACTCACAAATGAGTCAAATTTGTTAACTGAGAGAGGGTTGTAGGAATTGGACCTTCCATAGACGTTCCTTGCAGATACCTTGCCCAAAAAAAAGTAGACAAAACTCAAAAGTCAAAACAATAATTAAAAGAAAAGAAAAATTAATCATTTAGTTTTCATAGTTTGATTTAATTTTAACTCAACCCCTAAACTTTAACTCATTATAACTCGATTCTTATAATTTTGATTCAATTGCAATTTAGTTCTTTTAATTTTAATCATTTAAAATATTAGTTTTTACATTTTAAAAAATAAAATGATAAATATTATTTTTTCAAAATTTAGTGGCTAATATTTCAAATTACTAAAAATTTTAATTTCTATAAATATTATAAATATTAAAAAATTAAAATAATTTTAATCTTTATAATAATATTGTTTAACATATAGTGACTAATATTTTAAATGATTAAAACTATAGAAATTGAGTTGCACTGAGTTAAAATTTAAAAACTAAGTTATAACGAGTTAACATTTAAGGATTGAATCAAAACTACAAGACCAAATGATTAATTTTTTATTTAAAAATAAAAAGTAGAAAATGAAATAAAGGAAATGCTCTCTCTGGACATATTTGTAAAGTGGAGAGATATTTTTTTTTGGCCCTACTAGCCATGCCATTAAACTTTTATCACAAATCTCTCCTTTCACCCTCATTAAATATTGGTGAAAGAAAATATATTATTAAAAATATATATTTAATAACAACAAAATTAAAAATTATTTAATTTTTAGACATAATTAATGAGTTATAAGATTTTCTTATTTTTGATAAAATATGTTGAAAGTAACTTATAAATAGAATTGAAAAAAGTATTAAAAAGCCCAGTCCATTTAACATTTTTTATTTTTTGTTTGCATTAATATAATCTGGTCTGTAACATATATAATATCTAGCTCAATGTTTCGTTCTTATTTTCACTCCAATAGTCGCTCCCTCCCACTACTATTCATCATTTGACATTTTAACTATTTATTAACACAAGATTTTCATGAAATTAAGGATCAAATTCCATTAACTAAAGTAGTACTTCAATGATCCAAATGGTCCAAGATGTACTCCCTCCATTTTTTATTTATTAGACACACGGCCACTTTTGATTTGTTTTTCTATAAGTAAAATCATATATTTCAATAAGAATTTATTACAAATGTTCTAAATTACACTTTATAATTTACATTAATGAGAAACAATTAATGCATATATTTTTTTATTAATACATGGTATTTTAATTTAATTTCTTTATTTTCAAACACAATTATTGTATTTAACTGATTTTCTTAAACTGTGTGATACCATTTCTTTAATATATGGAAATGGAGGGAGTAAGTCTTAATAATTTTCAAAATTATTGTATTAATTAATGCAAACACTAGAAATATAATTTGGCTAAGCAATTCTTCTTAATTCTCACTTATCATAATAAAGGGGTTAAGTGTACAAAGAAAAAGGACATATCGTGTTTTTTTTTTTAAAATGAAAGTAACGAAATAATTACTTTTATTGATACATGAAATATGAATATAAATGTCTAATAATTTACTCCATCTAAATTATAATATAATTCATTATTAACTAATTTACATTTAAAAAAAAGTTGGTTAAAAACTTGACTTTTTTAAAAAAATTTACATCTTTTCAATTATACCTTTAAGTAGAATAAATATAACATTTAACTAATTTAAAAAACTTTTATTAATTTATATCTATAATGCATTGTCAGCATCGTTGAATGGTACTGTAAATCTATGTACTTGATCTACAATACCATCTGACTTTTTTTTAAAAAAAAAAATTTGTCACCGACGCAAACGTTTTCTTTCTTTTCTTTTTTTATTTTTCGGATAGGTACTGTAGATCAGTAACAATCCAACATTTCTCTCTCTCTCTCGATACGTGATTGTACTATATATCCACAGTACACTATAGTACCCGATCGACAGTACCATTTTGTTGTAGTTTTTTTACTTTGTTAGGCAATGTTTTCTTTCTTCTTTTTTATTTTATTTTTTAGATAGGTCCTGTACATCAAATTTTTTTTTATTTTTTATTAATTTTTTAATATGATATAGTAAATAAAAGAGGAAAAAACTAATGTGGGCCCTATAGTAAAAGTGGTACATGTGGGACCTATAAAAAATAAATTGTTAATATAAAAATTATAATTAAAAATGAGTAAAATATTTTGTCTATTTTTATTTTAATTAATGATACCTCTTTTTTATTTTTTGAAACCTCTATGAATATTTTTTTAGTATGGATAATTATAAAATATAAGCCTCATTTTTATTTTTAAAATTTTATTTTTATCCACCTAACCATTAGTTAACTATTAAGTCACGTCTGTTGGAGTAAAATACCCCTATTTAAATATAAATATTTTCTAAAAATTATTTAAATTATTAAAAAAAATTTTATTACTTAAATGTCTTTATTCTGTAACTTTTTTTAAAAAATAATAGTATAAATTGGTCAAAAAAATTCAAAGAACCAGCTTATGGACTCAATAAAGAAAAAATAAAATAAAATAATTTTTAATAATTTGGGATAGTTAAACTTATCTAAATAAACCTGAAAGCTAAAAGTGTTAAAAATTAATCTTGACTATAAATTTTTTATATATTTAAATATTTTAAACTTAGTATGAATTAAGGCTCTAAGGGTAATGGAGGGAATATAAAATTTTAGTAAACTTAATTTTTAAAAAAATTGAGTAAAGTGGTTTAAAAAAATAGTGTGTGGAGCCTACCATTAAAAAATATGAGTGGGATCTACATTTATAAATTTTAAAAATTTAAACAACGTGTAAAAAATAATAAGATTTTTATATTTTGAGAGATCATGTAGGATTTTACAGTAAAAATTGATGGTGAATATAAAATTATTAGTAAAATAAAAAAATGTTAGATAAACAAAGAATTTTCTATATTTATTATTAACACAACATAACAAATCAAAATAGTATATGTAAGCATATATAGAACAAGTTTTTGTTTATATTCTTTAAATACATAAGGAATAAAAATCTATTTTCTATTATTTATATGTAAAAGTTGATTATGATTTGAATACCTATGAAAAATATTAATGTAGTTATATGCCTCAAGTTTGATTTACAACCATTATAATTATGATTTATAAATAATATTATCACATAAATTATAGTTATATGATTCATTATAGTATATGATTAATTTTTCTTAAGGTGATACACAAGGCAACACATTTTGAAAAAAAAAAAAAAACAAGCTAAGTTATATTTCAAATTGCAAGATGTGAGAAATTTTCAAAAATAATACTATTTTTAATATGTAAAGGAGTAGCACATTGCAAAATAAAAGTTGTGTTCCTTAAATTTATATTGTAAAGCACGTTGAACAGTGCTTTTTGCAGCTTTTTATTTTTTAAAATTTAGTTAATGAATGATTTTGTTAAAAAAAATAGTTGTGAGACCCATAATAAAAAAAGTTGGTATAGGACTTGCCATTAAAAATTGTGAGGGTGGGACTTGCATTTTTAAATTTTAAAAATTTATACAAGATATAAAAATAATAAGATTTTTATATTTTAAAAGATCATGTAGCATTAGTAAAAATTGACTATGAATATAAGATTTTTAGTAAAAATAATAGATGTTAGATATATAATGAAATTACTAATGGTACAAAAGTGGTTGTGAGACCTATAATATAATTAGTAAATTTAAATTAGTAATTAATTTTAAAAAATTAATTTTTTTAAAAAAATTAGTTAATGGATGATTTTGTTAATATATATATATATATATATATATTTGGGGGACTTATGGTTAAAAAAAGTGGATGTGAGATCTATCATTGACAAATGTGAATGTGAAACCTACATTTGTAAATGTTAAAATTTTAGACAAAGTATAAAAAATAATAATATTTTTATATTTCAAAAGATCATGTAGGATCAATAGCAAAAATTGAAGGTGGATATAAGATTCTTTGGAAAAATAATAGGCATTAGATATGAAATGAAATTTATTCAGGGATAATAATATAGTTTAGATAAAAATAATTTACTATATATTTATTATTAACCCATGGAGATACCTTAAGAAACAACAACAACAATAAGAAGAAGTGTCCTTAAATTTCAACTTACATAGGACAATATATTCTAAAATAAAATAAATTATTATTATATTTTAAAAATGTACAAACATAACACATTTTAAAATAAAATATCCTTTAGATTTTAACTTGCACAAATTAACAAATCATAGAGTAAAATACACTTCCCTTTTGTTTTGTTAGAATTATAAACACTTTTTTTATTTTTAAAACTTACACTTTAGTCTCATTTTATATTTATTTTAGAGTAAAACACCCAATTAAATAGTAAATATGAAAAGATGGTATTATTTTAAAAATAAGTAACTTACTTTATTGAGGTGAGATTTGATTAAAAATGCCTTACTTTTTTAAAAGATGGAGTATGTATTTAATTTATAAAAAAATATTACATAAATTAGTTTGTATAACTAATCAATTTAAAAAATAAATAAAAATTTAAAAAATATCAAGAATGGTATTTTAATTCAATATATGTGACTTAACTATTAACTAATGATTGGATGACTAAAAATAAAAATGAATGACTGAAAATGAAAACTTAAATGTAGAAGACATATTTGTGTTTTATAACTATTAAATATTAACTTTAAGAGAGATCAGTATATATTTTAAAAATTAATAAAATCCTTACAATTGAGATAAAATAAAGTGAAAAGTAATATTTTACATTAAGGATATTAAAATAATTTTTTAATAGTGTTAATATATAATTTGAACTCTAAACTATAGATTTAGGGATGATTTGAATCCTAAAATTTTAAAAGGTATATTTTAAATTCTAAATAATTAAAATTGGTACAATTTCACCTTCATTATTAAATTTAAACAAACGTCCATTAATTTTTTAAAATTGAAATATAATGTATGATTTTTATCAAATTCTACTATGGGGTGAAAATCTAGTTACTTGTGTGAAATATAACAAAAAAAAGGGTAAAATTGAATATATATATATATATATATATATATACTCCCTATGTTTCTAAAAAATATATATATCACACGATTTAAGAAAATAGGTTAACTAGATTAATTGTGTCTAAAAGTAAAAAAATTAAACTAAAATATTCTTTATTAATTATATTAATCAAGTCTTCAGTAATTGTTTCTCATAACTGTGAATGCTAAAATTGTGAGGGGTAATTTAAAAAATTTATAATAAATGTTTGTGTGAAAATGTAATTTTGCTTATATAAAAAAAAGCAAAAAGAGATAGTTTTTCTTGTAAATGAAAATAAAAATATATCTATAATCTATCAATGTCTTATATTTTGAATCAAAAATTTTAAAAAATGGCATATATTGTGATTTGGAGGTAGCATACAAGAAAGAGTACCTATTTTCAAAAGAAAGAAATTAATAAGGCTAATAGAGCAGATTACACTCACAAATATTTTAGGTCGGTCCAATTCCCAATAAAACTCGGTAATTTTCCAGATATATTGCTCCCATCCAAAGCACTACAAAAGTCAAAAAATGTTAGCAGAGAGAATTTAAGAATTTAAAAGAGATCAGCGCGACATGGAACTGAATGCTAATTATATCACTCACAATGTTTTTAACTCTCTCAAATAGCCAAAACTTTTCGGTATTGTCCCTGAGAAATTATTTGCAGAAAGAATCCTGCAAATTCCAAATTTATAAACAGAAAACACGTTCAAAAGCAATATAAAAACCTATAATGACAAGACCAGTTATTACTAATTTACTATTAGTGAAAGAAGTGCCACAATTAATAATTAGACAATAAAATATGAATATATAAAACATAAGATATGTCAAATCCAGCGGCTTAACTTATTTCAGTGAAGTAGATCATGCTTAAACATACATTTCTTTTCACTAACCTATCTAAACCCAGGGGGAATGGGGTTCTGCATACATGCATCACCCACATACCCACCACACAACACCTATTTAACCCACACGTACCCACCTAATTATTTTTAATCCCTTCCGTTTTGGGGCCACATGGGAATTGAACCCAAAAACCCCTTGTATGTATGGGAAGGTTCATGCCTAGAGCCAGAAAAAATGAGATAGGCCCATAGAAATGGTTTGAATAGTCAGGCTTGTAATCTAAGGGTTAAAAAGGGCCAGCCATCCTTATTAATGGGTTTGAACATAAAAGGATAAACTCTATTAATGGGCATGAAAATAAAAGGGTCAACTTTTTTAAGTACTATTATTATTTTTTAACTTTTAAATAAAAATACAAATTAAGTAAATTATATTAATAATGAAGGAAGATATGAAAAATTTAATCTTTGCCACTAAGGAGGTACCACAAGAAGAATGATGAGATTATGTTAATGTTACGGTGGTGATGGTGATAATGATAATCTCAAATCTTAATGATGATGTTGCTGCAAATGTTTTATTTTTAACATGCTATTTGTATTATTAAGAGTTATTATTTATTGATTTGTTGTGGTTGTGGATTGATTTATTTATTTTTAAATTGTTTATTTTTCTAGATTTTATCTTGTAGAATATTTTTTGAATTATAAATGAGTTTTAAGTTTTTAAGTTTTAAAAAATTAGGGCCTATGTCGGTTCTTACCAAGGCTTGGCTTCGAAAAAGTTGATTCTTATGTATATTTGGGCTTTTAGAGCTCGAATCTTTTCGGCCTTGATCCTTTAAGCCCCGCGACCCTAATTCCCAGTCCCAACTCTATTCATTCCACTAAACTAAATAGTTCTTGATTTTCTTAAACATATTTAATATAAAAATTTGATAGTTACAGGGAAAAAAAACATGGTTGTTACATGACATTCTTACAATCTGCACAACTGGTTTAATTTTTCAAGACTAGGAGGAAGAGCACCTTCTAACAGATTATCTTCCAACACTCTGTAGAAAGCAACAAAACCATAAAACTGCCATTTCTCAATTCAAAAACTCAATGTGTTTTTGTTTGTACTTACAGACTCTCCAAAGTTGTAATATCTCCAATTTCGCTTGGGATTGGACCACTGATTCGATTACCTCTAAGGTATCTGAAACATAAGTTTAAGATGAGATGAATATATATGTATATATATATATATATAATGCATTCAGTCAAAGTGTTCCAGATTGTTTGACATGGTTCACACATTTTGATCAACACTTACAATGTAGCCAGAGGGAGTTTGGCAAAGCTCCTTGGGATTGATCCATTCAGATAGTTGTAAGACAAGTCACTGTGATGTATCAATGTTAATTAGTTTCACATCACAAATCATCACATTTTTTTGTATTTTTTTAAGGTTAAATGACAGTATTGCTATAAATTTAGGAGCATCTAAGGCTCTAAATTCTAAATTCATTTTTAATATAATGTTCCTCTTTAATATTTCAAAATGGTGTAACATCACCTCTACAATTAATGAATGATAATTTTGACCGTTAATTGACCATAAAGTTATACATTTCTTTATGTACTTATTTATAATTTTTGGTTCTTTTATATAATTTTTGAGATCCTTTTTTGTAATTTCTAGTTAATTAATGGTTAAAATTAACTTTTATTAATGGTAAGAGTGATGTTATATGTTTTTAAATTTTAAAAGGAAACATTGTATCAAAAATTAATAAACAAAACTTAATAAAATCTTAGTGAGCCAAAACAAATGCTAAAAGAAAGATAATCAAATGGAAGACCAATTTCATGTACCTCATAATAACAAACCCAACCATGATCTGTATATTTAAGAGTGTGAACGACTACTAAATATATCAAAAGGTATTATTTAACTCTATCACCAAAAGGGGGAGTATGAATTCGAAACATTAATATAGGGAGAGTGAAGATAGGGACGTGCCCATGTCTATGGTAGAGGTGGAAATTGCCCCCCACAAGCCAAGAAAAATATTACATATAGTGACTTTAAATATTTAATTTTCTCCCATTCAAAAAATTCGACCGCGCTCGCCTCTCAATAAAGAAAAGTAAAATCATGCTTCCCCATACAAAATTTACTTCTTCCCTAAATATTTTTTTTGGGACCAAAATCTTATCTATATATTATAATCTTGAATAACAAGAGTTTAGAATGAATCAAGCAATGATTGAGAAAATAATTTTCTTTGATAGGATAAATTGTAAATTTTATCATAACAAATATTATAATTTTATATTTATTCATAGCACTTTAGTTGCACTCTCTTCATTAAATATTATAAGGCACTTTTAACAATTATATCCCATATAAGTTAATTAATTATCTTTAAAATTATATACTATTTTATATTTACTTTTATTTAATAGGGTAACATTATTAATATTAATTACACTCTTTTAGTAATATTTTTGGAAAAGCCTCTTTAATAGCGTATTAAAAAATAACTTATATTTTTGAACATTTTATCTTGAAAAAAAGACTTATATTTTTAAATAGAGAGATTATTTACTTTTTTTAAAAATTATATTTAATACATTTGATATAATTTAATAAATATAAAATTTAATTTATTAAAAATATTATTATTTATTTAGGTATAAATTTTGCGCCCCCCCCCCAACCCACTAACTATTTTTTCTAGGCCCGTCACTGCATGAGGATGGATCCAGAGTTCCTACGATTTAAGTTTACATCTTAGGAAAATTTTATAATTCTCCAAAACTAATTCACTCCTTAAAATCAAATAATTTCAGTTTAAAATGGAAGGTCAAAATTAATTTTTTTGGTTGAGATAAAATTAAATTAGAATTATATTACTTATTAAAAAAATCAGATGAGATAGCCTTCAAAATCTCAGGCCAAGCGTAGTCGGGGGTCGTATACACGCGCTACCCCCTTCTCGGCCCGAGAGTGGGCATTGTCTGTTCTTGCTGGAGGCTATCTTCAACCTCCAGCAGGACGGTCCATGGATCTGAAATGGATTCTTCAGACCCGACGCTAGAAAATAGAGATTTTAAGCATTTCTCGAGCATCAATGTATGTTTTATGATGTGGAGAAGATTTATTCCCAGCATTGATTCGAATATAAACAAGGAAGAAAATAATTAACACATTTCAAACACCAAATTCTTAGGCATATATATACACACACATTCACATTTATTATATCACTCACATAAATTCCACTGTCTTCATATTGCCAAAACTTTCGGGTATTGTCCTTGAGAAATTATTTATAGAAAGATCCCTGCAAAATTGAGAACAAAAATCGCAAATTAAAAGCAATATGAAAACCAATCTGTTAGCAAGACTTGCGTTAGTTAATTACAATTCAACTAAGATAAAAAGAAAATAATGTCTACTACATAAAATATTCTTACAATTTGCTCAACTCTCTCAAATTTCCAAGACTTGAGCGAAGAGTTCCTGCTAATTGATTACCTTTCAACACTCTACAGAAAGAAAAGCAAAACCCGAAAACCAATATAGTACAAATTACGTTTCAGATTTTAAACAATATCAAATTCTCAAGCATATGCATATATATTAAAAAGAAAACATCACTCACAGTTCTTGCGGATGGGTAAGATTCCCAAACTCACTTGGTAAAGATCCATGTAGATTGATTCTCGGCATTATGCTGTCATAATATTAAAAAGCTCATCAACAAAATGTTTACAACAAAGAGCGGAAATTTAAAATAAATTCGGTTATAACGTGTTTGAACAATAATTTTATCGTGATGGCAAGACCGTATAATTAATATTATAGCCATATATCCCAAGGTCATTTATTAACTTGTTGTAAATAAAGAAAGGAACATACACAAAATGATAAAGCAGAAAAGGGTTGCCATTACTGCATGCAGTTTGTGAATTTTTAGTATAATCTTGAAGATTTTTATTTCATGTTCGATCCTTGGTATCAGGTTCAATTCATAGAATATATATTTCTTCACTTTGGGGGTGAATTTTATAGTCACAGCAAAAAAAAAAAAAAAAGGAATCCAGAATATAAAAACTTGAATGTTTTTATACATACATATTTGTAACATGGCAAACTTTTCCACTTTCGAAACTGCAATTGCAGAAAATATTATCACTGCTGTCCCATTTTGCATAAGTACTCATATTTAAGCCAGCTCCATCTATACAAGAACGTTGGGTCACCTTCCAATTCAAGTTCTTTATCTTCGATGATATCGTTTCTAGAACTTTCACTGCATCAAACAAAAATCAGTTCTTTTTGTGTGAGCGTGCGTGTTTTCCCTTTTTTTGTTCATAAACATCTGTGAACCATATTCATTGTGCAATGTCAAGGTAAAATGAAATAACTTGTGTGAACGAGATTAGTTTTTAATATTTTTAAATTTAAAATTAAATGAGAAAATTGAAACTTTGTATAAAATTAAAGGACAAAAAGTATATTACTGCCTCACATTTTAATGAAGATTATAATTTGTATAATAAATAAATAAATAAATAAACAGATAGATAGATAATGAAATTCAATCACTGTAGTTTTCGACATCCTTTTAATTGGTTCACTTATTGGAGAGAAAATGAAGGGCAACTTTTGGAATGTACAGAAATTACTTGTTTTCTGATGCTTGTTCATTATTAGAGCAATCAAAAGGAAAGGGAAAACAAAATTCCGGAATAGGAAAAGAGGACAAAAATATTGCTAAATAGAGTAATATATACTAGGGTATGTTTGGTTTTTCACGTTTGCAAATATGAAAAAAGTTCTTTTGAAACAACATAAAATTTCAGAAGTTGATTGGATTTGAATCTCTCTCAAAAATCCCATTTCAGAAGTCCATCTCAAAGTAACTGAATTGTGCTTTCACCTAACCCAAAAAAAAAAAGCTTTTACAACTTTCAGTTTACTGAACTAATTTTTTCCATATATATATATATATATGTATACATTCAAAGACAAATATTATCTGATTTTTACCAAATTGACTCTTGTCAAATGGATTTTTGATAAGCTAATTTTTAGGTAACAGAAAACCAAACAAACAGGAATATTAAGAAATAATGAACCTTCATCTTCTGGTATGAGTTGAGCATTGGATCCACAGTCCATGAAAGCAATCAAAGTGAAGTATCCAAATAGGAAAAGATAGAAAAGTTTAGAGCTTGGAATGGCAAGCTCCATTTTATGAGAATTACTTTGGTTGGATTGTTTTTGAGAGGCTGTGAAGAAAGAAGAAGGAGAAGAAGAATCACACAATAAAAGAAGACGCAAGAGAAAGAGTTTAAGAAGGATGTGGCAATATAAAATAGAGGGAAAGGGAGGAAGACTAAGTCAAGATTTTTACAAGTCTTCTGCTTTAGAGGCAAAAGAAAAAGAAGTTTTTGGCCAAAAAAAAAAGAAATCAAAAGCTATGAATATATAATTGCAACTAATATAGTGCATGCTTCATAGGTGATGTGACTTCTTAAGAGAAAAATAAAACATTGCTTGCTTCTCTATTGTTGACACTATTACAAAAATTTAGATATAAGATACCAAAAAAAAATTATGGTTAAAAAAATAGATGTCATATATAGGTAAACTATGCGATGGTTAAAACATTCGTTATTTATTTTAAGATAATATATGACAAGTTTTTAATCAAGAAAAAACACATTTGCCCCTCATTTGAAATGTATAAGTTTTCTAGGTGTATGTAAAATAGCATGTCCATATATAATATGACAAGATAAAATTCATATACATTAACAATACAATGTCCGTTTATTATACATAATTCTTATGATTTAGTTAAACAATAATATACAAGTTTCCTAAGTGCATGTAAAACAAAATGTTCATATATAACATGGCAAAGTTTATACATTAACAATACAATGTCTGTTAGTTATATATAGTTTGTGTGGTTTGGTTGAATAACAATGTACAAGTTTTCTAAGTGTATGAACAATGAATGTCCATTTATAATATGACAAAGTTCATACATTAATAACACAATGTCATGTGATCACCTTCACCTTTAATTTAAAAAATATGGAAAAAGAAACCGTGTATATTGTAATTAACTTTTTAAGGAAGGCCACTGTGTGGGGTTGGCTTTTCTCCATTGAGAGCCCCTCCCCTCCACCCTCCTTTACATATCTAGATGATTTATATTTAAAATTTAAAATTTTTATGTATTAAATTAATAATATATAAAAATTATAATAAATTTGCTGAATCTCTAATCTAGATATTAGAGAAAATTCTTAGGCAAACTGAGTGCACCATGTCATTTGTGATCTGTCCGATAAAAACATGCTATTTAGATGATATTAAATATAAATTGATTTTAATATTAATGATAGTAGATAGAGAACAAGATAAGAAACTAAATTTGCATTTTGTTATGAGAATAAAATTAATTAAAAAAATGTCATAATATGTTCTATTTAGATTACTTGAAACATTTTAATTGAACGAATTATAAATGATGTGGTGCACCTAATCTACCTAAGTATTTCTTTGAGATAGTATAAATTTAATAAGGATGGTCCAAATTTAATATTAAAAATTTTATAATTTTTAATAAATGACTATGTAGATTAATTTTTTTAAATTTTATTTTGAGATAAACTATTAAAATAACGATAGTCTTCTAAACATGCACTTTTTTTAGAAAAAATATTTTTGTAAAAATTATGAGCTAAATATTTTAAAATCTGTACTATCCCCGTGTAGTTTAGATAATCAATTTATAAAAATTATAAAAAGTATTCATATTAAATTTGCACTACCCATATTAATTAGGGAAGCTTCGGATTTCTGGTCAAACGTAATAAAATAAAAAAATATTTAAAAATATAAAATTAAAATTAAATATTTAATCTGAACATTCTATTAGATTTAATAGATAGTGGAAGGAGGGAAGCTGGGTTGATCATGCGTCGGTGCGGGAATCTATTGAATAATTAGTTTTTTTTATTTTTTTTACGAAATAATTTATTGGCAAGGTGGTCGGTTACATGTGAACGCCTTGACCTTTATTTCTTTAAATCTGATAAGTGAAGTCGCTTACTCAATAAAATATGTAGATAAGTGGAAAAACCCTTTGCGTCACTTTTACGAGTGTAAATTAAAAAATTGTAACATTTCATTTTTTTACTATATTTTTAAATCAATCATTTTTTTTTGTCAAGATGTTAGGACAAAGCCCCTTTTTGAGTATGATTAATTTTGCTAAGTGACAACCACAGATTCACCCAAACTAAATAAGTGGGATTGTTACATGCATTCAATGACTATTAAGTGTTGAGAATGGACTACTTAATTAGGCTTATTGACTAAAATAAATAGAAAATGACTACTTTAATTTTTGCAACTTTTGGTTTGTCAGTCAAGTGCAAACACAACAAAAAAAAAATACTGGATTAGCAATAAAATTTCAATATGTGAGCGCAAAATAAGTTCGTCAATAAAAAGCACCATCACTAATATGGTTAGTGATAAAATTTTAAAAATTCCTTCATTAATTAGCAATGAATTGCAAGTCTATGGCAAATTATGACAAAAATTTTTATTACTAAACAAGATAAGTTATTACAATTCTATGAAGGAATGCATTCTGTCACTAATTTATTGCAAATGATAGGTCCACCAAAAAATCATCATTGCCATGTCATTCGGTGGGCCAGTGCCACCTCATTTCCATGTCCCTGCCATGTTGCCCTCCACATCACCCTGTCCTTGCCACATCATATATTAAACTTAAATAACTTCATATGTGTTTTTTACCAAAGCCGAACGTACAACCTCACACTTTTGTAAGGCCTTGTGTTTAACTTGCTACCAATTGAATTGAAAGAGATCATCAAATTTTAATTGATAATAAAATATATAATATTTAACCCCCACATAGATATCAATAAATATATAATTTAAATATACTTATTTATTTCACATTATTTTTATTTATCAATATGATAAATTAATTTTTATATAATAATTATTTATTTTATTTTATATTTTATAAATTATTTTGATAAGAAATTTAATATTAAATTGAACAAATATTTTATTATCACTATAAATTATTATTATATTTTTTAATATATAATATTTTATATTTTTAAATAATAATAATTAGGTATGATATAAAAAATAAAAATAATTAAGTACGAAATTTAAATTATTATGATGAAATGATTTATTTATAGCATAATAATTATTATATATAATATATATTATAAATCATATCATAAAATTTAACTATATTTAAAGTACGTAAAACACTTTGTTCAAGATGTGTTAAATATTAATCTCAGTTCCCGTTATTTCTTTTTTATTGCTTAATTCCTTGTACATGAACCACGAAAGTTAGCATGTTCTTTAAAAATTAAGAAGCAACAAACACGAAATATAATCAACATTATATGTGAAGAAAAAAACAAATAACGAGTGATTTTACGTACAAAGCAAATCCAATGAAAAGAATATACTCTCATAAACTACTCGTAGTGCTTCCTAGAAGACAAAAAAATAGTTGTTCAAAACATTATTTTTAAAGAAGATATCATTCAAGACACCAATGCTCCTTCTTTATATATATATATATATATATATATATATAATATCATAGGCTTTAGTTCCCACATTGATGACGCAAGTTTTCTTCAAGTCCACAATGCAAAGGTTGTTGCGCGAATGGAAAATATATAGAAATTACCTAATAAAAAATAAAATAACAATTGAAAATATTAATCTCGAGTCCCACTCAAATAATCTAAAGGGAAAAAAAATCCCATGAAATTACAAAATTATTCTTAAATTACATGTCTTTTTGTTGAAGTTGTCAATTTATTATAGAGGAAAAATATATACTTAACCTTATACGTAAGGTTCTTATTTTCAACTAAATCAGAACATATGTGTCATTTATATATTCTTTATTTTAAAATAAATTCTTGTTATTAATATTATCAATGCATTAAAATCTCCTTATTTTGATTTGATAGAATAAAAGTACATTAAACATATAAGGTTAACTACATAATAAGTCTTGCTCTTTATTAGATTGAATTGAAGTTGTCAATATAAATTTTAAATGCTCTTGAAGTTGATATCTTTGAATTTTTGTGAATTTATTTTTTGCTATTTTTCTTATTATTTTATTTTTATAAAACATTAAATCTTCTCTTTTCCTTTAACAAGATAAACTCCACATAAATTTACAAATCTCAACATCGGAGAATTTACAACTGTCAATATATTGTTAGATATTTGTTGGTGGAGTTGTTTAGTTGACGACTAAATAGTAATAATAACAATTATCTAATAGTAATTGATAACATCAATAAAAAAACGTGAGTTTAGACTGATTTTATGATTTTATGAAACTTTTTTATATTTAGATTATTCCTGGAAAACGGAGATTGATTTTCCGAAAATAATTTAGATGTTAGATTTACGTAAAATATTTTGTTCAACATGGGGTAAATATTAGTCGAAATTCCTGCTATATTTATTATTGCTCATTTATTCCTTGTAACATACCCAAAACAGTCATATGAGAACATGAAAGTCAGTTATACTATTACAAATTAAGGAGCATCAAACACGAAATATAATCAACATTATACTTTAAGAAAATGACAAATAACAAGTGATTTTATATACGCACACGAAGCAAATCTACTTGGAAAGAATCTGAATCTACTCCCATAAACTACTCCAAGTGTTTTTAAAAATAGAAAAAAGTAGTCGTGCAAAATATTATTTTAAAAAGCTATCAAAGCTTATCATTCAAGATAAAATGCTCATTGGCCAAAAAAAAAAAAAACAAAGGACAATAATGGTCCTCTTTTTTTTTTTGTAGTTTCTCGTGAATGGAAAATGTCATAGAAATTGAGCAAATAAGAAAATATTTTGAAAAAAAATAACTGTCAAATCACAAAATACATAAAAAATCCATAAAATACAGATGTATTTGATTGGGACTACATAACGGCTCTTCTACGCCTCTCTAGAATTTTGTTGTTAATGTTATGTGTACTTGATTTCCCTTTTTGTTAATTATAAATACTATAACAATTTAATAATATATAGTTTGCCAATAAAAAGCGACAACTAAAAATACCAAGACTTAATATGTCGAGAGAGTGGTTTCTTATCCTTGCAGTCATCGAACTTGCACCACTCCTTTAATTTCTGCTGTATATATTTTGGACTAAATGGATGAGTTACATGTACTATTTATAAGTTAGAAACACTTAATTGACACGGAAATGATTTTTTATTTAAAAGATAAAACTTTTTTTAAAAATCACTTTTTAATTTATTTTTTATTCATACTATTCTTTTTTAAATTAATTTATACTAAAAAAATAAATATATGTAAAAAACTAAAAAAAAAATTGAACTAGAATGAAACATACGTGAGACAAACTTGCTTCAATTAACCAAGAAAGAAGGGGGGGCGGGGGATTCTGCAAGAATTTTTTTTTTTTTAAAACATAATATTCGAGTTGAAGAAAAAGTGTTTTCGTTGGTGAGAACATAAATGTTGAGTGGTTATTATTTACGTCCGGTGCTTTCATTTTAATTAGCATGAGCTTTTCCTGCATTGACTTGTCCTATTCATTATTTTCTTCGTGACTTCAAGTCTACAACGTAAATTAAGGTTTCATCGATGACTACAGGGTACCTTGTTGCCCATTCATAGGGAAAATAAATTAATTAAGCAAATAAAGAGGAGCAATAATTACGCAGACATATTGTTCGAGGAAAAAAAATAACTAAGGCGATCACTTATATAACATCATGGATTATGTCGTGAAGATAAACAATAAAAAGGAAGAATTACCTGCACATCATGATAATTTTTCTCAATTTTAAATGAGGTTTTTACAGTTTCTTTTATTTTAATCAAGTACTTGTAGTTTAATATATTAAATATGTAAATTTTTGAAAGTTAAAATTAATAATAAATTAATACATTTTCCAAAAAAATATACTTTTAGAATTTATAGAAAATTTAATTTAATACTTTACCTGAAATCAAAAAAGAAAATTTGATTTGATACACTGTTTAAATTTTATTAATTTTTTATTAAAATTCTGTAAGTATTAAAATATTTAAAAGACAACTTAATTATATAAATTTGAGTTATAAAAATTATGTAATTAACTCTAACATTGTATAATCATTTAATAAAAATATAAAAGTTCTTAGTTTTGCTTTTAAAGAAAAAATTCAAGGATTTTAATTTTTGGGTTAAAAAATATAATTAATGAATCAATTAAAAGAAAAAAATGAATAGCAAAGGACCTAATTTAAAATAACGAAAACTATAATAGCTCGCTGATATATTTTTTCCAGTAAAAATTGTCATATAAATGGGTGTTAGATGTAGCAGAAGATGCTAGTCTCTTATATGAGTATCAATTATAAAAAATCATGAAAACTGTCAAAATTGAAAAATATACCTTGGGTCATTCATTATTTCGATATGTTCAAATCTTTTGTTTCTCAAATATCTTTCTTTTGCATCTTGTTATCGTCTACTTCGGCTTCTCTTTCCTCTTCCTTCACACTCTCTCAAACAATCAAACCAAGGCTATTTTCTTCAGACTGCAACAACAGAAATGGAGGTTTGCCATTCAAGCTCTATACTTTTCTCTCTCTTCATATTTGCTTTGGCTACACTTTGAAACTTCACGAGCTATGGATCCAATGCTCAGCTCTTACCTGAAAAGGAATGTATCTTAATTTCAAGAGTTTGGGTTCATTAGTTAATATGGGTCTTCCCAATATTATTTTCATTTTTGTTTCAATATTTTGCTTAGCTTCTATATAAAATGAAAGTCATTTTTGTATTCTGCACTCATGAAACACAATTTAGTTTTGTATTTATTAGTGTTTACAAAACGTTTCATTGTTTATTTTTAAAACAAAAAAGAGAAAAACTGTAATTTTTTTCTTTTTCTTTTATTTTTTTAAAATACAGTACATTTGATTATTAAAAATTATAGTTATCTAATTTAAATTTATATTATTAATCACAACCATAATTACCTATCATAACCATCACTACCAATTCATTTTTTAATTTTAAAACTATTCTTTAATTGACATAATCAAACAGATTTTTATTTTTTTTCTTCTAAAAAACAATTTTAAAAACTGTTTTAACTGTATTATAAAACAGTTTTTTAAAAACAAAAAATGAGAACAGAAACTAAACAGGCCCTTGATTATTATTTTCAGAACACTTTTTTTTTGTTTTGAAAATAAAAGGATGAAAAAAAACCTGTTTGAATGTGTGTTTTCCATTTATGTTCTGAAACCAATTTAAGCCTTCATCTTTTTTTTTTTTGATGTCGTGTTAATGTTGCCTGCAAACTTGAATAAATAAATAAATTTTTTTAATGTTGCACAATGTTTCCTGCAGCTTCTGAATTACAAAAAATAAAAATTCGTTTCTGCACCAAATTTACAATAATGATAAAGAAGTTTAAAGAAAACAAAGATGACAAAGCCATTTGTTGCTAATAATTTCGTGCGCATGCAGGACACGTTCAATTTGTTGACAAAATCAAGAGTCACTTGTATTTAAAAACAAAACGTTGTACTTATAATCTCATCATTCATTCTAATGCCATGATTCAAGAGTAGAGATGATCATGTGCCAATAGTGCCTTTAATCATGAATGTGGATCATTAGATTTAGAATGGACAGCTACAAATTTAATGTCATTTCATTATATATGTTATATATATAGATTATATTATATATATTCTTTCTGTTAAAAAATGTAAAGCATTTTTAATTGAATCTCACCTCTCAATAAAGTAGTTATTTCCTTTAAACTATTTATATCTTCCATATTTATTCCTATTAAAATCCTACAATAAATATAAAGCATTCATTAATAGAGGCACTTTTGAAAAAAAATGACTATACCTCGAAAGACTAAAAATACTTTATATTTTTAAACATCTAACTTCTCAAAAAATATCTTATATTTTTTAACGGAGAGAGTATATATTATAATATTGTATTAAATTAAAAAATTACAATTAACAATTTTGAAGTTAGGCTGTCGTGAACCATGAGCATTATCAAAAGCGACAACTTTCAAAGTGTCCCAAACTTTTTTTTCTATTATTAGAGTCTTATGGTACTCCGTCCATTCGACTTTATGGGACACTCGAACCAGAATTCTATATATTATATATATATATTAATTAAAATTATTAAATATACTTTTAAATCTTATTTTTAAAAAAATAAAATAAATTTTAAAAATATCTTTCATTTAAAATAACTTTATTTATGAAACATTAAATAGAGAGAGAAAAAATATAACAAGGAAGGAAGGGTAGTATTGGAATAAATATAATTTATTAACCGTTTCTTTTCAAAGTATCCTATATTTTAAGACACCAAACTATAAGAGATAGCAGTTTGTTGTCATTTAATTTGATGACTCATATGGCCGTGAGTCTGGGTTTAATTTTGGTCAAGGATGTGTTAATGTACTCTTTATTTATTGAATGATATATTTCTCTTGGCAAAAGAAAGTGTTCCAATCATTATTCCTTGTTGACAATGAGTAGATAACATTGTTCCTCATTCGTTTTGAAAGAAGTCATATGAGACATGAAAGTCATTATACTATTAAAAATTAAGGAGCATCAAACACGAATATAATCAACATTATAATATAAGAAAATGACAAATAACAAGTGATTTTATATAAGAAGCAAATTTATTATAATTTTATATATTATTAATTTAATAAATAAAAATTAAAATTTTAAATCTAAACCAATTAGATATGTAAAGGAGGGTGAAGGGGAGGGGCTCTCTCAATGGAGAAAAGCCAACCCGCACACAGTGGCCTTCCTTAAAAAGTTAATTATAAGATACGCAGTTTCATTTTCCATATTTTTAAATTAAAGGTGAGAAGGTGATCACATGGTAACAACTTTCACATTGAATGATAAAAGTATTAATTTAAGTAGCACTTTGATTGATAAAGTTGGATTTAGATATAAAATCTCAAATTTAAAATCTATGTATTTATAATTTTGTCTAGATAGTATAAAAATCTATTTGTGAATTTAGTGTAAAATCCCCAAAATTAAGAATTAAATCAATCAAATTTTGCATTCAAGTGATCAATCAAATGTTGCCAATATCTAGTATACTACCAAGCCATAAGTCATGTCAAGCTTCTCAAAGAAACTCAGGTTTAGTGGTGTGAGCACCTAGGTCATTCTATACTCAAGGAGAAAGTATTTTGCAACCAAATCAAGCTAATGACCATGACAAATTAAAATTTCAGAATGAATTGAAGAGTTTAAAAGAAAATTTAGATATTTATATTTGATTTTAATATGAAGAAAATGTGTAGGAATCAACAAAGTATCAAAGTGGTTTTTCAAGATTAGAATCCACCACTTTCATCCTTATTCTTTCTCACCTTGTTTTAGATTTAATTGCCTTTTTTAATTTGTGTGTAAAGGTATCCTAACATCACGTCCCAAAATAGAGAGTGACTAGCACAGGATATGAACCACCACACATCCCTTAAGCCTTGAATCGAGTAATCCTTCCATGACTAAGACATAATTATGTTTTATTTTGAATTAGAACATGCCATAAACATTTTTGGTATTAATAAAATGCTTCAATATTTTTTTAGAAATTTAGGCAGAACCTCCTCTATAAATAGAATCTCTCGAAAATTCTACAATACAATGTTTCAATCAAAAATATCAAGTAGATCAAGAGCAAAGCTCCTTCCAGCTAGCAGACAAAATATATAACACATAAATAACCTAATCATAAATTATGTGGAGCACTTAATAGTAAGTTTATAAAATAAAATTTCGTAACTAAAAATTTACATCAAGAGAAAGTTTAATCTTTGGCTTCTCTACTTTTAGTCAAAATCAATGTTCAACAGGTGGTTCAGCATCAGCTATACTATCTTAGACCAAAATTAT
This sequence comes from Prosopis cineraria, assembly GCF_029017545.1. NCBI lineage: Eukaryota > Viridiplantae > Streptophyta > Magnoliopsida > Fabales > Fabaceae > Prosopis > Prosopis cineraria. Next base: position 10,831,280 of record NW_026555337.1, on the reverse strand, counting down.
TTTCAGTGAATAATGTCCCAATAATAAGTAATTAAATAAGAATAAAAGGAAAGTTAAAAGCCAATTATATAAATTAGTGTGTCTCCATGAAGATTTAAATAAATTTGAAATAAAAAGATTCTATATAACTTTAAATAAAATCTTGAACCATCAAATTATCATATCAAATATTGTTATCATTTGATTTCAAGAAAGTAAATAAATGAATGAGTAATTATAAATAGATTACTAATTAAAAACTACTGGGATATGAAATCATTAAATTATTAAATTTATTTTTCTAGAGGACTTATTAGAACAATTAATAAAAGTGGACACGCCATCCACAAAGGCAAGTACCCAAATGTGAGTGATGCCATGAAATAGAAGTGGACACACAGTCCATGATGATAAGTAAACCAGATGTGGTCAAAAGCCATGAACACCGATGCAGGTATGAGACTATAAAAACATATGTGAGAATAAAGCTACAGAAATCAAACTAATTAGTTATTGACTATAGTGCGCCAGGAGCTAACAGAACTGCTATTAATAATCAGTGTTTGGTATACAGTCCCATTTTAAAATTCACTTTCAAAATGCAAGAAAAGCATCACTTCAAAGATATAATTTCTTCTCAATATCAAATTCGCATAAAACATATACAAAACATTAATTTTTTCCAAATATGAAAAGTCATAATTAATATCTCAAAAACCATTCATCAAATTTCTTATTTGGCTTTATCAATAAAGGATTAATAGAATTTGTAAAAATAGTTTTCATCAATCTAAAAAGTATAAGTCATGATTTTAAGAAATAAACAATTTAATTAACAAGAATAGCTAAAGCAAAAGAGATATATAATATTCATACATTGTTAAAAATAATATTTTGACAAGAAAATTTTCTAATATATACATTAATTAGAACGTTATCTACTTACCTGATGAGTCTTTCCAACCTCAATAGCTTACTTCTTACCATTTTTATCAAGATCCACTTCCTCTAGACACCCTATGTGAGCATATTTATATACATATAAAAATTTAAATCAATAAAGATAATGTCTCGCCCTAAAATACGGGAGTGACTGACACAGGATATGCACCTAAACACACATCCCTTAAGCCTAAGTCAAGAATGTTCCATTTATTTTATTTTATTTTATTTTAAATATGAAGTCTTATCTCCTTTGACAATAGGATTTCCCAAAATTTCACCATACAAATTTTTAAAGAAATATTGTAACATTTAGGAACTCAGCTTCTTCTAGCTAGCAGATAAAATATTTACAAAATAAGACTCTAACCATAGGCTATGGGAAGCACCACAACAATTATTTATAAAAGTACAATACATAGATTAATATATTACATGCATAAAAAAGATTGAGAATAACCAAATGGCATCTCAACTTCAATGCAGTAGCAAAATCCCTTGAATGATCTGATGGAGGTACAAGCTATTTGAAACAAAAATATTTTTTCAATGAATAATGTTCCAATAATCTTAAAATTTAAGAGAGTAAATTTATAGGAATAAATGGAATAAACTTAAGCCATTACATAAATAATTGAAAAGAGGATTAATTCAATATAATATATTCAATAAATCTTGAAATTAAAAATCATAAGTCATTAAGAGTAAATTAAAATACTATATCTTTAATCCTTGAGGAATCAAATGATTTATATTTGAATAAAAATAGCATACTTATTAATTGAAACCAATAAAATTTCAACATATGAGTCAATCAAAATTAAAAAATTAAAGACTTAACACAACAAGTAACAAACGTGGAAACACAGTCCACGAGGATAAATAACCAAACACGACTTATGCCACGAAGACAAATGTAGACACACAGTCCACGAAGATAAGTAACTAAATGCAACCGAAACTATGAAAACAAACGTGGACACACAATCCATAAGGATAAAACTAACCAAACGTGGCTTGAAACTACGAAATTAAATGCAGGTACAAGACCCACAAATAACAAATGTGAGAATAAAGCTCACGAAATTGAACTAGCTAGTCATAACCATGGCGCTAAGGGCCAACAAAACTGTCTTTAGCAACAGTGTTCGGCTTAAAGTCCTTTCAAAATCACTTTTCAAACACGCGAGAAAATAGTCATTTATGAAATACAATTTTCATTCTCAAAACCAAACTCACCATGAATCATCTCAAGCATCAATTTAATACTTATCAAAATAAAATTTTATAAACAATGTCCTTGCATTTATTTGGTAAACAAAATTTTTCAAAACTAATCAAAGTAATTTCATCAACTTAAAAAAATGTAATTCACAAGGAAAATACATGTACTTGTCATAACTTCAAGAGCTACAATAATTTAATTAACAAAAGTAATCAGTGCTAGAAATATATTAATAACTATAAATTGTTGCAAATAATATCTAAAATAAAATTTGCAGATACATAATTTGATTGGGACATTATTCACTTACCTGACATATTCCCCAACTATAAAGCTTTCTCTTAATTGGCACTCTTGTATCAATGACTGGTCTCTAAGTTCCTCATCTAATAAATATCATTGTCATTCCTCTTATATGCTTTATCATTAAAAATCTTCAATATAAATGATTTAGAAAAATACAATAGAAGACATCGATCTTAACTTCAACACTCCATAGTGTTCCAAAACAAGGATGAATACACAAACAACAATTTGACCCTCGAATCACCAATCAAATTATCTTTTCCAAAATCTCTAATTTCAACTCTAATTTTTATTATAGAGAATAAGTGTCTTCTATAGTTTTTAATTAACAACAATATAAGCATCACATATATTATTGCCACTATAAAATTAAAATTCCTTCAATAATATTTTACCATATGCATTGTAAGAACTAGTGTTCAACTAGAATATCAACCTCTTCTCTCTTCCAATCTCCTTCCAATAACATCTATTGTCAATACTTCCATTTACCTTCCACTAATTGATTCTAAAGGCCTAAAAATGCCTAAAAATGCTAGAATTGAGTTTCCAAGAATGCAATAATGCAAGAAAATTATCATAAAATGTATGCAAATAATGCAATATGTCATATACTCAGCACAACAAATCAAGTATTCAAGTTCAAGCAAGATCCACATAGAATTCCCATGAATCAAGCATTTAAGTAATCAAGCATTCAAGTTCTTTTATAAATTTTGGCAAACACCTTATGGGAATCAACAACGCAATCAAGTTTGAGCTCAATCAAAGAATGAACAGCCAGCTCCAACCCAAAAAAAAAAAAAAAAATCATCCAAAGCACACATTTTCAAACCCCACAAATTCAAAACAAGGCTTAACAAAGTAACCAACCTCAAAGATGAACCCGCGAGCATGACCAATAGCACCAACAAGCAAACGACAATGGAAGATGAAACAACAAGCATAGTGACGTTGAGAATCCAAAACCCAAAAAGATTGGAGTGTGAAATGATGGATTTTGGCCACTAGGTTGTTGAAAAATCATTTTCAGAGGGGTTATGTGTGTTTTCAAGCAAATGGGGATTTTTAGAATGCATAACAGAAACAAAAGGAGAAAGAGAATTTAAAAGGCAATACTTGATGATTATTACATAATAATAGTCAACTATTACTTATTTTTCATAATAGTTGTCAAATATATGTCAGGCATACTTGACGGTTATTATGAAACAAGCCTCAAATATATATATATATATATATATATTATATAAATTATTTCAATATTATATAATGGATGCTTGTTTGAAAATAACTATAAAGTTTTCAAGCATATACTTGACAGTTATTCTATAACAAGCATCAAATATGTTTGTATTATATACTTGATGGTTTTTTTTTGGTAAATAACCATGAAATATATATTTAAACACTTGATGGTTGTTTTGATTCTAGTCTTATTCATTGACTTTTCCACAAGCAATTTCCCGATCAAAACCTTTCTAGAATCCTTCTCATTGGCTCATTGATAACCTTATCCAATTCATCCTTCGCCATCCTGCTGGCAAACGCCTATCCTACTATCGTCCCCTGAACCTCCCACCACCAATCACACCACCCTTACTCACTATCTCAGCTCTCATGTATCGAGTATGGAGAGAGTTTCTCAACTCTCACTAAGGAGAGAGTCTCGCCCAATGTATCGTTTTTTTTTCTAAAAACATATTTTATTGTGAATCATCAACTCCCTTATAAAATGGGGTAGGTAGTATTGGACACTTGTTAATTCCTAGGCTCTTAACTTGTGTATTGTTTTTCTCCGGCGTGACTGTAAATGATTGTCCATCTTTGTTTTCTTAATTTCCTTTAACATTCCATTAGATTGGATTGCAAAATATCGGGAGGTTGGATCGAAAAATATGGGGCTTGGTTAGAGGCTAGCCATTTTTTGCTCACATCATCTAACTCGAGCCCGCTGGCTAGGGATGCAAATCCTCTCAGAATTAGTTTGCCTCAGCGTCCCTTGGCGTCCCAATCTGATCCCTTGAATAAATATCCAATGATCTATATTTTGCCACATCATCTTATGTATAAAAATAATTTTATTTTAAAAATAATTATTTCATTAAATTGATGTTTTTATTTCATTTTTTATTTTAAAAATTTATTGTAAAAAATTACCCTACAGATTTTTACAAAGAATTCATAGTCCAGCTTCTTCAAACTCTAACATAATTTATTTAACAAAAATTTATTTGAAAAATTTTTACCAAGTAAGTTAGAATATAAGAAGGTACTTATAGTATGACTTATTTAAACTTTGGCATGATATATTTAATAAAAATATATTTAAAAAAATTTACAGAGTAAGTCAGACTGTAAACAGATACTGATGGTATGGCTTATTCAAACTCTAAACTGATCTACTTAATAAAAATTTATTTAAAAAATCTAAAAAAGAAATTTTTTAGAACAAGTTGAAAAAATTATTTTTAAAAATAAAATTATTTTTACATGATATGATGTGGCAAAATATAGAGCATTGGATATTTATTCAAGGGATCAGATTGGGACGCTGAAGCAAACCAATTTTGAGAGGATCTGCATACCGTTGGCTAGTCCACTGTCTTTTCAGGTAAAAGAAAAAAATCATTTCAAGTTCAGATCAGACCAGACACTCCCTCATCCATCTGTTCAGGTAAACCTTTAGGTGCATTACTTAATGATAGGAAGAATCACATTTAAAGACTACTTAAGAAACTTATTTGCAGACAAGGCCCACGACCAAGTTCCATTAAAAAAAAAAATCCATATTCCCATTTTAAAAACAATCCATTCTATATTAGTTTTTGTCTATGAATAAGTTTATTGAGTTTGGTCCTTGGATGTGATTCTCTGTCAATGATATTAGAGAATGCACAAGTGTCTAGTTGGAAGGAATGGATTGATTGGTAACAACCAATAATATATTTACACTACAATCTCGTTCTTCATTTTCATTCCATTTTATGCATTGCAAACATCTCATAAATCTGCTCAGGTAGCTACAAGCTACTTCATGCTTTCTAAACGGTATAGCTTTAGAGGCCACCTCTGGCATGCAAGAAAAGAAGGACAAAATTATAAGATATAAAACAAGTACAAGACATGCAATCTGAAGCTGGAAGTCTCTGCAAAAGATTTCCCATGCAACCAAAATCATGATGACTTCAACAAACATGTATAAGCTCCAATCTCCATTACCCATCATTATACATTAATTTTTTTATTGATAATTTACAAAAAAAAAATTAAAAAGTGTAAATAAAAAAAACTATTTTTTTAAAAGAGGCAGGTTAAGAAAATTCCAACCCCGCTTTCTATTTGCACTCGCCAACTTACCGTCAAGCTGACCCGTATTCCTCGCTCCATGGAGGAAGAAAAGCTCAATAGGGTGATTAAAAAAGAGCATCAAACACGAAGAATAGTCAATGATACTCTAAAATCATAATACCAAGACTTAATATGTGGAGAGGAGTGGTTCTTATCCTTGCAGTCATCGAACTTGCACCCCTCCTTTAATTTCTGCTATATATATTTTCGACTGAATGGATGAGTTACATGCACTATTTATAAGTCAGAAACAGTTTAATTGATATGTTAATATTTTTTATTTAAAATATAAAAATATTTTTTGTTTTGAAAAATCACTTTTTAATTTGATTTTTTATTCATTCTATTCTTTTTAAAATGAATCTATATATATTAGACCAGAAAATAAATATATGTTAAAAAACTAAAAAAAAGTTGAACTAAAAATGAAGCATGCTTTAATTAACTAAGAAAGGGGGGTGGAGAAATTCTGCACGCAATTTTTCCATAATATGTGAGTTGGGATTTTTTTTTTTGGTGAAAGCATAAATGTTGAGTACTTAGTATTGTTGATTATTTGCGTCCAGTGTTTTCATTTTAATTAGCATGAGATTTCCTTGCATTGACTTGTCGTATTCATCATTTTCTTCAAGACTTCAAGTCCACAACGTAAATTAAGGTTTCATCGATGACTACATGATACTTTGTTGCTCATTCATAGGGGAAAATAAATTAATGAAGAAAATAAAGAGGAGCAATAATTATACAGACATATTGTCGGAGAAAAAAAGAAACTAATAGGGACCACTTATATAAATCATGGATTATGTCATGAAGATAAACAATAAAAAGGGAGAATTAACTTGCAGGTCCTTATAGTCTTTCAATTTTGCATTAGATCCTTATAGTTTATTTTGTTTTAATCAAGTCCTTATAGTTTAATATATTAAGTATGTTAATCCTTGAAGGTTAAAATTAATAATGAAATATTAAATTTTCAAACAAAGATGCTTTTATAATTTATAGAAAATTTAATTTAATACCTTTACCCAAAATCCAAAAAAGAAAATTTGATTTGATATACTGTTTAACTTTTTATTAATTTTTTATGAAAAATCTGTAAGTATAACAAACATTTAAAAGACAACCTAATTATGTAAATTTTGAGTTATAAAAATTATATAAATTAATTCTAAAGTTGTATAATCATTTACTAAACATATAAAAGTTCTTAGTTTTTTTTTAAGAAAAAATTCAAGGATTTTAATTTTCAGGTGTTAAAAAATTTAATTAATCAAACTATAAAAACTCAATTAAAAGAAAATAAATTATAGGACCTAATTCAAAATTGAGAAAAACTATAAAGACTTGTGCATATATTTTTCCCAATAAAAATTGTCATATAAATGGGGACTATCAAATTATTAGAAATCATGAAAACTGCTGTCAAACATTGAAAATATACCTTTGGTCATTATTTCAATATGTTCAAATCTTTTGATTCTCGAATGTCATCATTTTGCATCTTGTTATCGTCTAATTCCGCTTCTCTTTCCTCTTCCTTTCACACCTCGCAAAACAATCAAACCGCTGCTATTTTCTTCAGACTGCAACAACAGAAATAGAGTGTGCCATCTCTAGCTCTATACTTTTCTCTCTCTTCATACTTGTATGCTTCACTTTGAAAACTTTAACGAGCTATGGATCCAAAGCTCAGCTCTTACCTGAAAATGAAGGTAACTTAATTTCAAGAGTTTGGGGTCATCAGTTAATATGCCCGTCTGCCCAATATTATTTTCATTTTTCTTTTAATATTTAGCTTAGCTTCTAAATAAAATGAAAGGTATTTTGGTATTCTGCACTCATGAAACAATGTAGTTTTAGGGCTTGTTTAATTACCTATTTTAGAACAGTTTTTTTTGTTTTGAAAAATAAAAAAATGGAAAAACATGTTTGAATATGGGTTTTCTATTTTATGTTCTGAAACCAATTTAAGCCCTTTAACTTATTTTCTTTATATTGTGTATATGTTGCCTGCAAACTTGAATAAATAAATAATTTTTTTGGATGTTGTGCACTGTTGCCCGCAGCTTCTGAATTACAAAAAATAAAAATTGGTTTCCGCACCAAATTTACAATATATGATGATAAAGAAGTTTAAGGAAAACAAAGATGACAAAGCCATTTGTTGCTTAATAATTGGTGCGCATGCAGGTCTCTTTCAGTTTGTTGACAACAAAAGAGTCACTTTTTTAAAAACTAAAAGTTATATTTACAATCTCATCATTCATTCTAATGCCATGATTAGTAGTGATGATCATGTGCCAATAGTGCCTTTAATCATGAATGTGGATCATTAGATTTAGATTGGACAGCTACGAATTTAATGTTGTTTCATTATATATATATATATTTATAAATATTGTATCAAAATTTACAAATTAAAATTTTTGGAGTTAGGCTGCTGTGACCCATGAGCACTATCAAAAGCGACAACTTTCGAAGTGTCCCAACCATTATTTTCTATGATTTGAGTCTAATGCCACTCCCTCAGTTCTACTTTATCAGCCACTCTTAAATAAAATTATATATATTAATAAATTTTATTAAATATACTTTAAATTTTATTTTTTTAAAAACACAAATATAATTTTTAAAAGTACCTTTCATTTAAAATAACTTTATTTATGACACATTAAATAGAGAGAGAAAAAATATAATAAGAAAGGAAGGGTAATGTTAGAACAAATATAATTTATTAAACTCTTTTTTTCAAAGCATCTTATATCTTGAGACACCAACTAAGCTCTAATTATATTTATAATTTGGGATAGAGAGTAGATTGTTGTCATTTAATAATTTGATAACTCATGTTGCCGTGAGTCTGGGTTTAATTTCGTTGAAAGATGTGTTAATGTACTTTTTATTTATTGAATAATATATTCTATCGGCAAAAGAAAAAGTGTCTCAAACATTATTCTTCGTTGACAATGAGTCGATGACACTGTTCTCACCTCCCCCCACCCTCGGGGTTTTGTTGGGCCGGGGGTTGGGTGAGAGGTGGGGAGAACGCGTCTCCTCATGTGAATTTCATATTTGATGATAGTGAAAATGAAAAATGAGTGTAACTTGTAATCAATGAGATTTTTAAAATTTTGTTTACATACATGAATTACGCTCAAATGTTAAAGAGACTTAGATGTAATCTTTAAATTTCGTAAGGTTTATTTGTATAAAAAAGTATTGCAACCTACATCATATTATAAAATTGCCTTGCTGATTAGAATTGTCTAGGAGGATATCTGTGTTCGGAGCACTATTATCATGATGACAAGGTATAAGAGGCACATCAACATTCGAAATCGACCAAAAAAAAAAAACATACGAAAACATATATAAAAGGAAATTAAAAGGTCTCGATGGAACAACTCCAGCGAAAGAGGAGAAAACCTGAAGCAGTCGATTGGCAAATTTGTCTGATGAAATAGAGAATCTTCCTAACTTCAAAGCGTAAGAAAAAACAGTTTTTTCTTACATTCAAGTGGAACACATTTTTATCGTACTTCTGTTATCATTGTTATAAAATAATAATAAATGGAATGACATTTAAGTGGTATGGATCAAAAGATTGAATTAACCATATTTAAGATCAATAAATTTTAAAACATATAATATGAATCAAATGTCCTTTCCGTGTTTTAATCCAACTAGTGAATTCACTAGCATGCCTTTGTAATAAAATAATGTATCTTGTAAATTCATATTTAAGAAGTTACGAATAAGAGAATAAAAATATACAATTAGAAACATGAGCGTCAAATTAACTATTAGAAATTATGAAGATTGTTAAACATTGAAAATACTTTTGTCTCAAGATGTCATTCCTCCTAATAATTATTTCATTATTTATACTTGGATGTAAACATATATTTAATTATTTCATCTTATCTTATTTTCTTTCAACGGTCTCTTTAATTATGTCTTGTTTTCTTTCTTTCTTTTATAAGGTTATTTCTTGTATTTCTTAATAAGCTATAGGCATTTTTATGGAAAATTAATAAATAAATCCCCTTAAAATAGACAAATGATAAAATAGTATTACAAAATCGGATAATTACTCTAAAATCTCTAGAGACTTATCTGCCACCATAAAAATTTTTGCAAAATTATGCTTCTAGTCTCTACAAAATAATAAAAAGTATAGTTGTTAAAATCTAAACTAATTAAATTTTTTAATAATGAAAGTAAAGGCTTTAGCATTGGAAATGTAATTGTTATTGTATGACCAAACTAAATTTATTACCAGCTATGTTGTTAATAATACTTAAACTAAAGATGTTAATTACTACTCCCTTTGGATCATAATTATAAGTCATTTTCTAAAAGCTTTGCTTGTTCTAAAATATAGGGCAGGTAAGTATTATATATTTTTTTCCAATTACACATTTATTTTATTGAGTAATTAATGAGAGAGTTTTGAATAAGTTAAATGTTATATTTATTACATTTACAGACATGATTAGAAAGATGTGAAAATTTTTTAAAAATTAAAGTTTTAACCAACTTTTTTTTAAAAATGAAAATTAGTTAACCATATCTTCTATTGTGGTCCGAATGAAGTAACAAACTGAAGTTATTATTATTTCATAACCAAACTAACAACCAACTTTCTAATATCGACTTCACTCTCATTATTAACAAGTTCGATTTAGGTTTTTAACTATATTTTTTATTATTTTGTTGAGGATTAGAAATGTAATTTGGCATTTGTCTATTTTGATCTGATTTATTTGTCATTCTCTCCCTTTTTAATTACTTGGAGTTTCAACAATAAATAATACTATTCACAATTCAAAAATGATTCTCATTATAATTTTCTAATTCTCGTTACGCCAAAAGTTTTTTTTTTATTTTAAATTCCAAAGTAGAAGACTGGCAAGAATCTTGACTTACTTTTCTTTCTCCCCCCAACCTCATTTTCCATTAATTAGTTAACACCGTCCTTCTTCTTTTTAGGCCAAAAAGTGTTTTTTATTCCAAAGTAGATGACTCGTAAGAATCTGACTTCTATATTTTCTCTTTCTTCCCCCAACCTCATTTTCAATTAAGTAGCTGCACCAATACTTCTTCTTCCTCCATTAATTGTTTGCGTCTTGTTATCGTCTTCTGCTTCTCCTCTTCCTTCACACCTCTCAAAACAATCAAACCAAAGTTATTTTCTTCATGCCACAACAACATAAATGGAGTACAAGATTTCAGGCTCTGCACTTTTCTCTCTTTTCATAATTGGATACTTCACTAGTTTGACAGTTTTCACAGGCTATGAATCCAATGCACAACTCATACCCGAAGATGAAGGTAACTTATTTTTTAGTTTAGAGTCACTAATGCTCCATATTTCCAATATTATTTTTATTTTTCTTCTGGTGATCATTAGCTTAGCTTCTATAATGAAAGGAATTTTGACATTTTGTTGTTATGAAACAATGAGGTTTTATATGCTTTTGCAAATTTTCAAATAAAAAATTGCTATAGAATTATATAGTTTCCATTTTTTGAGAAATGTGAGATATTATAAAGGGCAATATTATCGGGTGTCATAGAGGGTAACAGAGTGTTAGTTTCTTTCTGTTTTTTGGTAGGTACGCTGTGCAATAGTTTCTTAACCTATAGAATATATATCATGTCTGTTACTCTATTTACAGTAGTGCTCGTCCATTATCACTTTTCGGATATTTTGCTTTGGACAAGATTTATGTACTTAACATTTTTTACTCAATATACTTTTATTTAATTAAATTAAAATGAATAAATTTTAATATGTTAAGAATATTAAAAATAAAAATTTATTATAAAATAAATAATATATATGATACATATATCTCTATTTAATTGCAAAGAAGCATCTTAAATGCATGAATTTTTCCTTGTGTGTTTTCCTTTCCTTCTGGTTCATTGATCTCGTGAATAAGCATTGGAAAACGTGTAGCTCTGATATAATTTCCAAGTGGTCCTTCTTGATTTTCTCCCCCCGAAGAAAGCAGACTCCAAAAGTTGAATACAGGGATAAACATAGGGCATGCAAGGTTACGCTTCGGCTGAATGGGCCGGAGCTTGACTTGGATTCACACGTCACATCAATATTTATAGTTAGGCCAACATGACTTCAGCACTCACATTTGGGCACGAGGGACGCTCTTCTAGACGAGAATATATTTATTAAAAAAAAATTTCTTAAAAAAAATAAAGTACCCTTTTAATTTCTTAATTTTATATACATAATAGAAAATTCATTTGAAATGTACAAATGACAATAAAGTTTTATAAAATATAATAATTCTTCTCAAATTTTTTAAAACATTTTTTACATGAATATATTTTGTGAAATGATTATATTAACCGTGTAACTACTTTAACGTAAGTAATAATTATTTTTCTTTTGACAATGATTAAAAAGGGATAGAAAATGATAAGTTTTGCTTTGTAAATTTTTTAATCATTAAAGTTTAAATATTGTAAATATCAAAGACTATTTTGTTTTAAATAAATGACTTTTTTTTCTGACAATGACTAAAATGAAATAAGTAATTACAATTTTTTTTTCTATAGTTTTATTTAATCATTGAAGTTCAAGGTTATAAATATCACTAACTATTTGGATTCAAGTAATGACTATTTTTCTTTTGTTAATGTCAAAAACAGGGATAGCAAACGATGAGTTTTGCTTTGCAAATTTTTTTATACATTGATCCATTTTTTAATTTTAAATTGAAGACATTATAGTCATTTTACAAAAGACATTAGTGTCACAAAGGTCCTAAGGGACTTGAGAAGAATTATCACATTTTGTAAAACCTCATTGTCATTTACATATTTCTAGAGGATTTTTCTATCATTTTTTTCATTTTGTATAATTTTTCATTTTTTTTATTAATTCTTAATTTTATAAAATATATTTTCAGTCTTCTAATTCTAGTATTTTTAGTTTTAAATAATTATTTTTTATATTAATTATTTTTATTTTAAAAAAGTTAATATATGAACATTTAAATATATCTTATCAATATTTAAAAGTCCAATGGAGGATTTTTTTTTAATGAAACTAACGGTGTTAAAGTTGAAGGGTTTTAAAAACATTATAGAAAATTAAGGGAACGAAAAAGTTAACTACTATAGATGTACTTTAGCCATTGATTAATTAAGATGATAGTCCCAAATATATTTAATACAAAGAACTAAAGAATTCTTTCTTAAAAACTAACAAAAAACACGGAAAATTAAAGCTTTTATATTCTATAGCTACATAGTTTACAAAGAAATATTTAAGTAAATTGAGTGCATCATGTTATTTATAATCTGTCTAATTAAAATACTCTAAATAATCAAAATAAAATCTTGTATGATATTTTTTAATTGAATTTATTCTTATAATAGAATGCAAAATTGATTTTTTGCATTTTCTTTCTCTATTATCATTAATATCAAAGTAATTTATATTTAACACCATTTAAATGTTATGTTTTTATTAGACAGATCACAAATGACATGGTGCATTCAGTCTACCTAAAAATTTTTCTAGTTTAGATCTAAAATAATTTTTTATCAGCCTCGTTGGATGAGTAAAGCTTAGCCATCTCTTTTACATACCAGAGAATATGATAGGAAAACATATTTCTTATCAATATACTTGTTATAAATTAATATAATATATTTTATTATTTTATTTTATTTTTAATTTCTAAATGATATAAATCTCCACACCCTAAAAATTAATGAAATACCAATTTATTTCTTTATTTTTCTATAGAAAGGAAATCAAATCATAATGAAATACTAATATAATTTACTCTCTTTATAAATTGTCTCGATCAGTGAAGTCGTCTATTATTTATAATTTATAAAATGTGTTTATTGCTATTTATCAATCTTTCTATATCAAATAATATAAACCAAATAAATTCATTATAACATTGGCTAAAGTATTTTCTTAGTTCTTTAACTTTGTATAAAGTTTCATATTGGTACTTTTAGTTTCATTACAAAAAAATTTGTTACAATGAACTACTATCTATTGACAAAACATTATTAAATGTTGACATTTTAAGTTTAGCTTTTTTTTAAATAACAATAATTGACATAAAAATAATCATTTAAACCTAATAATATTAAAATTAGAGGATTGAAATGATACTTTATATAAAGTTCGATGATAAAAAATATATTTTAATATTAAATATTTTCTGTTTGGGTAGTAAAACAGCGCAATGCCCAAAACAATCTTATTCACTGGCAATAGAGCGGGGTATAGACACCCCTACAACATCTCGAAGAAAGATAAGGAAGGAGCTCCCTAGGAGGCTCCTCAAGGAGTCTATAAGAATCAGCATTAATAGTGCTCATGTAGGCCAAAGTATCAGCACAAAAGTTGCCTTCTCTATAAACATGATTAATGTTGAGCTGCACATCATGACTTGAGAACCGCATAGCTCGACGAATTTACCCAAAAGTCGAATCTCCAGTGTCAAGTTCCTCCTGGAGAATTCGACAAACAGTAGTGGAATCGCTTTCCAAAAACATGATTCTGACATGCATATGATGGGCACATTTTAGCCCATAGAACACGCCCCAAAGTTCAACTTCTAGTGCTGAACATTTGCCTAGATTGCAACCAAGAGCCCTCTACATCATGCCAAGCTAGAATTCCCACGCACAGCATCATCTATATTGATTTTAACCCACCCATGTTCTGGAGGTTGCCCCTTGATATTTCTCACCTGGATCATAATTCTCTCGCGTAAAGCAAGCCACCAGAAAATCTGTATTCTCCATGGCCCTTTCCATTTCCACAAAGCACTCCAAAGGTGAGTATCATTGCCTTCAGTGCTCCGGTCAAGCGCTCTGTACAACGAAGTAACAGAAAATTTTCCATCTTGCATGAGAAGCCATATAACTTGGTCACTACCAGCATTACGATCCGGAGATAGTTTTCGATTGATCAGAAGATCATTCCAAAAAAAAAATAATAATAATGATCTTACTTCCAGACTCCGTTAACATCCCTCATATCACCTACTTCGAATTCTGAATGAGGCACGTGGTTCATTGGGTACATCTTTGGCTAAGCGGCGGACCACCTATCTTTCAAAAAAGAGACGTTAGATCCATTTCGAACATCCCAGCCAAGGTTGCCAACAACGTTTGGCCAGAGAACAGCATGGTTCTTCCAAAACGAAGAATCATTATTTTTTACAATGGCACACGTTGTTAAGTCCACTTTCCTCATATATTTTCCTTTGATGATCTTGGTGCATAAACTTTCGCGCTTGGAAATAATATTCCATACAGCTTTTCCAAGAAGAGCATCGTTCATTAGCATCATACTTTCCAATCCGTTACCACCTCTATTTTTTGGCTCGCAAAGTTTTTCCCAACCCAAAGTATGAATACCACGATGGTCTGAATTCTGATTCCAAATAAAGCCCCGCTGAAGTTTTTCAATCTCATTGCACACTTAGACTGGGACTTTATTATGCTGCATATGATAGTAGGGAATCTGTGAATTTACAGATTGGAACAGGGTTAGGCGCGACCCGCCAATGCTAAAGTCTGCTTTTCTTCTGCTGAGTTTGTTTTGAATTTCTCTGTCAAAAATTTGAAATTTTGCCTCTTGTTACGTCCTCTGGTGTCCATTATTGAGGCCAGGTATTTCCCCAATCCCTTGTTTTTGATAAAGCCACTCCTCGTAGTTATCCCCTCCTGCAGGGAAGAATGCACATTTTTAGAAAAACAAAATAAAAAATTCTCGTTTTCTCTATAATTACCTTTTTGACCGGATATGGTACTGAAACACTAATATTTGGGCGTTCGGGACAAACACTATTCCTTAAATATGTTTAATTTCCGATACTTTTCACGGAAAACGTGATTTCTGCCCTCATATTTGGGTGTTAGGGACGTTCTTCTGGATAAGAGGACATTTATTAATTAATTAAGATGAGAATCCCAAAGATGTAAACTAAAAAGAACTAAAGAATTGTTTCTTAATCACCAACAAAAAATACAATAAAATGCAATGCATACGAGACTAATTGTAGATTTTTGACACAGTTTGCGAAGTCTTCATTGCAAATAGAGTAACTGGTTTTTTCTTCCCATTTTTTTTTTATATTTGATCCTTATGCACAATTTCCTCTATATTGATGGCTCCTTTCCGGAATTGTTGCATTTTGATAATAAATTTTACGTTCTATACTACTTCCTTTTATATCCCTCCATTTTTACTTGAATATTTAGCTCACCTGTCTATAATATCTATTAAATAAAAAATAGTAATTAATTAATTAATTAATTAATTAATATTAGAAATGTAATATTAATTTTTACTTTGACAAATTTGTTGGGTAAATATTATTTTTTTCAACCTAAAATAAAATTATTTGAAACCAACACTCTGGCACAAATTTGGGAGGAACAAAAGATAAATTTAAAGAAAAATACAAAATGCATACTTAATCTTTAAAAATGTATGAAGAATATATAAAAGACGGCAGTAATACATAAAAGGCATATTTCATTTGATAGTAATAAATATAAAATATAATTTTATTAAGAAAAGGCTTCTATTTCATTTATCGGTGAAACTTTATTAAGGGAGTGCATACGCATTTCAACTTTTAAAATTGAGTTAAAGGATAAATTTGTCTTGAATTTTTTTATGAAAAAGGAATAGTATTCTTAACTTTTGAGTGGTACAACGTAACCTTTAAAATGTGAAAAAAAAGTGCAATCTCATTCTATTCTAACAGACGTTTTCCATGTGAGATGGGACCCATAAATTGTAGACTGACTGATCAAATTGTCGAATATTTTGATGTCAAGTGAAATTTGTCGATAACTTACAAAACTTAAAAAGTCATTTGTCAATTAATCCTGAAGTTTGTTATGCCCCATGAACAACATCAAACTACTAAAGTTTTCTAATCCAGAAGGTATTATCCTCAAGATTTAATTGTTGTTCAGTTCAACATGAGCAAGTTGCTCACTCTTCAACGACTCTCACACTAACGTCTAGGGCAAATCTGGTGGCCATAAGTTTTTTCCCTTGTTCTTTGATATTCGGGAAACTATTTTGTGCTCTGGTTTTTCACATTTGATTTGATTTGCTTTCATTCTAACTATTTGCGGGCAGTTCAAAGAGCCAGACATCATGAAGAAATATGGTGTTCCAATTGATTGCCCAGAAACAATAACATATCATTTTTTCTGAAGTTAAAATAGTGTTTTATTCTGTTACATGGATCATAAAAAATATTAGTTCCTTGACATTTTTCTTCTAATTTTTGGAAATTAATTGATATTATTTTTTTATATAGGATACTTATTTGTAGTTTTTCAATTTTTTTCTATGATTTTTTCAGCCTGGTAATGATCAAAATAATGAATGTTTTAGGGGAGGTTAACATTACACCACTTAATAAGTTAGGATATAATCACTAACGTTAAGATTATAATTTACGTCCTTTTAACTCTTTTTTTATGTTCTGTTCAATGAAACTTGAATAAATAAATAAATTTTTTAATGTCGTGCACTGTACTATTGGATTCTGAACCAATTAATTCACGAAGATAAAGAATATGAAAGAAAACAAATATGACGGCCATTTGTTGCTTAATAATTCGTGAGTGATGGGCATGTATGTCACTTCCAATTCACTAGTATGCCTTTCAAATAAAATAACCAATCTTACTTGTAAATTAATGGTTAAGAAGTTGTAAATCGGGAAATAAGAGCAGAAAGCCAGAAACATGAGTAAAACTATTAATATAGAAATTTGAAAAGAGGAAACCTATAAATAATTAGTGCAGGCTTTTACAACAGTCAATCAAATTGTCAGACACACTTCACCTACTCAGTTTTTCTTCTTCTCACTCTGGATTCTCTTTCTTTTCCACACACATTCACAAACACCCACACATATTAATAGGAATTAAATGCCGGTGATTACATTTATCTAGATCCTTATACTTTTTTTTTTCACTGCCTTTGCCTTGCAAGTAGAAAGATCCAGATTAATATAGAAAAATCTGGTGCTTGTCGGTGAGAATCTTTAGAGAGAGAGAGTCGGTGATCTTCAATTAAATTAAAAGTCATGAAAACATGAGTAAGTATTAGTAGTAAAAAAGGTTACAAAAAAGAAATGACGAGTGTACCAAACCATGTGGTTATGAAGTTGAAAATTAAGAAATAAGGGTATCAAATTTTGAAGACATTTGGTCTTTGTTTCGATATTTTCAAATCTTTTGGTCAACAAATGTTATTTGGATCTCCTAATAATTATTTCATATTTAAATGTAAACATAAATTTAAGTTTTTTCTTATTTTATTTCAACAGTCTCATAAATTATGTCTTGTCTTTTTTTTATATGGCAGACTCATTTCTTTAATTGCTTGGGGGTTTTAACAATAAATTATACTATTCACAATTTAAACATGATTCTGCTTATTATAATAATTTTCTATTCCTTCTAAGGCCAAAAAGCTTTTTTTTTTTGGTTAAATTTCAAAGTAGGCCCGTGAAAATCTTTTGACTTACTCTTCTCTCTCCTCAACGCCATTTTCCGTCTTTTGCGTTTTGTTATCTGTCTAATTTTGCTACTCTTTCTTCCTTCACACCTCTCAAAACAATCAAACTAGAGTAATTTTCTCCAGACTACTACAACATATAATGGAATGTGCGATTTCAAGCTCTATACTTTTCTCTCTTTTCATATTTGGATGCTTCACTTTGACAGCTTTCACGGGCCATGGATCCAATGCTCGACTCATACCAGGAAATGAAGGTAACTTAATTTTAGATTTGGCAATAGAGTTTTAGTTTTTTAACCTGTATTTAGTATATATATTACTCTAGTTAGCTGTACTCTTCCATTTCCCTCATTTTTCCATGGAGTTGCTCTATCTCTTCTCAGATGTTTTGCTTCCATTTTCCTTCTGATTGTTCTCATGAAATAAGCATTGAAAAACAAGTAACTGCTGTAATTTTCAAACTTGGTCCTCCATTTTTCTCTCCATGAAGTAAACAGATTCTAAAACTGAACTCGACTTTTTTTTTATTAAGAGGTCACATCAAGATTTAATTAGGCCAACATGATTTTTCTGCACTCATATTTGGGCATTACGGACGCTCTTCTGGATAAGAAGACATTTATTGATTAATTAAGATGAGAATCCCCAAGATATATTCAATCAAAAGAACAAAAGAATTCTTTCGTAATGACCAACCAAAAAAACACAGAAATAATTGCAAAAAATGCAAAGCATATGACACTAATTGTAGATTTTTGACAAAGTATGCAAAATCTTGATTAAAAAAAGCAACCCATGTTTAAGGACGTACTTTTTTCTTGAATGTTTTCAGTTAAGTGAGTGGCCTAAATATTCTTACTCAATGAGTATTTAAGTCGTAGCAGTTAAAATTTATCAATACTTGAATATTATTAAGATATAATTTTTTTCCAAAAAATTAAAACAATCCTCTCAATCAAAACTCATTGCAAATGTTGTTTTCTCCAAAAAATTGCTTTTTGACTATTATATAGCAAAATCTCTAAACTCTGATAGCCGTTTGATTAAATCAAACAATTGTTATCCCATGTAAAACACTTATTGAGTAAGGCCACCCACTGAATCAAAATTCTAATATTTAAGGGGAGAATTCTAGGTCATTTTTAGCCAATAACTTTGCCCCTATATGTTGTTTTCTTTTAAAGCAATTTACCCAATGTTTATTTTAGATGATGTTTGGTTTCGCCCATGGATACATCGTTTGAGTATATTCGTATTTAGGGATTCGGATCCGTTGTAATTGAACTACTTAGAGTTACTAGAATTATCTTATCGAGATATATATATATATATATATATAATCCTTGACAATGTGAATTAGATAGTTTAAGGTTGTCGAGGATATTAATTAATACTATATATGTTAAAAACATTTTTTTTTTGGGTTTACGTCAATTCCAGAAATTACGTACCCAATAAGCTTATGACCAATATGTGGGAGCATTATGAGAAGAAAGACATCAATATAAATATCAGTGTCGGTAATTTAATTATTTATGTTTAAAGTCAAACATGTACACTGGGGCACGTGAATTACTTGACATTGCTTTATGAATAAGGTTTACGGATGTTTATCTTGATGGTGAACGATTAAAAAAAAAAAAAAACTGACTTTTGTTCGATGCAGTAAAAGTTCTAGAAGTATTATCATCGAAGATAGAAAACTGGAACTGGAATGTGACCCCAAGTTCTTGTATGGATGCAAGCATCAATGAGAGTGTTATCACCTGCAGTTGCACTTTCCAAAGTGGAAACATTTGCCATGTTACAAGCATGTATGTATATATATATACACACACACACGCACACATACACACATTTATGATCTGGACTCTTTGCAGTGAAATTGACCCCAAGATGAGTTATTCATATAAAGAACGGGATAAGCTGGGGAACTTTGATTCAGTGTAGTCTATATTAGTTTTTAATGTATAATTTAATCATGTTTGGATATATTTCTTATCGTCCGTTTTGATTAGGCTTCACAATGATGTCATTTTCCTTTATTTATTTAAAAGTAGTTGATTTGACCTCGGGATATCTGACTATTATATTAATAATAAAGTCTTGCGGCATCACAATAAAATTATTATTCCAACACATATTGGTTCTAATTATTACAGAATTTCTTTTAAATGTAGCTCTATGTGAAAATTTAGTGATAGACCAATATGCTTCTTCTTTTTTTTTTTTCTAAAAAAATGACAGCCAGATGTTGGATCTCAATCTATCTAGAGTTTTACCCAGTGAATTTGGGAACCTTACTCATCTGCAAAATCTGTAAGCGATTAATTTTTATACTTGTACATATTTTTGGTTTATATATACATAATAGATGTGTGTGTACTTGAGAATTTTTGGTTTTCATATTGCTTTTAGTTTGGTTGTGTTTTCTGTTTACAAATTTGCAGGGATCTTAGGGGAAATAACTTCTCTGGGACAATACCCGAAAGTTTTGGTGATATGAAGAAACTGGAAACTATGTGAGTGATATAATAAGATTTATAGGCATTCCTTTCCATACGAAATAGATGTGTGCGTGCCTAAGAATTTGATGTTCAAAATGTGGTAATTGGTGATCTGAAAGGAAACTAACGTGTTATGTCGCAGCTACTTGTCCGGCAACTATTTGAATGGATCAATCCCAAGGAGCTTTGCTAGACTCCCTCTTGTAGAATTGTAAATGATCAAGACTTTTGAATTTATCCGAACCTTATTTTCATTCAAGCATTATTTATACAAGCTTGAACATTTTAACTAATGCATGTATCAATCATCTCTTAAAATTATGCTTCAGAGATCTTTCAGGAAATCGAATCACTGGTCCAATTCCAGAGGAAATTGGCAATATTACAACTTTGAAGAAGCTGTAAGTGTAAACCAGGCCAATACTTGTATTATTGGTTTATATATGCATAATATATAGATGTGTGTACCTGAGAATTTGATGTTTGGAAAGTAATTTAACATGTCGCAGTGACTTGTCTTACAACTATCTGAATGGATCAATCCCAAGGAGCCTTGCTAAACTCCCTCTTGTTACATTGTAAGTGAGCAAAACGTGTGAATATGTTCCAAACATTATTAGCTAGACTGCCTCTTGAACTATTTGACTGAATGCATTATTCATCCCTTAAACGTATATATGTTTCAGATACCTTAGAGGTAATCGAATCAAAGGTCCGATCCCAAGAGAAATTGGCGATATTACAAGTTTGGAGGAGCTGTAAGTGCAAATGAATACACGCTTTGATCATTTTCTGAGTTGATGAGTGATGCTTTCATGGTTAATTTGTTATTTTCTTCAGACTGTTGGAAGACAATCTGTTAGAAGGAGCTCTTCCTCCTAGTCTCGGAAAATTGATGCAGTTACGCGGATTGTAAGAAAATGTCATGTAACAATGATGTCTTTTATCTTGCTTGCATATTGTAACTACTACTGCATAAGTCTTGTTACATATAGGTTTTCATATTGCTTCTGGATGTGTTAACGTTCTCTGTCTATAAATTTGCAGGGATCTTGCTGGAAATAATTTGTCAGGGACAATACCTGAAAGCTTTGGCTATCTAAAGAATTGGAACAGATGTAAGTGATACAATATAATTCAGCATTCTCTATGTTGTTAAACCTTTAATGTTATGAATTCTGAAATCTCTCCTAATATTTTCTGCAGTAGGTTAGATGGGAACAATATGTTAGGAAAATTACCCAATTTTATGGGAATTGGACTGAACTTCGACATTTGTGAGTGTATCTTACTCTAACTCTAACTCATCTATATACTACTTGTTGAAAAATAAACTAGTTTAGTGGATTTTCATCCTTTCATGAGATAGACAAATAATATTAACCAATTTGAATTATCCATCTAAGGGAAAGGTTCAGTTAGGACTCCTTGATCCAACTTAATTTCAAACAAAGCCTTTAGTGAAGGTAGGTGAATGAATAATTTATGTAGAAAAAATTAATGACTGATGTATGAAAAATAAACAAATGATGTAGGTAAAATTTGTAACTTTCATTAACAATGTAACACCACTATGAATTTGCAACTCTCATTCCATCTACATCAGTTATTCATTTTCTATATCTCGGTTCATATCATCAGGGACAATAAAATCATTTCAATCAGCTTTTTAATTTCATTTTAATCCCCCGTATGTACAATGAAATTTCAAAATTTTAGAAGCTTTGACTAAAATTAAGTTCAGTCAAGGGGTCTTCACTAAAATTTTTCCATCATCTAAAGTACATGTTAAATTAATCAAACAAATAAAAAGGCTAAATGTGGGCTAGGCTTTTTGAAATAGTTTTCTTTGTTTTATTTACCGTTTTTATTTTCCAAATTCCTGTCTTGACAACTTTTTATGGCAGGTATTTGCAAGGAATGTCTATGGAAGGTCCAATTCCTCCGACCATTTCTCAGCTAAGAAATTTGACTGATTTGTGAGTACTCGTTCCTTTGCAAACCTTTGAACACTATTCAATGGCTGTGAAATTAATTTAATCTTCAACAAAAAAATCATTTTCCTGTTATTGACAATGCTTTATTATTATTATTATTATTATTCTTTTGAATTTCTAATTCAGGGTAATATCAGATTTGCATGGACCAACAACAACGAGATTTCCTAATCTGGAAAAGATGACATCCTTGGCAATCTTGTAAGTTGAGAAACCTCTTCTGTTATTTGAAAATCTGTACTATATTACAAATGAGAAACTTTTAATGAAATTTATCGTTTTGTACTTTTTTTTACCCTCAGGGTGCTGAGAAACTGCTCTATCTACGATTCAATTCCAATTTACATTGGTAAAATGGAAAGCTTACGAGATCTGTAAGTTGCTTCATCCTCATATATTGCCAATCCAGAATCCTCTAAAGAGCATTCTCAATTTAACTTCAATTGACAACTTAATTCCTAATATAGACGTCGTTACTCATATCATTATTGACTACTCCATTTGGTCCATGTTGTGAGTCATTTTTACTAACCTTATTAATACCAATACAACAAAAGTGCGGAGAATAAAATTTAATAAAATTACAAACATAACCCTCAAAAAGTAAATAAATTATATAATATTATTTTTTAATTTCTCTCTCTCTCTCTTACTTTTTAAGGATAATTTGGACATTTCATTTAAGACAAAATATCACTATCAATCCAATAATTTAAAAAGTGGACTACTTCACCCTTTTAGAAGGCGACCAATAAAGTAGATTAGAGGGAGTATATATATTGGTACTGCTATAAAATAGATAAAGATTTAGAAGAAAAGAAGAGAAAATTAGAAGGAGAGAGTCGGAGGGTAAAAGAGATGATTCTCATTTCAATATGTAACTGAGGTACCTCTATTAATAGGCATAGATATAACTGACTCAATTAGATAAAGTAAACAAAATAATAATAATAACCAAAAGATATTGGAGTAACAAAAAAAATATTATAAATATTTGTAACAAGTACGACTATTTTCTCTTTGTTCTTCCGTTATTCTTATGAGGCGATATTTAATTTGTGTTACATGTGGATCGCAGAGATTTGAGCTTTAACAAGTTGATTGGTGATATCCCAAACAACATGAATGACTTGACACTAAATTACATGTAATGGAGAATTTTCTATACGAGTACATACTACAACTTAATTTCTTGGAGTTTAATTACTCTTTTTTAAATTGATTTCTTCTTATTAATCCCGTGTGCAGGTTTCTGACTGAAAACTCTCTAAGTGGAAAAATTCCTGAATGGATACTACAAAAGAAATATCACTTGTTAGTACAAAGTTTTTGGTTTTTATTTCTTTCTAATCACAATAATTCAATGCCATTATTTGAAATTAATTAATTACTGTAAACCCTATAAACAAAAACTTCTTTCGCAGCCTCTCATCAATTTGTATTATCATTTCGCACCACTTTCTCTTCCAGGGATTTATCTTACAACAATTTTTCCGAGTCATCTGTTACTATTTCCAATTGTCAGCATGGTAGAGTGTAAGCTTCTCTCTCTCTCTCTCTCCCCCCCCCCCCGGGCGGGCCATTATTTTTCTTTTCTCTAAGCCGTTATTTGTGTTACACAGAAACTTGGGTTCGAGCATGTCATCTTCAACAAGCACCTTGTACGATTATTCTTATGGCCATCCTATTTTAATTGTTCTACACCACTTTTAAATAATCTATTTAAACTTAATTTTATTCATGTTGCAGACGTACTTGCCTAAAAAAGGGCCTTCCATGCGGAGGAAAACCAAGTGTAAGTGTTTAAATTAACTTCGCACATCGTTGTTTTCATGCATATATATGTTTGAGAATTTCCCCACGTCCGGTATCAAAGTTTTTTCTTTTTCAACAAAAAACTAAATCAGCTAAAAATAAACGCATCGTGAAAGTTTCATGACTAAAATGCCAATGTCATTTGATGTTATGTAACATCCAACACTCACAACCCGAAAACGTTAGCCAAATACTTTAAGTGACAAACCCAGAAAAATTGATCAATGGGGCATAATGTATACATAAAATAAATATTCATTTTTTATAAAAAAATAATCTTATATATATATATATATATTAAATTATATTTATGGTGTAAGTTAATAAAGTTAAAAATTAAAATAATGCTGAAAACATAACATTATAATAACATAAAAGACTCCCTTTACAAGCTAATATAGATATTTTTTTTATATATATACTCCTTCCATTAAAAAATGTAAGTCATTTTTAACCAAATTTTATTATCTTTTCATATTTATCTCTATTAAACACCCAACAGTAAATATAAAGTTATTCATCAATAGGGATACTTTAAAAAAAAAGGCAATGATTATACCTCAAAAGACTAAAAATGTTTTACATTTTTTAACATCCAACTTTTCAAAAATTGCCTTACATTTTTTAACAAAGAGAGTATTAAAATTGTGTTTTTTTAAATTTTTATTAAATAAAATCTATATACCTCTTTTGTATGGTAGATAATTTTGGACACGGATCCTCTCCATTTTCTTATCATTCTTTTTTTTCTACTTCCCTAACCCATGATTATTATTAGGGAAGAGGAGGAAAAAAGATAATAAGGAAATGAGAGTACATTCGAGAATAGTTTGGGAAGAATTTTTTAATATTTTTTTACTAAATTATTACAAATTTTAGATAATAGATTTTTTAGTGGGATAAGTAAATTTAATAAGGAAATAAGTGAATTTTTTTTGAAGTGAGGGGAACAATTTAAATTTGGGGGGGGGGGCTAAAATTATTTAGGATCACCTTAGGTAAGTTTTTTGGGCTTGTGTGGGCAATTTCCCCAGCCATAACAAACGTGGTTACGCCCATGAATATACCATGGTAACAAAATAATTAAACCCAAAAAATAATTAGAATGGTATAGAACTTTAAAATAAATTTTTCCATGTAAACAGTCACCGTGATAGAAAAAAGTTAATTTATTTTCAAGAGCTATCATGATTATAAAAGATACACCTAGTAAATATAAACTTGAAAATTAACCTTAGTGGAAAAAGAGTAGTTATCAAGGTTATAAAAGTTTGAGCTTAATACTTAAAATCACAAATAACATCATGCCATGCTGGATAAAATTAATCTGAAAATAATTAAATGTTCAATTTCACCAAATCGAGGCTTATGCAAGCGCACACGCACATGTGTCACATCCCATTACAACTACTTAAATTAAATGTTTATTTCTTAGTAAAAGTCTCAATAAAAAAATTCTATATTAAAATATTTATTTCAAGTTAATAAGTTATGCAATTCCTATGGCATCAAGCCTAACAGCACTCATGAATCATAAATAAATAATGAGCAATTTAACAAATCAATCCCCAAAAGGTATATGAGTCCTAAAATGGTAAATGATTATTACACAAACTAAAATGGGGCTCAAAGTTTTCTAATCTAAGCCTTATGTTTCAAGACACTTTCTTTTACTCTGCTAGACTCACCTAAAACATGTTAAAGAAGGGCTAGGTACTAATGTATTGGTAACCAAGATTTTTACCATACATATGTACAAACTAAGAATCCTAGACAAATAATTTTATTGTTACACATATAATTTCACTATCATTATTCAATTATAAGCATAAAAATTTATGAGACATAATTCATAATGGTTATATACAACCATGACAATATGCAAGATAGGTAACCCTCCTTATTGCTCCATGCAATCTTATACCATTAATTGAAACTATAGGTTTGTCCACACTCTAGCCCACACAATGGACTGACCAAAGCATTTTCGATGCCCAAGATATACCTAGCTAAAGGTACAAAGTTCAATCCCAAACTATGACTCCCCTCCTTAAAGAATCTAACTAGGAGGTGTCATTGTCCCATGTTCCTTCTTTACACAAACTTGGTTAAGTGAATATTAAGAAATGAGACCCTAAAGAAATGCCAACCACTATGCACAAATAGAGGTCAACAGGCAAACCATGTGGTTACTAAGCCTCTCTCTCTCACACACACAGAGGTCCCCACACACACACACACACATATCCACATAATCTTCTCAGCCAATCCCAAATGCATAGCATGAACATACAACATTTTCAATGCATATACAAGAATGCTCAAAAAGAAATGAAGTACTCCATTGGATCATTAAATCAAATCTCAAGCATGCTTGAAAGAAAAAAGACTACTCCTATATAGCAAACTACAGGTTCTAAAATTTAAATATATATATATATATATATATATATCAATTTGAATTCATTAGCATGCTTGAAAAGAATAACACTAACAAAAGGATATTACTCAGCAACAAGCATGCTTGACAAGATTAAGTGATACACAAATTTCCAAAATTTATTGTTTCACTTTCTCAACAATTATGCATCTGTATCATGCTTAAACAAAGTAAGTTTACATACAGATATACAATTATATAATTTATTATGTCACACCAAGCTTACACACATAGAAAAACCCTAAGTTATTTGTTCCCTTTTGGGCTTACAAGTACTCACAACAAAATTCAAGTAGTAAGAGCTCTCAGTAAAAGTATACAGAAGTCATGCACATACAAAATTATTAATATATAATTCAAAGCCACTAACAATTACCCTAAAACTACTCTAAAATTACTCTAATACCTTAAACATATCCCAAATAACCCAAAATTTTCTTTTAAATCCATGTCCCTTTTTATAAGATAGTATTTTTATATTTATGACTCTAATAAATTTTCTTATAATTTAAAAACAGTGATTTAAAGTCTCTATTCATTCCAAATCTTTACTTTAAGCATCAAAGCTTTGTTTTAAGAGTCTTCAAATCTGATAAACAAATTTTATATTTAGACACTAAACCTTTTAAAACCTCAGTATGTGTGTGTGTATTATTAGAGTAACTCTCTATCAACAAAAAAACCCAAAAATTCTTAATATATCACACCCTAAAATTTTTTTACCATCAAGTATTTGAAAACTAAAGGAGTAAAACAAAAATTTTAAAATACTTACCTTGTCTTAAAAAACTTGAAATCAACTTTGATATAATCAACTTTGATATATCTTTCTGTAGAACCTAAGCTTAAATGAAATCCCTCACCCTCTCGCGCTCCCTC
Source organism: Prosopis cineraria (assembly GCF_029017545.1). Lineage (NCBI taxonomy): Eukaryota > Viridiplantae > Streptophyta > Magnoliopsida > Fabales > Fabaceae > Prosopis > Prosopis cineraria. Next base: position 10,803,274 of record NW_026555337.1, on the reverse strand, counting down.
TCTCGTTGGCACAGTACGCAGCTGGAAAGGAATTGTCCGTGAATTGTGTGTGTGTGTGTGAGTGCTAGGTCATCCAAATGGAACCGTGGGCCCACCTCAGCGGCATCCATTCTTTCTTACACACACACACACACGTATATGTTTTATTTAATCACTAACCCACTCCTATCTCTTTCCCTTTAACAGACACGTCTATATAAACTGTATAATTTATCTTATTTCAGATATATTCTTTTATTTTATTTCTTTTTTTAATTTCTTTTCTAATCCTCAATAAATACTCAATAGTTTCAGGTGCCTCGATTTCTATGTCTCAAAATTGATCATATTTAACTTATATTATCTAGTGATTGAAATTTAAGATGTTATATATGGTTATACATCATCAATAAGATCATGATCTGAATGATTTCATAATTTGGCTTCTACTAGATGAGATTTTTTATTATGTTGTTACTACGAATGCAGATTATTCCTTGTACATAAATTGTGGAGGACCAGAAATGAAATATGAGGGGCATACATATGAAGGCGACACCAATCCAGAAGGTATCGCATTCTTTTTTACTAGTGATGATAAATGGGCCTATAGCAGTACAGGAGTGTACTTACGAAGAGGTTATGATGCTCAATACATAGCAACAAACACATCTTCTCTCAACTTTACTGGTCCAATCTACCAAACAGCTCGCTTTTCCCCTTTGTCTCTCAAGTACCATGGCCTATGTATGCTTAATGGAAATTACAGGGTCAGACTTCACTTTGCTGAGATTAAGTTTTCTCAAGCCCAAAATTTCAGTAGGCCTGGAAGGCGCATATTTGATGTTTCAATTCAAGTAAGTCTCACCAAGTTGAATCTAATTTATTTTTATAATTATCAGATAATCTGATTAAGAGAAATCAGTATTGTGGGATGCACGTCTCACCTATCAAGTAAGCTCACCACCATGTTCATCCATCTCTTCAATGGAGGGCTAAATGGCTAAAGACAATTTTAAATCTCATCAAATTGTCTCTTTCTCTCTGATAAATGAACTCTGAAAGGATAATTGTTATATAATGCTTCATCACGTTTTCAACTACTTTTGCTATGTTAACAAAAGTTCTGAGAGGTAGAAAATTTTGCATGTTACATCTTGACAGGGTACGAAACGTTTGAGAAATTTCAACATTATGGAGGAAGCTGGTGATGCTGGTAAGGGCATCGTCAAGGACTTTAATGTTGATGTGAATGATAACACCTTGGAGATCCATTTATACTGGGCTGGGAAAGGAATTATAACTATTCCTCAAGATGGTGTATATGGACCTAGTATATCTTCTCCTAAAGATAATGGTATATATGGACCTCTCATATCTGCAATTTCAGTCACCCCAAGTAAGTCAAATATCATATTTGTTGGTTTTCACTCTTTCTAGCTTAAGCCAAGTGATAAGCCTTTGATTTTGATATGAATCATAAGCATTTCTGTACCATTTCTTGTAGACTTTGAAGTTCCTTCAGAAGGGCATGGGCTTTCTACTAGAGCCATTATTGAAATTGTGATTGGGTCATGTGTGTTCCTCGTACTAACACTATTTGCCCTTCGAAAGATGGGTTTCTTAAGCAGAAAACATTCAAAAGACAGACGTAAGATCAAAATTTAGAATAATAAACATTGGTTATGACATGCAAGTCAAGTGGATTAACATTGATTTTTGCATATTAATAATATTACTGCTGTTTCCTGCCATTTTAATATGGGTTTTGCTTTCATTTATGGAACCTTTGGTGCAGAATTCTTAGATTTCAAAACAGGTTATTTCTCTTTAAAACAAGTCAAAGATGCCACTAATAACTTTGCCCCAGAAAATAAGATTGGCGAAGGAGGTTTTGGACCGGTGTACAAGGTAATTTTTGATGTACTGTATTTTTATTTAACTAGGATTAAATAACCAATCTTTAGGGTGTGTTGATTATGCTTAGGAAAGACCAATGATAAAAATTGAGAGTAAACAATTGATTCAATTGTAGGGCTTACTATCAAATGGTGTTGTGATAGCTGTGAAGCAACTTTCCTCCAAATCAAAGCAAGGGAATCGTGAATTTGTTAATGAAATTGGAACCATATCTGCTTTGCAACATCCAAACCTTGTCAAGCTTTATGGTTGTTGCGTTGAAGAAAACCAATTATTGTTGATATATGAGTACATGGAGAACAACAGTCTAGCTAGTGCTCTTTTTGGTAAGAATTCATATTCTTTACAATAAAAAATTACCATATATATATATACTATAAGAAACTTCAATTGGGTTCTTTTTGAACTGAGATGTAATTGATACTAATGTTAGGTGGTCAAGGGCAGCAAAAGCTACACTTGGACTGGCCTACGAGAATGAAAATATGCGTGGGGATAGCAAGAGGATTAGCTTATCTTCACGAGGAATCAAGGTTGAAAATTGTGCATAGGGATATTAAGGCAACAAATGTCTTACTTGACAAGGATTTGAATGCCAAGATCTCGGACTTTGGCTTAGCCAAGCTTGATGAAGAAGAGAATACTCATATTAGCACAAGAATAGCAGGAACAATGTTAGTATTCTATTGCACCCTTTCACTATATCAATTCTCGAAGTTGGTATAGTATTAATGTTAATAGGATTTTCTTTCTTATAATTTGCTTGCATATTACTTGTTTTATGACTTGGTCTAACTATTATCATTACTTGTTCTCTTATCAGTGGTTATATGGCTCCTGAATATGCAACACGAGGATATTTAACTGATAAAGCAGATGTTTATAGTTTTGGAGTTGTAGCTCTAGAGATTGCTAGTGGAAAAAGTAACAAGAGTTATAGACCAATAGAAGAGTTTGTTTATCTTCTTGACTGGGTTAGTTGCACTACATAGACTAAGCATTAGTGATGTTCAAAATATACAAAAGATTTATGCCTTTTTTAATTTTCTATCAAAGATTCCATCCATTTCTATAAGACCAAAATTAAATTAATAAACACACTTGATTAAAAAAATTTAATAAGATAAATTTGAAACTTCTCCTGAATATTTTAAATTTGTTGATGATATTGTTAGTCCTTCAAACATACAAACATTTCCTATATATTTAATTGCTTAGCTTAATTTTGTTCTAACAAATCACTATTTTTCAAGTCAATTTACTGACATCATCTCCTCTTTTTTCTAGCAAAGAAAAACAATGATTTGATTTAATTCATGGTTTGATTCTATTTCTAATAACTGCACATATTGATGTAATTGAAGGCCTATGTTCTTCAAGAGCAAGGAAACCTTCTTGAGCTGGTGGATCCAAGCCTTTGTTCAAACTACTCCTCACAAGAAGCCAAAAGAATGTTGGAGGTGGCACTCCTATGCACTAACCCATCTCCAACTCTTAGACCGCCCATGTCCTCTGTGATTGGCATGCTTGAAGGGAACTCGCTGATCGAAGCACCGACAATCACACGCCTGAATGGTGATCAAGATGCAGGTGCAAGATTCAAAGCCTTTGAAATGCTATCACAAGACAGCAATAGCCAAACCTTTGTTTCTTCCGCAATCCGACATGAAATTGTCGAGGCAAAGAATTGAAGCAGTGATTGTTGAATGGATTGATTCCTCTTTTTCATTCCTATATAATAAAGATTTTATTTCATCTAGTAGGTTTCTTTACGATTCCAACTACGGATGGTATAAAAAGATACAAGAAGTGTGAAGAAGAATTTTCATGTGCTAATATTAGTTTCTCTATTTTTCTGTTTAAATGTAATGCATAATTAACGCAACACAGTCTTGCATGCATGCATATATATCGTATCTCTATTATGATCCAAAATTTGAGTTGTGACTAGCGCATAGGCTAGGCTAGTTTACCTCTAGTTAGCCTAGCAAACCTAAGTAAAACTTCTCCTTTCATACGAATTAACAAAATAAATAAATAAATAAATAAATTTTCTTTACTCAACTTTTCATCAGTTGTTATGAATACCATTGTCAAATTAGAATGACAAATCAGATAATGAAATAAGTTTTGTATATAACCATGGCTATTTCACAAACAACACCACACCTTGACCCAAACACTCATGGTAGTCACGTCATCATAGGTTCCCATAATATTCATTGACTCTATACCATATATACTTCATATCCTAATGAAGTATAGCTAACCAGTTGCCTCATCTAAAAAATTGTAATAGAGGGATTAGTCTACCATTAACTCTATAAGGGCATAAATAACAAAGTGTGCGAAAGGGAAGCAAAGATGCATGAGAATTTTTCAAAAATGAATTTCAATGAGATGAACCAAGGCCAACATGTTCAAATTCCATAAAGTATATTTTTTCATTCTGAGGAGGAGAAAACAAAGTTTGTTAATACTTCATATCAATGAATTAGACAATCATATAACAATTATCGACACCCAATTTTTTACATCAAAACATTACATCACGTCATTCAATTATGTCATACAATCATAACATTCAATTACAACAATCATTCCAAACAATCATGTTACTAAACATTCAGCCACAATAGTATTTCAATCAACAACCATCTCCAATCTTGGTGGGGAATAACCATCCCACCTGCAACCTAGTATTTGTCTTTGATGTATAACAGTGAGAAATAACCGTGCAGCCAATGCAAAATATAATATACCATATCATGTAATTCATGATGAGGAATAAATGTCCCAATGATGTAATGTATAATATAACACGTCATATAATTCATGGTGAGGAATAATCGTCCCACCAATGTAATATATATATATATATATATATATTTAACATGGTTTAATAAATGAGAAAAGGGACTATAGTGAGATTGAATAAAAGGAAAATATGCATATAAATAGTGGAATAAAGATATTTCTTTTTTGTAGAAAAAAAAGTTAATTTAGAAAATATAATAATTGAAATTTGTTATAAAAGAGAAAAGGTACTAAAATATGATAATATGATAGTGGTAACAATATCAAAACTAATAGTAGTCAACATCTTCTCCATCGAATCAAGCATCACCCTGTATCAAATCCAAGGGATTGTATTTCACTACAAATAGAATAAAATCCAAAATAATATTAAAACCAACTTTGTGACTCAACCATGCATTCCCATGTCTAATGATATCAAATAAACTACACAAAATTTTTGAATTTTGCTTCCCAAATAGAACAGATAAAAAACAAAGAAATGAGTGGTTCAAGTTTGAAAGGATAGAGAAGGTGAAAAATGAACGTAATAGCCCAATTTTTATTTTTTAAATAATTAATATTTAGATGAGATTTCATGGTAATTAGAATTTACTATGAAATTACATGAGTAAAGAAAAGTTATTCAAGGAGTTAAAGATAAAATTTTTTAGAAAAAGAAGAAAATTTATAAGCTTAGATGAGATTAAAAAATATTTAAAACAGTGCTTCAATTTATTATACTATAATTAATTCATTATTAAAAAATTAAACAAAATAAATTAACTCGGTCTAGTCTTTTAAATTTTTTGTCTTGAAAAAATTATATTATATATATTTGATGAAATAATATTATATGTATATAAATAGTTTTTACTAAAATGAAAAAAGGGAATAAGAAAAAAAAGGAAAAGAAAAAAAAGATAAAAAATAAATATTAAACCAACGTAGGCCACATGTGATTGGTTAGTTCACGGGTATTAAAATAACCTTTAGTATGCAAAGCGTTGAAGCTTTGTTATTGGCTTCACCCAGCAGCGTCGATTGCGAGAAAGGTGAGAGAGAGATCGAGACTGAGAAGGAGTGTCACAGGAGGGGGCTTCATTTGGATGCTATTTGATCCAAAAATTTATTTGGGTTTTTTTTTTTGCCAACAAAAATTTATTTGGTTTTAAGATTTCTGAGAATTAGGTAAGTTATTTAAATCCTTTTATTTTTCTTTTTGATATGTTTGGGATCTGATAGGGAAAATAAATTTAGAGAGAGATAGATTTTAAATTTGTTAGGGGTTCCTAACTAATTATTGAGCCATTAAAAAAGTTAAAAATGTTAGATTAAGAGTCTATATGTATTGATTTTGCCTAAATCATTCATTTTGAGAATTTTAGAGTAGTTTTTTTTAATGTCTAGCATGCTTGGATTTTGTTTGAACTATTATATATTATCTTGTTATTTTTCAAGCATGCTAGTTTACACTGTTTAATGAATGAGATTGTGAAGATGATTATATATGATAGCTCAAATCCTTTCAAGCGTGCTTGTGTGCGATTTAGAACATTATGGATGCGATGCAATTGTAGGGAGTATGAGGTTATGAATGCGGTGGATGTATTGGGAATTTTGTTGTTATTTTGGCCACATGATAAGCCATCACCGATGATCTCATAGTTGACATTTCTTGTCAAGGCTCATTTCCCTTGGTTTGGGGCTACGGAACATTAGACACCTCCTTTTTAAGGAGGAGAGTTTAATCTTGTAGGTAATGCATTTTTTTGCTAAGTATATCCCCAAGCTAAACTTTAGCAAAGGTGGGTAGGAGACATGAGAGAGAATCAGGGATGACATCACTTGTTTGTATGATTTTGTTTATGTAATTTTGGTTTGTGAAAAATAGTATTCCCTAATTGGTGAACTCATTTGTGAAATAGCAATTGCCAAGGATATTATATATGTAAACATGTGTTGGGAAATGAGATTTTAAATTGGTTTGTTAGTATATTTTGAATATCCATTTATTATTGAGATATTAGATCTCGCAAATTACCTCTTACAATTTTCAAACGAGGTTTTTGATAGGTCACAAGAGAAGGCATTGGAGAATTAAGCAATAGCTCACAATTGTCTTATACTGCACATGTCTAGTTTACTTTGTTTATTGCCATGGCCTAGGACTTCTTACTTAATTTATTATTTTATTGGTGTTGGAACATTTTAATAAATATGGTATTTTGGATCTTCTAGAGTTATTTTAAAAGTTTTTATCATCTATGTGATTTTGAAATTAATTATGAAAATGGTTTGTAGGCTTGAAAGTTTTAGTTGTTTTATTAGGATCCCATTGTTTGTTAACTTGGCAACTTTTATTTTAGATAAGGCATTTATTATCTATTAAATTGAGATTATTACAAAAACAAATGGTGACACCTTGCTATATATACTCTCATGTATTGGGATTGATAGTAGAGACCCCTTTTTAGTTACTCTAGGATCCGGCATGAACTGAGTGATTCTCACAATATCACTTTATAAATAATATTTTTATAAAATGTTATTATTACTACCTCAATGTACAATTAAAATTTCCCTTTCTTTCCAATAACCTACATTAGCCCAACCCAAATTTCAAATCTAAACTCTTATTGTAACTTAAATTTCTAGTACAAGAATAATATTCCAGCTAATTAAATTTAATGTTTATGGGTGTAAAAGTTACCTCAAGAAGTGAGAGGTAAAACTTGAGTATTGGAAAAGTATATAGGATAACTTCAAGATGCAAGTTCTTTTCTAAGTAATTCGAATAAGGACCAGGAACAAGAGCCAGCGCAACATTGAATTTGTCGTATGTTTAAATAAAAAGATAAAAATAGAAAGGGCATATATGTAGTGATTGATCATCACCTGATGTATAGGACTATAAATGGGAATGGTGTTCACATGGCTAGCGAGTGTAGAAGGAAACACAGGAATTTCATAAACAAGGTTATGAAACAATATTTGAAATGGAATAACGCCAGTAATAACAAGATGGGATAACGCCAGCCACCACATTATAGCATTATGCATTAACGTTCATCCGTTTCACAAGCATTAATCTTTTTAATTCATTTTAGCTGTAACCCCTTCTTATCCCAGTAGTATAAATAGGAAGCTTCCCTCTGTGTATGGCAAAATAACTTGATTAAAGAATAAACATGAGAGTTTTCTTTCTTTTGGTTCTGAGCCATTTTGGTATCAGAGTTGGTTTAGAAAGCGAGAAAGTGAGTTACAGTTGAGGAAGTATGCCGGAGAAGAGAGAGATTCAGAGGAGGAGTCCCAAATGTTTTTGCATTTTGCAATCCAGGCATTTTCTCCAAAAACTGACATCACCATCGTGTTCAGGAGATTTGGAAACGTGGAACAGGAGGTTCCCCATCGTCGGAAAGTCATCTACATGCCGTCACGCGCCGTCGCCGTCATCCCATGCGCCGCACGCCTAGAGGTTGAAGACGATGACGTCATCCACCACATCAGCATTATGACTGATTGACGACAATTCAGACCAATTCTAGTCTGACACATGTCTACACAACCACATCAGCCTTACCCAATCAGCCATATTTTTGAATTTACAATTTGACCCTAAATCTTTCCATATTAATCATTAAATTTTTTTAAAATTCTACTTTAATCCCTTAATTTTTTGAAATTTCATTTTGACCCTAATTTTTTTCTAAAATTACACTTTTACCCTTGTACTTTACTTAAATTCCATTTTTGACCTTGATTTTTCTTAAAATTACACTTTGACCCCTATACTTTTTGAATTTCCATTTTTACCCATGTACTTTCTGAAATCCCTATTTTGCCCCATATACTTTCTAAAATTCCCATTTACCTTGATTTTTCTCGAAAATGCCTCTAAGACGTAAGAGTGTGCACAAGGTTGAGATGGAAGAGATGAGTCGTAGGATACGAGAGTTGGAAGCTAATGTGGAAATGCAGCGAACTTTGTTAAATAATAACAGAGAAAACCTAAAAGGAGATTTAAGGAGCAAAAGTTCATTATCCACTAACAACCGCCGTCGTCCATGACAACAACATTCCACCCTAATAACATTAAGGTAGACATCCCTGAATTTAAAGGAAGACTCCAGCCAGACAAGTTCATAGATTGGCTTTAAACTGTTAAATGAGGATTTGAATACAAAGAGATTCCAAATGCACAGAAGGTCAAGATTGTCGCCCTTAAACTCAAGAAACATGCTTCCATTTGATGGGAAAACCTCAGACGAAAGTGAGAACGTGAGGGAAAGCATAAGATTAAGACCTGAGAGAAAATGAGGTGCCAGCTCACTAGAAAATTTTTGCCAAATCATTACCACCAAGATAACTTTCTCTACTTGCAAAATCTTCAATAAAGGTCTTTCTTTATAGAAGAATATATAGAGAATTTGAACAACTCATGATGAAGTATGACATTCAAGAGAAAGAGGAGCAAACAATAGGTCGGTACCTTATAGGGTTAAACATAGATATCAACCATCTAGTCCAGCTTTAGCAGTATTGGACCTTAGATGATGTAATCCGTCTAGTCATGCGTGTTGAGAAGCAGACACCTAAGGGATCCTCTTTCCAGCCTTCTTCCTCCAGGAGTTATCCAGAAACCTGTAAAAGAAAAATTGTATCAGACCAACCCCTTAAGCAAGCCGTAATCTAGTACCATGCTGAAACCATCACTTAATGCTACTAAGGAATCTAGCTCTAAAGCAATCAAATACTTTAAATGTCAAGGATTTAGCCATATTATTGCAGATTGTCCTACCTAGAGGGTTGTCACCATTAGGGAAAGACAAGAGCATGAAGCACCTAAAAAAGATCAAGAGGACATTGAGTTCTATGGCAATGATCCCATATAAGATGAAGACGGTAAGCCTGCTGATCAGGGAGAAGCATTAGTGCTTAGACAAGGTCTGCATACAACTATAATTAAGGAAGAACCTTGGCTACAATGTAACATTTTTCACACTCGTTGCACAGCCCAAGGAGAAGTTTGTAATGTCATCATTGATAGTAGAAGCTATGAAAATTTAATATCTATAAATTGAAGTTGCCAACACAAGACCATCCGCAACCTTACAAGCTTCACTGGCTCAACAAAGGGAATGAAGTAAAAGTTTTTAAACAATGCCTTGTGACCTTTTCTATTGGGAATCGATATTGTGACAAATTTTTGCGTGATGTTTTTTCTATGGATGCATGCCACCTTTTCTTGGGGAGGCCATGACAATATGATCAACATGCTATACACAACGGGTGTACAAACACCTATTCTTTTACAAAAGATAGTGTCAAGTTCACACTAGCGCCTTTCCCGCCTAACAAGATTAGCCAATTTTTGAGAGAATCTAGCGCCTCTAAGCCATTGGTGTCTTTGATAACTAAGGAGGAATTCAAGGTGACAAAGTTTGAAGCCTAAATGATAAGCTTTATTCTGGTGCTTGAGGTGAATGACAAGTCTATCAATCCACCAGGAGTCATTTCATTATTGTATAAATTTTTGGATGTAATATCCAATGAATACCACTAGGGTTGTCTCCTATGCGAGATATAAAGCATGCCATTGATTTTGTTCCAAGAGCAGTCATTCCTAATAAGCTTGCTTATAGGTCAAGTCCTTAAGAACATGTCGAAGTCCAATGACAAGTTAAAGACTTGTTGAAGAAAGGGTTGGTTTGAGAAAATGTCAGCCCTTGTGTTGTATCTGTTCTTCTGGTACCTAAGAATGATGGGAGTTGGAGAATGTGCATTGACTGCCAAGCTATTAATAAGATCACGATTAAGTAACAGTTTTTGATACTTCAACTCAATAATATGCTATACCAATTGCATGATATCACTACCTTCTCTAAAATTGACCTTTATAGTGAGTACCACTAAATCAAAATTCAGCCAGAAGATGAGTGAAGGACCGCTTTCAAGACCAGAGATGGCTTGTATGAGTAGAATGTGATGCCTTTTGGGTTAACAAATGCCCCTAACACATATATGTACCTGATGAATCAGGTATTGAGACCCTTCATTGGTAAATTTATTGTTTTGTATTTTGATGATATTCTTATTTATAGCAAGAGTCAAGAAGAATACTTAGATCACTCACGGCAAGTTTTACAAGCCTTATGAGAATAGAAGCTTTATGCTAATCTCAAGAAGTGCAGCTTCCTCACTAGTGAAGCTGTGTTCTTGGGATACATCATTACTATAAAAGGGTGTTTGAGTTGATCTAAGCAAAGTTGTAGCCATTGACAGCTGGCTAATTCTAAAATCTATCCAGGAGGTTCAAAGCTTCCACAGATTAGCTTCTTTTTACAGGAGGTTCATTTGTAATTTTAACTCTATTGTTGCACTACTTACAAATTGAATCAAAGGAGAGAAATTTTAGTGGACAGAGTAAGCTCAAAAAAGCTTTAAGGAGCTTAAAAAGAAGTTGACTGAAGCCCCAGTCCCAACTCTTCTTAATTTTGACCAAGTGTTTGAAGTTAGATGTGATGCTTCTAACACCGGCATTGGTGCTGTCTTAAGCTAGTAGGGCCATCCTATTACCTTTTTTAGTGAGAAGCTCAATGATGCCAAGCTTAAGTATTCTACCTATGATAAAGAATTTTATGCCATTGTTTGAGCTCTCCAACATTAGAGTCATTATCTCCTAAACAAAGAGTTCATACTCTTTTCTAATCATGAAGCTCTCAAGTATTTGAATTCTTAACAGAAGATCAACCATAAACATGCTCGTTGGAGTGAACTCTTACAATATTACCCTTTCCTTATTGAGCATAAGGCTAAAACTTTGAGTTGATCTAAGCAAAGTTGTAGCCATTGACAGCTGGCTAATTCTAAAATCTATCCAGGAGGTTCGAAGCTTCCACAGATTAGCTTCTTTTTACAGGAGGTTCATTTGTAATTTTAACTCTATTGTTGCACTACTTACAAATTGAATCAAAGGAGAGAAATTTTAGTGGACAGAGTAAGCTCAAAAAAGCTTTAAGGAGCTTAAAAAGAAGTTGACCGAAGCCCCAGTCCCAACTCTTCTTAATTTTGACCAAGTGTTTGAAGTTAGATGTGATGCTTCTAACACCGGCATTGGTGCTGTCTTAAGCTAGTAGGGCCATCCTATTACCTTTTTTAGTGAGAAGCTCAATGATGCCAAGCTTAAGTATTCTACCTATGATAAAGAATTTTATGCCATTGTTTGAGCTCTCCAACATTAGAGTCATTATCTCCTAAACAAAGAGTTCATACTCTTTTCTAATCATGAAGCTCTCAAGTATTTGAATTCTTAACAGAAGATCAACCATAAACATGCTCGTTGGAGTGAACTCTTACAATATTATCCTTTTCTTATTGAGCATAAGGCTAAAACTTTGAACTTTGCAGCTGATGCTCTTAACCATCAATATATGTTACTTATAACAATGCAAACTAAAGTTGTTAAGTTTGACCTTATTAAAGAGTTGTATTAGGATAATCCTGATTTTCGAGAAGCTTGGGAAGCAACTAGTGCATTCCAACCTTTCCACCAGTTCTACAAACATGATGGGTTTTTCTTTTGAGGCAAAGCCTAGTGCATTCCACAAGGTTCCTTAAGAGAAGTTATAATTTGGGAAGCATATGATGGTGGATTAGCTGGACATTTTAGACAAGATAAAATAGTTAACCTAGTGAAGGAGAACTTTTACTGGCCTTGACTTGAGCGAGATGTCAATAGACATAGACAAAGATGCAGAATTTATCACTTGGCCAAGTCCAAGGGTCAAAATACTAGGATATACATGCCTTTGCCAATTTCAAAAGCACCTTGGGAAAATATGAGCATGAATTTTATTCTAGGTTTACCACAAACTCATGGGCAAAAAGATTCTATCATGGTAGTTGTGGATCATTTTTTTAAAAATGGCCCATTTCATTCCATGCCAGAAGACTAATGATGATGTTCAAGTGGCAGATATGTACTTTAAAGAGATTGTCCGCCTTCATGGCATTCCCAAGACTATCACTTCTGATCATGATGTGAAGTTTCTCAATCACTTTCCGTAGACACTATGAAAGAAGATGGGAATGAAGCTCCAATTTAACAATACTAGTCATCCCTAAACAAACGATCAAACTAAAGCTGTAAGCAAGATTCTTGGTAATCTTCTTCATAGTTTGGTAGGGAAGAATTTGAAGTAGTAGGATCTCATTCTTGCTCAAGTTGAATTTGCCTATAATAACTCTATTAACCAAGCTTGACTTTTAGAAGATGCATTATAGCATTCAAAGGAAGTAATTTTTTTAACAAACTTATTGATCTTTCATATTTTTAGCACTCATCTTTAATTTACAATTAATTTTCAGTACTCATCTTCCACATTTTAGTACTCAGTTTTTCAATTTTTCAGTAATCATCTTAGATGTTTTCAATACATTCTCCTTTGGTTTCATTATTGAAAAGAGTTAAAGATAAGTGTTTTTAGTATTGAAAACATGAAAGATAACTATTGAAAACTGTTCAGCCTCCCCCTTCATCAAGGGTAACAACCCCTAGATGTGGTACTAATATTGTCCACTTCTTCATTAAGTAAGAGAGGTTATGGAATCAAACCCCTAGGAGTGTGCATTTCACCAAGCTCTTAGGAATTTGATTAGGGGAAAGGTATGGGGATGGTGTACTGCACATATTCCAATCGAGTAAATGGGCTCGAGAGGGTCCCACTCTCCACCAAGGACACCTAGCGGTTACCCTTGATGAAGAGGGAGGATGAACAAAAACATACGAGTGACTACTAAAAATACTAAACATAACTATTGAAAATTTGGAAGATGAGTATTGAAAAAATTGATAAAAAAATTTTTATTCCCTGCTGAAAGCCATGGTCTTTTTTTAAGAAAAAAGTCTTAATTTTAATGTTCTTGATTATAATTACTAATGCTCTTTAAAAAGTCCTCAACTGTCATTTTCGTAAAATTTTTGAATACATATAATTGAAGCAAAATTTAACCACCTATAAAATGAAATAAATTATGATATGCATAATATAAATAAATAGATCTCATTCTGCATCTATGGACGTCATGAAGGCTAACCATAGAACCAGCCGTCTCTAAGAACCTTGCAATAATATTTTGAAATGAAAAACCTCAGCTAATTAAGCTTAGACGCAATTCAGCTGAACCACAATTGATGTTAATAGTAGTTGGATTATTGAAGCAAAAACTTCAAAATTATTAAAGAATGGAAATCTGTCGTTTGTGTAATTGTTGACATTTAGTGTCAGATCAACTACCTGCTTCCAAAGTTCTACTGATCGATGTCACAATGATTATTAATGATACTCTTCAAAAAATCCTTTGTCATGTATCATCAAAACATCAATCCATCTTTCCAGTATGTTAATTTTACTTCACTTGAAGTTGTTGGCCTTTTTGGCAATGCTTTTAACTCTGATTTCTTTCTAAACTGGTTATTCAATCTTAGTGATGTCATGACCACTGTCAACTTGAGTTAAATTATTTTCAAGCACAACTGCCAAAGAAATTATTGAATCTTCAAAAATTAAAAAGCTTGGATTTGCATGGCAATAAATTGAATGGACTAATTCCGGATTGGTTAGGCCAGTTTGAACATCCGCAAGTTCTTGATATTAGTGACAATCTACTTTCTGGCCTTATTCCTCCTCCTTTGGGAAATCTATCATCCTTGATTACTTTGAATCTTAATTCAAATAACTTAAATGGTAGCTCCGAGAAAGTCTTGGATAGCACTTGAACTTTGAGATGTTATCTTTACATGTTAATCACTTGACGGGGGATGTGTCTGAAAGAAATTTTCTCAGATTCAAATTTGAAAGTTGCTGGCATAGGATCTCCAAGCTTAATCTTTGACTTTGATTTCTTGTGGGTTCCCCTTTTTCAACCCATAGACTAATAAAATCTTCTCTCTACTGTTGGTAGAGAAGTTTTACTTAAATCAGTTGCAAGTGCAATGCCAATTTTCCCTACGTCATGTTTCTTATTTCCCCTTTAGACCTGCAAAGAGCTAGATAGCGTTATGGCTTCATTTTGGTGGGGCCAAAATGAAGAAGAGGGAAAAATTCATTGGGTTCGATGGCAAGATTTGACTATCCCTAAAGATGAAGGTGGTTTTGGTTTTAGAGACTTTCACGTGTTCAATTTAGCTATGTTAGCAAAGCAAGGATGGAGAATGCTGAACAAGCCTAAAGAGCTACGGGTACAAATTATCAAGGGTATTTACTTCCCTAATTGTAGTCTTTTGGCTACTAAAAAAGGATCTAGAGCCTCCTGGGCTTGGTCTAGTTTGCTGTATGGGCGAGAGATCCTTGAAAAAAATGATTTGTTTTAATATTGGTAATGGACTCTCTGTTTATACCTGCGAAGAACCGCGGATTCTAGGTCCGCCTTCCTTTAGATTGATGTCGTTTGCAACAAGTGCAGAAGCTAAAAAGTGGACTGTTGCTTATCTGATTATCCAAGGAAGCTGGGAACTTAGTCAGGTAAGTCATGTCATCTCCCAGATTGAGAAAGAAGTCATTCTTAAAATTGTTTTGCCTATTATAAATGGAGAGGATAAAGTAGTTTGGATTGGTAGCAAAGATGGGGTATATACTGTTAAAAAAGGCTACCATTGGGCTCAGAGTCAAAAGCCACCTCTCATCGTAAGAATCCTTCTCCCTCTCAACTCATTGATGGTGAGATTTGGAAGGTAATTTGGCGTCATAAGGTCCCCTCTAAAATTAAAATATTCCTATGAAAAATTGTTAAAGGTGCTCTTCCTACTTGTGAGAGCTTATGGTGCAGGAAATGTGCCTCTAGTCTACTATGCTTGGTCTGCTGTGAGCATGTAGAGACTCTTGAACACTTGCTGTTACTTTTGTGATAGAGCAAAATTAGTTTGGTTTGGAGGTCCATTAGGATTAATTCTTTAGGAGAAAGATATTACTAGAGTGGATTGTTGGCTTCTCTCTCTGCTAAACAATAGGGAGTCCTCTGATGAAACTAAAGCACTTATTGCCTTCACCCTTTGGCAACTTAAGAAGGCTAGGTGTACGTATGTCTTTGAGAAAAAACTCATTGAACCAAGAGGAATCTTTTGGCTAGCCAATTCTTATATGGATGTCTTTTGGGCTGCTAATAATTGGTGCAATTCTGATGAGAGCCACTTGTGTGGATAATAAGGCCCAGGATGCTGCAAATGTTAGAATATCTGTTAATTTTGGGACTTTAGATAATTGCAAGTTTGAGCTCTATGCTTTCTGTGATGGTTCCTTTTTGCTCTCTCAGAATAAAGCTAGCTTTGGCTTTATTGTCCGTGAGTCATCTGGACGGTGTGTGCACATATCTGCTAAATCTACTCGAGCTGTCTCGCCTTTTTACAGTGAAGTTGAAGCTCTTTTTCAGTGTGTTTGCTGGTGTGTTTCTTCAGGTGTTTATCAGGTGCTTTTTCTTTCTGACTATCTCCCTCAGGTTAAAGCTGTGCAGAATTGTTTCCCTTGCCCTGATTGGGAAGGCTTTACCTTAGTGGATAATATTTTGCATCGTGGCCAAATACTAAGCTCTTCCAGCTTTCAGTGGATCCCACGAAATCTGAACCGTGCTGCAGATTGGGTCTCTCATGCAGTAGAAAAGGAGTTGTGTTCTTTGGATTGGGTTACTCATCCCCCACCTTTGTCGGCTCTTCTCCTAGATCAAGACTTTTTAGAATCTAGGATGTTTTCACTTTTTAGCACCTGAGTTGTTCACTGTTATTTTTCTTTGGTTGCTACTTGTCTATACTGTTCGATCTGTTGGTTTTAATGTTAAGTTTTCTTGTTCTTGGCCAAAAAAAAAAAAAAAAGAACTCATAGACTTACATTTAGTACACACGGTGGATTCCATATTAAAAAGAAAAAAGGCTAACAAAGCATTAGGTTTGAATCAAGGCCACTTAAATTTTTATTCAAATTCGGCGGCTAGAATTATGAATTACACAACGTATGTAATGGAACTGGTTTGTGGAAGACACCCAAAAAAAAAAAAAAACCTTGACCCGTGCGTCAAATAACGGGTTATTCGAGAGTCATGATAATGGATATTTTCAAGAATCCTAACCCCTGAAATACGCTGCTTTTCAACACACTCCATTTTATTTTATAAGATATTTCTTTCGTAAAATTTAAAATACAAATAAAATCAATTGAATATAACTTAGACTCTAAATTCTTTTAAAAATTAAAGATAAACCTTCAAAACTATCCTTCATTCAATACGGGAGAAAGGAAAAAAAAATATTTAAGAAGTAAAATAATAAAGAATAATTAAAGAGTAAAACTATCCTTTTTTTTATTATATATTAGTTATTAAGTCCAATATTATCTAATATGAGACTTCCTGTATTGTCTTAAATAAACTCACACTTGAACAATTCAATAACCTTCCCCACAAGTGTGAATCCTTAAACTCCCTAAATTAAAGACATTCAAAACACCAAGTCCCTACACTAACAATCAAGGCCAACTTCACTTTTTTCAATGTGAAACTTCTCACATTAGATGAAGTCCACTCATACTTAAATAACCTAATAGGGTGGGTAGTATTGCACACTTGTTCTTGAGTCACTATATAATTTTCTATCTTTATTTGCTTAATTTGCTATATAACCTTCTCCATTCAAAGTGCACGGGAAATCAAAGACTTTGAGAAATTATTGGACAAAGACAAGTCAATGGAGTAAGAAAGCTCAGAGCTAATTAAAAAGTAGCATCAAGACGAAGAATAATCCATGATACTTAACGTGATAATACATACGCTAAGACTAGCTTGCTTTGATTAATATTTGTAGAACTAAAGTTCGCATAAATTACAGTTTGCAAATTAAAGTTGAGATAAAAGTTACTTACTATAATGTGATTCCTCTTTGAATGGTATGATTAAAAAGCAGGTTCAAATACATACGATTGAAAAAGATATAGTAACAATATATATATATATATTATAAGTATGCAATTTGATAAACTTAAAAAAAAAAAGAGTTAATATATTATTGTAAAAAATATTTGTAAATATTAAAAAACTTAATTAGATCTATTTAAATAATGAAAAATATAAAAATAATAAATAATATAAATGTCAAATTTCTAAGTCACAAAAATATCAAATTTCAAAAGGATAGGTAAATAAATGAGTTCGATAATTTTAAAATGCATTAAATACTATTAGTGGTTAGATTTTAACATAATTAATGTAAAATTTTTAAAATATAGCTTTTGACGTAATTGTATAGTTGAGAAAGAAAAGGCCATTTAACAACCAATCTTATCCGAACATATTTATTTTTGTACCTAATTAGCTTTTAGGCCTATAAACTACAGTTTGGACCAACTAAATAAAATCGAAAACTATTAATATGCGGGGAGAAGTGGTTTCTACTTTTTAGTTGTCATCAGATCCATCTATCTAGTGTAACTTTGGCCATTCCACTGTAATCCTTTAATTAACTAAGAAAGAGAAGAGAGAGTGTGAGCTTTTCTTGCATTGACTTGCCTTCATTCATTATTTTCTTCAAGCCTACACGTTACCTTGTTGCTCATTCATAGGGACACAGAAATTAAATAAGCAAATAAAGAGGAGCAATTACAGAGACATGTTATATTGTTGGAGAAAGAAAAACAAATAGTGGGGATCGACCATTACATGTCATGGATATTATGTCATGAAGACAAACGGTAGCAATTGTCATATAAATAGGTGTCACTTGTGACAATCCCTTCCCATGAGACCATATCCTTGAGTGATCATGGCAACCTCATCCGCCCCCACCCCTTCCTATATTGCTTATGTTTTGCGGTGACAATGTTAGGTTGCATATAAAAGGACTTGATCTAATCTATGATGAAAATGTGAAGTTGATGCGTGCTATTGATCTATCAAGTAATGGCATGTTTTTGGAAAAATACCTCGAGAATTATTTAATTAGTCTTAGTAGTGCATTCCTTGAACTTGTCTCATAATCAATTTGAAGGGAGTGTCCTGAAAGAGATTGGCAAGCTCAACCAATTACAGTCTCTTGATCTGCAAACGATAAATTTTCTCTTAAATGATCCCATAAGGGACTCAACTTCAAGGGTTTGATGAGCAAAGCTATATTGGCAACCCTGAACTTTGTGGTGCTCCACTTCCAAAGAGTTGCAATAGTACAAGGATGTTAAACCCATTGAAGCAAGTGACAGTGAAGATGAGTTTATGTCTTTCTTCTACATTCGGTTGGAAGTTGGATTTGTACAGCATTCTGGGGGGTTGCCATCACTTTTCTCAACTGGAATTTAAGGATTTCTTGCTTCAGATTTCTCTATCACATCAGTGAAAAAGCTTTATGCCTTGGTAGTCTTCAAGATAAATCTTTTAGGTTATTGACGGTGTGAAGTGAAAAAGTCACCTTCTGATTTTGGTTTTTAATTAAGATTTTTCCTTTTATTCATGTACACACACACACACACATATTAAAGCAACATGAGTTGCATCTTCTATTTTGATCATCACAAATATTTACCACATAAAAAAGTCATGACAAGAAGAAATGCATTAGATTCTATACATAAAATATTCTAGAGTTGCTGGGTCTACTTTGGAAATATATTTGATTTTATATATATATCATTCAGTTATACAAAAATAAAAAAAAAATCATACTCCTTCCGTTAAAAAATGTAAGGCATTTTTAATTGAATCTCACTCTCAATAAAGTAGTTGCCTACTTTTAAACTAAACTTATCTTTTTATATTTACCTCTATTAAACACCCTACAATAAATATAAAGTCATTCATTAATAGAGGCAGTTTAAAAAAAAAGGTAATGATTATATTTCGAAAGACTAAAAATGTTTTATATTTTTTAACATTTAACTTTTTAAAAAATATCTTATATTTTTTGAACAGAGGGAGTAACAAAATTCAAAATTAAAAAAAATATTGTAGTTGACTAGACGCATCAAATCGGACCATCCTGATTTCTGAAAAGGCAAGAGATATAGTATATTTTTAAGAGTCCTGACTCTTGAAAATACATTTTTTGTTAAAATTTTGTATAGAAAATTTATCTTTGTCTCTCGCATTTTTATTCAAAAAAAAATAATCATATTCCCAGAGTAAGTTCGTCTTGGCATATCTTACATGATAAAAGCCATGACAGTATTTGCTTAATTTCCTTGACATTTACCCTATCAACTTCCGGGTGTGTCAACAAGGTGGATGATACACCCGATGCTCAATGTTTACATCTGATTTTTTGTTGTTCACTTTTTTTATCTTTTACCTAATGTATTTTTACTAAGATTATTTTAAATTCATAAAAAAAAACCCCAAGACATTAAGGAGGAGTGATTTAATTTTTAGACCTGCTCCCTTCATTTTTAAATATAGGCAAAACTTTCGTATATTAGAAAAACAACAATTTTCAAGAAGCATTTGTAACATCTTTCCTTAATTGTCCTTCATTAAATGATAGTATTATTAAATTGGGGAAAATTAAAGAATTAATTATAAGGTTATTGTAGTCCAGATGTTTCAATTTCATGCATAACTATGAAGATTAACCAGCTTTCTTAAACTATCTAATTTAGTTAAAATTTGGTTGTATTCAAAAACTTAAAGATCAGTATGTTGTTATTAGAGCTATATCTATGGAGTATACTACTTTCGTTCAAAAATGTAAATCATTTTTAACCGAATCTCACCCTCAATAAGGTAATTACTTACTTTCAAACTAACCTTACCTTTTTATATTTACCCCTATTAAACACTCTATAATAAATATAAAATTACTATCAATAGAGATACTTTTGAAAAAAAAGATAATGATTACACCTCGAAAGACTAAAAATGCCTTACATTTTTTAACATCCAACTCCTTAAAAAATACCTTATATTTTTTAACAGAAGGAGTATTTGAAAAGTTGATATAATTTATGTAGCTTTTTCTTTCAAATCCTTACATATATAACACGACTAATCTTTATTTTTATTTTTTACAAAGAGTATTGGTCAAGGTCATTCATACTTCTATTCAAATACGGCAACTGAAATTATAAATGAATTGAAGTTGACAACATATATGGGGCGACCATAAGTTTTAGATTAAATATGACTATTTAATGATTTTCCAGATACATGCAGTTTATGGAGTTAATTAAGAGGACCCATATGAAGTGATGTTTAGAATAGGCATTTATGTACACTAATTCAATTGAAAAGGCATTAAGACAAAATAAATTGTAAAATTCAGAATTTGGCGCTTGCCATTCTATTTATTCTTTGTGAGGCTTTTCAATATACTCCCTCCATTTATATTTATATAAGAGAAAAAAATATATACTCCCTTCATTTCTATATATAAAATAAAAATTGTATCATATAGTTTAAAAAATGGTGAAATATAATAATTATGTCAAAAATAAACAAAATTAGATTAAAATACCCTGTATTAATCAACATATATAAGCATGTGTTAATTTTTTTCATTAATGTAAATTATGAGAGAATTTAGAAAATCTGTAAAAAATATTTATTGAGATACTTGATTTCCCTTATTAAAAAAAAAATCAAAAGTAACAGTTTCCTTAACAAATAAAAATGGAGGGAGCATAGAAGAAAAAACTATATTACACAATCTAAAAAAATTAGTAAATTACAATATTATGTCAAAAAATAAAGAAATTAGATTGAAATGCTGGTGTTAATCAATATAACATACATTAATTGTTTCTTGTTAATTTAAATTATAAGAAGCAATTTAAAAAATATATTGTCATGACTCAAAAATTTGACATGACTGGCTTAGGATATGAGCATAAATACACATTCCTTAAGCTTTGATCAAGGACAAACTCTAATTTGATATCTTAATGTATGACAAATGGAAATAAAAGTAATTGCAACACTTTCTTATTAGCCAAATCTTTGTAAAATTTTTAGTAGAACCTCCTCTATAATTAGGACCTCTCAAAAATCTCTACAACCACTATTTATAAAACCAAATCAAAAAAATACGAAGCTTTGCTCCATCACAGAGCTAGACAGTATAAATTACAGATCAGGATCCTATCTACAGTTATTGTGAAACATCTAAAACATAATCTCAAAATAACGCATTATTAACTATTTACATAAAAAAGGAAAATATTCTCAAAAGATCTTCCAGTCAATTCAATAAGGAGCCTCTTAACGATCCTCAAGAAGTGTAAGCTACTTACATTATCTGAGACTAAAAATATTTTTGTTAGTGAATAACATCCCAATAATAAAATTAAAAGATTCAAGATAAATAAATTTATCAAGAAAATTGGTGCGCAATTAAAAAAGAACATCAATAAAATATAAAAACTAAATTTGAAGATTAAGAGATTCTATATAACTTCAAATATATCAAATTAGTAAATTTACAATGACAAAACCTTAACATTTGATCTCATACAATAAAATAGAATAGATTAAGTAAATAAAAATGTTAACATTTACCATTTAAAATCAATAAAGTGTGTACATATATTCACAAATCAATTAAATCTGAGGACTTTGCAAAACAAGTAACAAACATGGACACACAATCCATGAGGGTAAATAATCAAATATGGCTTACACCACAAAAACAAACGTGGACACACAATCCACGAGAATAAGTAACCAAACACAGCTAAAGACACGAAACAAACATTGATACACAGTCCACGAGGGTAATGCTAACCAAACATGACTCGAAGCCACAAAAACAAACACAGATACAAGACCTATGATATCAAATGTGAGTGCGATGCTCACGAAAGTCAAACTAGTTAGTCATAACCATGGTGCCAAGGGCTAATGAAACTGTCGTTAGCAATCAGTGCTGTACGTACAATCCTCAAAAATCAATTTTTCAAACATGCAAGAAGTTAATCATTTTCAAAATAAAATTTTGTACTTTCAATATCAAACTCCATCAACATTTCAAAATCTCAATTGTTCTCAATATAAACTTCTTTACTAATTCCACATTTTCCTTTATCAAATAAAAATTTCTATTTGAGCTGGTAAAACTTTTCATCATCCTTCAACATATATTCTATAATAAATATAAATAGGTATATTATTATTCCACTATTTTTCACCATACAAATTAAAACTTCAAGAGTTAAAGCAATAAAACTAACAAAATATTAAACATTTCAAATAGTACATGAAATTTATTTAAGAAAAATAATATTTTAGTAAAAATAAATTTGTTAGTAAATTAATTAAGATGTTATTCACTTACCTGTCGTAGTCCCAAATCCAAAGATTTACTTCTTCAAACTCCTAAAAAGCTCATCTTCTTCTCAACGTCCTATGCAAAATATATATAAAGAATTGATTAATGGCCTTTATTCATATCACACAAATTCCCTTCCAAAGTCACTACAACATAATCAACTAAATTTCAAATCATATAGTGTATGCCTTAGCTTCTTCGATCCCTCAACAATTGTATAAATTACTTTCTGTCCAATAACTTGATTATACTTTCATTTGTTTTCCCAGCATCCACTAAAGAAAATAATTGTCTTCTAATAATTGTTTTAATTAATTAACAATATATATTCACCATGCCTATTTTGTCATCATATGTCAAAACTCACATTTAGACATTTTATTGAATACCTCACAGTCACTAATCCTCAAATTAATATCAAGCTTTTCTCTATTCAATTTCCTTCCTTCAATCTCTATTACACTTTATGTATATCTTTCGATTCAACACTTGAATACATCAAACTTTCTAATTATCATTAGAATAAATCAAACTCCCATCCAAGTTCATCAATAGCACCAACAATAATTGAACTACCTTACCAGTTGGAGTCAATTCAGTTTACTAATTTTTTTCCATGGATCAACAGTAGCCAAGAAAGAAGAGGAATGAAAATTTGAACCCATTCACCAATACATATGTGCACAGAATCAGACCAAAGAGAGGGGATCTAAGGAATAAGGGGGGAATTAAGGAAGAGGATCAAGCTTCTATAGCTATCTATGAGCACTACCACGAAGAAGAGACAGAGAGGGCACAAATAGACAGCAACACAGAAACAGAAGGAGTCCCTGACCTCGATGAAACCCCTTACAGCAGCAAATGATGACAACTCTAGCAATGATGGCAGCTCTAGCAGCGACAGTGACGAACGAATGAGCTAAATAGCAATTGGCAAGGCACAGGACTGACAACGAGAAGTAAGGGAGAGGAAGGAATCATGATCTGGACTTCTCTGTGGCAGTAGAGGATGTGCTTACTCACAACCACACCGACGATGCTAAAGACGGTGGAGATCGAGCAAAAAGGGTGAGGGTTCCTGCTCTCTCTCACACTCTTGCTCTGGATTGTTCAAAAACTAAAGAGAGGCAAGAAGAAAATCAACAATATATGCGTGCGTTTTTTATCTCTAATTTTTTCAAGGGTAGTACGGTAATTTAACTTGGCTAAAGCAAAATATTAAATCCTCTCCTTCGTGCATCAGAGATTCAAACGAAAGACCTATGTTTTAAGGTCCAAAGTCATTACCACTGAGCGACCTGTTCACTCTTGATAAACTACCCCAAATTATATAAAAATAGTTAAAACACCTTAACATAAATTTTTAATTTAATATTTTTTAATTAAATTTCTATGCCATTGCATATATAATAAATGCTTATTGAGATATACGATTTTCTTATAAAAAAATTAAAAATGATATTTTTTCTAATGAATAAAGAGAAAAGGAGTATGTGGAATTTTTTAGGGGAAAAAACAAATTTATTGTCTATTTGGATTGAAATCAACCATCCAATGCAGAACTATATATTTTGTTAAACGTATATAGCAAAAAAGTTAATTTCGTTTCCATAAAAAAAAGAGTGGGGTTGAGATTAATCTTTTAAAAAGAAAAAGTTATTAGTATCGATTTATTCAAATAAGAAAAAAGAATATAGTTTACTCTTCATTTTCCACCTCTTCTTTCTAGCACCTGCACAGACTAGTTGGAACCCCACACGTAAATTAAAAATTAAAAATTAAAAAAAATTGGGATTAAAAAAGTTTATGAGTTAAATCTCAAGAGCTCATTCCCTCTCCACCTTGTAAATTATAGGCCAACTCTCTTTCAATTGGCCTAATAATCTTTGTTGTTAAAAAGGAAAAAAAAAAAAAAGGCTAAAAGAGCACTAGGCTTGGATCCATCATTACAGTGATGGATCCAGAAAAATAAATCAATGGAGGCATAATTTATACTTAAAATAAATATGTATATTTTTTATAAAAATAATTATATATATAATTATATTTTTTTATATATGTTAATAAAATTCAATATTTAAAACAACACATAAACATAGCATTAGAATAACATAAAATACTCTCTTCATATACAGCATCATGTTTTTTACTTTTCATTAAATAATATTTATATTTCCTCACTTAAAAAAATATAAGACATTTTAATTAAATTTCACCTTAATAGACTAGTTAGTTGTCTTTGAACTAATACTATTTTTTTATATTTACCCCTATTTAATAAGGTGTTTTACTTTAAAATAAATATAAAATAATCTATTTATTAAAAGCACTTTTTTAAAAATACATTAATTACACATTGATATATAAAAATACTTTATATTTTTTAACATCCAACACTTAAAAAATGCTTGAGGGAGTATACTTCTTTTGTATGGTAGAGAATTTTGCGTACAAAAACCTCTTCATTTTCTTATCATCATTTTGCCTCCTAAGAAATTACATGTTTGAGAATTTTTTGTACCAAATTTTTTTCACAAACAATTTTTTTCTAAACTATTATTTTTCCATCACAAAACTATTTCTATTCAAGGTTATATATATATCTATTATAGTTTTAGATAATAAATTTTCTAATGGGATAAGTAAAATTTTATAAGGAAATAAGTGAAAATCTTTTAAAGTGAGGGGGCAAAAAAATATAACCTAGATCATTTTAAGTAATTTTTTCTTGGTTGCCCCCACTATAGCAAACGTGGATCCGTCCCTGCATCATTAGGTGACTCAAATTTTTATTCAAATTGGCTGGTATAATTATGAATTACACAACGTATCTAATATATGTGGATGACTCTTAAAATGGAACTCGTTTGGGGAAGACCCAAAAAAAATGACTTGACCCATCAAACAAGGGGGTATGGCTTGATAAAGGATATCTTTAAGAGTCCTTACCCCTAAAATGTATGCATCCGTGACTCAAAATTTATGGCAAAGTTGTCTTTGATGCTTCTTTAGAATAATGCACTCTTCTACTCTATTTTACAATACTTTTTTAAAAAAAATTGCAGATACTAATAAAGTCAATTAAATAGTTGGTCAAAAATAAAGTCAATTAATACAATTTAAATCTTATTTTAAAAAAATATAAACTTTTTAAAAATATCTTTCATTTTATTCTGGAAAAGTAAAATGATGAGAGGTAATTTTAAAATAATTTCATTAATGAATCATAAATTTTCTCAAACGCACATATATTATGGAATCTAAAAAATGTTTTTTATAAAATGAGTCCAGGTAGTACTAAACACTTGTTTCTAAGGCCCTAGGTCACGTACTTTTTTTCACCAACGTGACTGGACAATTTTCTATCTCTATTTGCTTAATTTCCTTAACCTTTCCGAGTCAAAATGCTTGGGAAATCAAAGATTTAGCTTTGAGAAGTTATTGGACGAAGAAAAGTCAATAAAGGAAGAAAAGCTCAGCATGCTAATTAATTAAAAAGGAGAATCAAACACAGAATAATCAATGATATATACCTTGAACGTGATAATACGAACTTACACCAAGACTTAGTATGTGGAGAGGAGTAGTTTATAGATCTCTATTGTTATTATCAGATCTATCTATCTTGGAGAAAGATAAATAACTAACCGGGACCATGCATCTATGCCATGGATTATGTCGTGAAGATAAACAGTAGTAATGTAATTGTCATATAAATAGGCGTCACATGTGACAATCCCTGCCCATCAGACCATATCTTTGAGTGATCAAGGAAACCTCGTTCCCCTCCCCTCCTCCTATATTGCTAATAGTTTATTGCTATGGTTACTAATATCTGTAGTCATGCTCCCCCAAATCATGTGCAGTGTGAGGATGCAATGCAATGAAAGAGACCTTCATCTTCTTCTAAAATTCAAGCACGCTGCTGTTGATTCTTCTGCTTTCCTCTCTACTTGGTCTAATGAGCGAGATTGCTGTGAGTGGAGAGGAGTTCATTGTGACAACACCAATGGTAGAGTCATCAAGCTCAGTCTCCCTTGTCATATAGAACCATATAATGATGATTGTGGGAGAGACGAGATCACGCTGTTTCACAGGTGAACTCACCCCTCTTAGCTTCGACTTGAGTTTCCAAATTACTTGGATTTGTCCGATAATAACTTCCATGCTTTGGCCCAAGATGATTATGTGGATATCACAAATTGTAATCATCGTCATCTGTCATGTGAAAATTCCTCTACTCTTCATTATCTTGATTTGTCTTATAATAAGGATCTTTAACTTGATATGCTGGTAAACTTTCAAAAGTGATCTTCTGAAATACTGGGAAATATATATTTTTAAGTGGGGTTCCATGTATTCCCAATAGATATTAACAATATTCCCATGCTACATTAGTGATTTAGCAGTGAAAACACTTTATTTTTCAGGTGATCTAACTATAACAAGCAAAAAATTTGACAAGTTAGTGGGTTGATATTCTTGAGCTAAGTTAGCAAATTTTTAAGTCACCTTCATATATTCATATGTGACCTTAGAAATTTTCAAAAGTGAGCTTTTGAAATATTAGTAAACAATATATTCGCAAATGAAATTTCATATATTCCCAGTGGATATTAACAATATTTTCATGTCACATCAGTAAGTTCAGCATTGTTATGTTATCAAAGCAATACACTAGCACATATTTAAACTTGAAACAAACATAAGAATTACATTAAACTAATTTCAGTACATATATACTATATTTGCATCATTTTTACACAAAAAATATCCATTTATCTAAATTGTAGTTGTGCAATTTGCTTTCCAAAAAAAAAAACCTAGACCACAACCTATTTACATGATTTGTCACCACTACAAGTATA
>NW_026555337.1:10600233-10775322 GCF_029017545.1 Prosopis cineraria | reverse complement strand
AACATGGAAGAAAGAAAAACTCCGCGAGCTCATAGCCACTAGCGACGGACGGAAAACGATAAGGAAGCCCAAAGGGCATGCAAGATTTTCACAGATAGCAGGATAAGGGAGAATGACCGGGACAGGGGAGAGCAATGCAAGCCAATTAATGCCTTCCACAGTGGAGATTCGGGGCGTTCTTGAAGTCACTGGCGACCAGTTGAATGACGAGATGAAGGCGGAGGACGGAAGTCTGGACGAGGGTTCGAAGCTTCCGGTAAAAATCCTCAAGCGCTCTCTCTCTCTCTCTCTCTCTCCACTGACCAGCACACACAGATCTAATGAAGAAAAAGGAAAGAAAGAGGAAATATATCAAATTGACAGAAGGGTAGTTTGGTAATTTCAGAGCAAGAGGGCCAAAAAAATTATCCCTCGGGCCTCCATCTAATTCGAACCTGGGAATCCATTAAGAGGATACTTATACAGCCACCACTACACACCACGTTCTTTTGTTGTATATTCGAGTTAAGAATTAATAATACAAACTCATTTATTTAATTTTACTCAAAATTTCTGAATTATTACAAAAATATCACCAATTATAATAATTATAATTCCCGTGACAAACTTTCCAGGGAAAGTACAGGGAAAACAGACAAAATAAAAAGTTGGTATGAAACTAACGACTTCAATCGTCCCCCATGCTATCATGCTGTCCACCACTTCCATTGCTCAGATGAGACCTTCTTGATCCAGCGCGAGTACTTCTGAATGTCAAAATTTTTAAAAAAAAATTAAACAGGGATTAATATCTAAGATGGATGTAGAATCAAAATAGAGATGAAGTAGAAGAGAACAAATTGTGATAAAATAATTGCAAGATGGACGATTTTGCAGTTCGGAATCCTGAAAGTGAGAGCTTGAACAAGGTCGCTTGGTGCAAAGCTTCCCACAACGAGAGCCTTGAATGTATGCTCAGAAAGATAAGAGTAATTATATCAATGCTTAGTAATAAATTAAAAGAGTTACTATATAATGGGTTCATGATTTAGGAAACTTTTGTATATTGAGTTATAGCTGAATAAGATTTGGGCAGAGAATATATTTTAAGTCTGTAAAATTGATTTTAATACTCCCTCTTTTCTTATTTACAAGTTATTTTTAATATGTTTCACTGAAATTAAAAAAATCTTAAATTTAATTAACTTAGTCTTAAAATTAATAAGTTTTTACCTTTTAATAAATATTCTTAAATCTAATTACTGGTATTTTTATTTAAAGTATTTTGCACAAGAATTATAAAAAATTTTATTCTTGTGCAAAAATAAATTTTGATTCTAAATATTAAAAAATTAAAAAGATAAATTGTCAATATATGTAATAACATTTATATAAATTTAGCCCCTCTCTCCTTTCTATATTCCTGATTTCGCCTCTGAGTCACATGCGCAAAACACCTTTTTAAGATTTTGAATGATACATTATGTGGGGCCAGTATTGATTGCTTTTGTTTTTCAATTAAGTTAATTAGTCAAAATTGTCATTTTCCTATAATGATTTGTTCCGCTTTGTTGGATTCCTTTCACTTTGAATATTATTGTTGGTAGGGATAATCCATGAAGAGACATGTCTCGTCCACATAGCCATCTCTTTTTTTGTACTTTAAGCATTTGCGTGATTGAGATGTCTCTCCATGTACCTTCATCACTTTTTTTTTTAATGACAAAATTCATCGTTTTTGCTTTTTGCAATTATTACTTATTTTTGGGATGATTAAATTTTGGTATACTCTGTGGTGTGTGTGTGTGTGGTGTGTGTGTGTGGTGTGGTGTGTGGTGGTGTGTGTGTGTGTGGGGGTAAAATTGGCATAGTTTCTTTAGATAGAAGCTTTCCAGCCTTTGAAACCACAAAATAACGGAAAGCACAAATTGTTTAAACAAATTAATTATCCAGTCCCTCTAATTTGAATAAGCTCTAACTCAGTTATGAACTTTAATTTAAGTACAATTCAATCCGTATGATTTTAGTCATTTAAAGTTTATTAGTCCCTAAACTTTAATATAACTTAATTTATCTTTTATATAAAATTTTATTTTTTAAAATATAAGGAACAATATTTTAAATAGATAAAATTATAGGAATTGAGTTGTAAAGAGTCAAAGTTAGAAATTAAATTTTAATTGAATCAAAATTATAGGAGGATTGAGCTGCACTATATTAATTTTAATTGAGTTTAAGTTTAAGAAGTGAGTTTTTAACTAAATTAAAAGTATAGGGATCCGTTTTTATTTAAATGGATTTTTTTCCTCTTTTCTCTTGTTTTTTTAACCAAACTTTGTTTTATTAATTTAGTAAGTCAAATTTTGGTTGATTAACTGATAACATTTTTTATTTTCCAGTCCATTCATGTATATGTAAACCAAAATGAGGTACATAGGCAGGTGTGAACAAGTTGGCACTATATTATTGTACTCAGCATGAGCCGTTGATATTGAATAAAGTTGACGACCTCCATATTGAATCGAAACTTTGTTTAACAATAACACTTCTATTAAAATAAGACTTGGACTGTTGACTTGTATGTGTCCACACACACACACACAATTAACTGCATGAATCAATCATGGGAGAATAATATTTAAAGACCTGCCTCTGAAACGTTATTTAGAGTTGATCTTGAAATTTTAAATTTTAAAATAAAAATATATATATAATTCTTAACTGGAATTAAAATTTTTTTGAGTTAATTTTTTAAGTACTTATATTCCATATTTGTAATACCCATCTTCCACTTAGTACTCATTTTTAACAATTTCAGTATTTTATGTTTTTCAACTTTTCAATAGTCATCTTAAATATTTTCAGTATTGAAAAAAACACTTATTTTTAATTCTTTTTTCATAGAGAAATCATGATAGATAGTATTGAAAAAAAATAATAAATAAACTTAGCATATTGAACATGTTAAAAAAGGACTACTGAAAATATGTAAGAATATATATAAGTACTTGAAAAAATTTATGAATATATTGAATAATTGTTTGCTTTAATAATTGAAAAATTTTAACTTGGCTTCCATAAATTATAACGTTGAATTGACCTTATGATTATCACAATTTATATATTTATTTTAAATTTAATTGGCATACAAGTAGCCTGGTATGGTAGGGAGAGGGAAGACACATCTAAATCAGTGTATAAGATATTCAATATTTTAACGAGAACATATAAATTCAGAGTCAGCTTCTCTCCTTTGAGAGAAGCCTCCTCTACCTCTTCATTGAGGCAAAGGCTTAATTTTAATTTGGATGATTCTATATAATTTTTTTTTTTTTTATTTTAATTTATATTTTTAAAATAAAAATATATTAAAATTATGAAAATTTTAATAAATATATGTATCAATCTGACAGTTCAAATTTAATATAAATGATCTAAAATTAATATTAAATTTTTTAATAAATTTACTGTTATGTTTAAATTACTGTTATGTTTAAAATATATTTGCAATGTCCAAAATATATCTAAAAAATTAATTTAAATCTTTTATATTAAATTTGAAACATTTATGTTAAATCTAAATTGTTGAATTAAAAGTATATTTATTAAAATATTCTACAATTTTCATATATTTTTATTTTAAAAATTATAAATAAAAAATAAAAAATATTACATTTAGATGGTCTAAATTTAATGGAAGCGTACTCGTATGAATTCACTTAAATTGAAATAAAAGCCCAATCTGATGTATATGACCTATCAGTCTCAAACAAAGTACGATCCATTTCCAAATTAACACTAAAATATTACCGATATCAAAACTCCAAAATATAATTATTTCTCGACGATTATATATTATACAAGGTCAATAGTTTGCAAAATCATCTAGCGTTGACTTGACCTTTCGCGGTAGTTTCCTTTGATTCCTCCATTGTTGCAGAGTCGCCGGCGGGCATAAGCTTCTTCGGCGGCATAGCTCTCATGGTAGAGAAGTTATGTTGAGGAGGTGGTCCTTTGGTGATGGGTGGTTCTCTGGGCCCAACACGACGTCGTCTGATGCAAAACAAACATTAATTCAAGAGAATGAGAAAGGCTTGTTAATTAGAGTCTGATCAAAGAGAAAACACCGAACGATGAAGGACCGTACGTCTCTGTACGAGAGAGATGGAGCAAGAAGGGGGTGGGGGAGAGAGTAATGAAACAGAAAGCTAAAAGTACTTACAGGATCAAGGATTGTTGAGAGTGTGGAATGAAGTTAAGAGCTCGAACAAGATTTTCAGGTGAGAAATTTCCCAGTAAACGGCGAGACATGGTGATAGAGGATGATGAAGAGATCAAGATAGTATTATTGTGTCTCTGGTTTTGCTTACTCACCAGCAGCTGTGACCCGTGAGCCGATGTGCAGAGTGATTTATAGAGTGAGTCATATAATTAATTTAATATTGCAAAAGTAACAGATCAAGCAGTGCCAGAGCAACATAGAAATGCACCCCCTTACTTTGAGAAAAATTTAAATAGGGGTGTATAAAATTTATAACTTTACATTTTTTACTCTTAATATTTTACACCTTTTAAATTAAATAAAAAATATTTAGGCTCAAAAATTTATTACATATATAATATTTTAATGAATTAGATTCAATATGAAGAGCATATTTGTAATAAAATATTATATTAATATGTTCAATATAATTTTTTTAAAATAAAAAATGATGGTAAAACTTTTTATGTTATTATAACCTTAGTCCTAGCATAATTATTGTTTTTGAAAAAATGTTAATTTTTATTAAATTATTTCGCACCCCTTGACTCTGGGTCCTGGTTCTGCCACTAGATCAAGATATTATTGAATGCATGGGTCTTGAAAAATATAATTAATTATTTTATGACCTTCAACTTGCTCAGCCTCAACGGTCTTTAATATATAAATCAAATTGTGAGTATTATAAGTCTTCATTGACTCTTGTCTTTAGGTGTCATTCACAACTTAGTCTCTGGCTTCTTCTTTTTTTTAAATTTGGCCAAGGTCATTCAAAATCCAATCTAGATTGACGTATATGTAGATGTGTTAATTAGGGCTAGTCCTTAAAAAGCCAGAGCCTAAACAGGCTAACTCTATAAAGCTTGATTATATTTCAAAGTTTTATTTTAACTAGCCTAGCCTTAGCCCTCAGGGTTAAAGGGCCAACCCTCAGGGTCTCAGCCCTATTTTTTTTAATTAAAAATTTAAAAAAATATATTTAAAATTCAAAAAAAATTATTACACATAACATTAAATCTATAAAAATAAATTTAGGTTAATACACACAATAATAAATTTAAGTCTAACCAAAAACAATAATATTACAAAATTAACATTGATAATAATCAAAGTTTGCTAACATTATTAGCAAAATCTTGATAATTTTTATTATCATATCAATATCAATATAATTCTATCCTTCTCTTTGTGGAGCCTCAATAGTGGTAAAGATATTAAATTTTTTATATATTCTTTTTCATTTATGTGATATGAGGCTAGGGTTTTAGAATTAATATAGTATTTAATTTTTTTAATATTAAAATTTAAAAAAATTATAAAAGAATCTAAAAGGGTCGGCCCTAACCCTAAGACTTAAACCCAGATTATCATTTTATATTCTAAAATAGCAGTCAGGTCTTAAATTTTTTCATATTTAAAAGAACTAGCTCGACGGGCTTGCCCTTATAGTGACTCTACGCACCTGGCAATGCTTTTATTTATTTACTTAATTTAATTTATGATGATGCTTTTAGTTTACTAACCCTCGGGCCACAGGTCTCACCTGGTACGTGCCTACGTGGTTTACGCTGCTCCATTAGGCGATGTTTCGGAAATCAATTAATAGACAAACCACCTTTAAAATAATGGTAAATATATTTAAAATTATTTGCAATATGCCTAACTGTAAATCACAAATTAATCATTTATAATTTTTTATTGTCAGTATATAAATAAATCTCTTAAAAATTTATTAAATTTATTTGAAATTATTGGTAACATCATTTGGTAATTTTTAAAAGTCAGTTAAATTATTAGCTAATAATTTATATTTTTTACTGTCACTTGAAAAATCAATAAAAAATAGTTAAGAATTTTTATAACATTAATTAAAAATTTAATAAATTATAAATCTCAAGTCAATTAATAAAAAAAATTATTATAAGTAAGGATAATACCTGTTATTATAATCTCAATAATTCAAAATATATAATTGTTAGTAATATTCTTATGGTGTCTTCAATTGTCATTTTGCAAAAGGACTTTATTTAAGGTCGTGTAACCAATTGAAAATGGAAACCAAAACATACGGGTCAAAAAGGATTGCAAAATGATGAGACGCAAATGTGAAAACTTGACCTTCATATTTAATAGAACGACTTTGACTACGATACTGTTATTGGGAACGAAGACTTTGACTGTTGACTTAAGCAATTGTCATCAAATAAATCATCTTGTATTTTTAATAAGTGAATCATTTGTTATTATGCCGATCTTATTTTCTACGACAAATTTTAAGTGGTTTGATATTTCAAACTATAAAATATTTTTAAAAAATTAATAAAATGATTATTCTAATATTACTATGATTTTACTTGTTAAATAAATTTATTACACTCTTTCCTGTTAATAAATGAAATTTTGAAGGTTTATAAAAAAGTTAATATTATAAATATAATATTTTTTCAGAATATATCTTATAAATTGAGATGAATGGAATATTTCTTATATAAAAAATTGTTTTTTTAAGTTCTCCCTCTTTTAATAATGATATTAAATGTGGAAAATGATAATGCGAGAGACAAGATAGTAAAAAAAAAACAGTGATATTAATGATGATAATTTGGAAAAAATTAAATAAAGCGAGAGTAGGAATAATTACACATAAATCGAGAATTCTTGGTCGGTGGAAAAATAACCATCCATGTGTGTGAAAACCAGCTGGAAGGAAAGGAGTGGTGGTAGCTGAAATCGAGGCCCAGCATTCAAAATGATGGCCGTGATGAAAAATTTATGATAGAATGACATTTAAACACCATTTTAAAATATTATTTATAGTTAAGTATCTTGAATCCTTAACTGGAATTAAAATTTCTCTGAATTAATTTTTCAAACATACTCATCTTTCATATTTTCAACACTTAATTTTTTAATGTCATGAAAACAAATGGGAACCAGTGGTCTCGAAGAACCTGGCAATATAATTAACCTTAGACGCAATTCAGTTAACATTAATCGCAGTTAGATTATTGAAGCGAAAGCTTCAAAATTATTAAAGAATGGGAAGCTGTCGTCTGTCGTGTAATTGTCGACATTTTGTGACAAATCAACTATTTGCTTTGAAAATTCTACTGATGTCACAATGTTTATTAGTGATACTCTTCAAAAAATTCTTTGTCATGCGTCACCAAAGGTCCCACTGCAAACCAATTCCACACCACTTGTGTCATGGTTTACGTCATAAACATAAGCATTCAACTTCATAGAATATTCTCCCCGTGTTAATTAGATATGCAATCAAATTTTTGCTAACTCAATGGTGGCGGCCAATCCCTTTACATAGTTCGTATCAAACCATATCTTGAGTTATCATGGATATCTCATTCCTCTCCCATATCTTTAATCATTTGCTCCTGTTGGTACTAATATTTGCAATCACGTTCCACGAAGGCATGCATAGTTTGAGGATACAGTGCCACGAAAGAGATCGCCATGTCCTCCTAAACTTCAAACACACAGTTGATGATCTATCATCCATCCTCTCTAGTTGGTCAGATGATGGAAGAGACTGTTGTGAATGGGTAGGAATTCAGTGTGACAACAACACAGGTAGAGTCATCAAACTCGATCTTCCTTGTTCTCTAGAAGCCTATGATTATGATTGTGAGGAGAAGAAATCTCATTGTCTTCCAGGTGATTTCTACCTCTCAGTACTGCTCCAACTTGAGTTTTTGAATTATCTTGATTTGTGCAATCATGACTTCCAAGCCATCATCCAACATGATTATGTTACTTTGTATGATCAAAATTCTTCTAATATTCATTACCTCGACTTATCTTATAATGAAGATCTTTTCATTGATAGTCTTCATTGGCTTTATAATTTTTCCTCCTTGAAATACATCAACTTTAGTGGCATTAATCTTCATGGGAAAGTTGATTGGCTTCAAATAGCAACTTCACTTCCTTCCCTTTCAGAATTGCGCCTGGATAGTTGCCAACTTCGAAACATGAATCCATCTCTCCAGCATGTAAATTTTACTTCACTTGAAGTTCTTAGCCTTTCTGGCAATGCTTTTAACTCTGAATTCTTTCCAAACTGGCTATTCAATCTTAGTGATGCCATCACCTCTGTCAACTTGAGCTATAATTACTTTCAGGGCCAATTGCCAGAGAGATTGTTGAATCTTCAAAAATTAGAAAGCTTGGATTTGCAAAGGAATAGCCTGAGTGGATCAATTCTAGATTGGTCAGGCCAACTTGAACGTTTACAAGTTCTTGATATTAGTGACAATTTAATTTGTGGCCCTATTCCACTTGCTTTGGGAAATCTATCATCCTTGATTACTTTGAATCTCAATTCAAATAACTTAAATGGTAGTCTTTCAGAAAGTCTTGGACAGCTCTTGAACTTGGAGATGTTATCTTTTCATGATAATCACTTGATGGGGTACGTGTCTAAAAGAAATTTTGTCAGGCTCTCAAATTTGAAAGTTCTTGGCATGGGATCTCCAGGCTTAATCTTTGACTTTGATTTGTCATGGGTTCCTCCTTTTCAACTCATAGACTTACATATGGTACACATGGTGGATTCCATATTTCCTGAATGGATATATACACAAAAATCTCTTAAGAGTGTTAATAATTGTCTCCTCAAGTATTTCATTTCGACCTCAAGATCACTTTTGGAATTTTGCAACACAGTTCAGATGCTTCTGTTTACAAAATAATACAATTGATTGGGACATATCTGGTGTGTTACTGAACTCTACATTCGTAAGTTTGAGTTATAATAAATTTAAAGGCAACCTCCCTCATTTAGCACCAAATGTTCTCACATTCAGTGTAAGAAATAACTCCTATCAAGGATCTATTTCTTCATTATTGTGTCAAAAGATGAATGGCAGAAGCAAATTAAGGTACCTAGACATGTCTAATAATCTCTTATCTGGAGGGCTTACAAATTGCTGGATGTATTTGAAAGCTTTGGTTATTATTAGGCTTGGTGACAATAATCTTTCAGGTACAATTCCACCATCAATCAGTTTCTTGGCTAATCTTAAGATCTTACATGTCAATAATAATAACCTGTTTGGAGAGATACCATTGCCACTGAAGAATTGCCAGAACCTACAGATCTTTGATGTTAGAGGAAATAAATTTTCAGGATCCATACCAAAGTGGTAGGGCACAATGCAAAGATTCTTCAATTTAGAGCCAATCAGTCCAGTGGAAATATCCCACAAGAAATATGCCAATTAGAATCTATCATAATATTGGATCTCGCATATAACAAAATCTCAGGTTCAATACCTAGTTGCCTACATAACATGATAGCCATAAGACAAGCTTCTTCAAGTAATGTGGTTACCACCTTTTGCGGTAAAATATTTTGTTCCAATTCTATAAATGGTGACAATGTTTGGTTGCATATAAAAGGACTTGAACTGATCTGTGATGAAAATGTGAAGTTCATGCATGCTATTGATCTATCAAGTAATGACATGTCTGGAATAATACCTCGAGAAGTTTTTAGTCTGTCTGAATTGCATTATTTGAACTTGTCCCATAATCAATTTAGGGAAAGTTTGTCAAAAGAGATTGGCAAGTTGAACTAATCTCTTGATCTTGCAAACGATAAATTTTCAGGTGAAATTCCTCGAAGTTTGGCTCAATTGTCTTTTCTGGGAACTTTGAACCTGTCTTTCAACAATTTCTCCAGAACGATCCCATTAGGGACTCAACTTCAAGGGTTTGATGAACTAAGCTATATTGGCAATCCTGAACTTTGTGGTGCTCCACTTCCAAAGAATTGTTCTGACAAAAAAGAAGCGAAACCCATTGAAAAAATGACACCGACCAAGAAGATGAATTCCTATCTTCCTTCTACATTGCATTAGGAGTTGGATTTTCGGTGGCCTTTTGGGGAGTTTGTATTGCCATTTTTGGCATTAGGAGTTTCAAGAATTCTTACTTCAAATTCCTATTCCGTATAAGAGACAAACTCTATGTCATGGTGGTCCTCACGATGAATTGCTTCGGTTGAAATTTGATGTTATTGCCACTTTGTGGTAAGTCAAAAGAGCTTCTCATTTTGATTTCTTCAAACTAAGCTTTTTTCCCTCTTCTTTGAAATCTATTAAACATATTTATTTGTTCTTATGTTTATATTTATGCATTACACAGGTTGTTGTTGTTGTTGTGCATGCTTCAGTAAGTCTCTTCAAGTCTTGGATTGAACTTTGCAAGACACGAATACACGATGGAGTGGTGTTACTCGCTATCACTAGTTTTGTGGCCTAGCTAGCTTAATTTTATTTTGTTTACTTGATTTGAAATTATGTGACATATAGTTTCATTTTCTGCGTGCAGTTTATACCCTTAATAGGTATGTGTCCGTAAATAAAGTGGAAACGTCTGTTTTTAATAAACAAAAGCAAATAACTTGAAAGTTTATGATGACACATGGTTTTTTTTAAAGATATATGTTAATTGATTTTTTCCCCATAAATTGGTGTGTATTCGAATCTTTTGATAAAATACATCAATATACAATGACATATTAAAATATATAACAAAATGTGATTTTGTATATAGTTTTTCTTAGAATCATACAACTTTTTTTTAAAAATCTCTGATCTTTTTCATTCCAATTCAATGTTTCTGTGAATGGTACGGGTATAAAATTTAGTTATATTATTATTTATTCAATTTGAAATTCTCCCTCCCCTACCTTTGATGCTCTGCCCCCCCCCCCCCCAATGCAAATTGCAGAGCATGTGGCCTACAACCAAGTTTATATAAAATCATCAAATTGGCTTTTTACAAAAATAACTATGTATGTTTACTAATTTGAGAAATAAAAATATTGTTATTTTCTTCTCTAAAAAATTCTCGTTTAGGTTTTGAAATTATTTTTTAAAAAATTTTGTGCTTTGAAGCTGACCTTGTTCATAATAATATAATATTTTTGGTAATAATATAATAATGTAAAATTTTTACATCGTTACACATCTTCTATTTTATTTTTTTTATTATACTATTTGAAATAATCTTGTTTGAAATACATCTTTTATTTTATTTTATATAATAAAAAACTATGACAAGAAGACATGTTTTAGATTCTGAATATTAAATCTTTTGATGTCTTTGGGAAAAAAAATTATAAGTAAAATAAAGTTCTGTTGTTGTTGTACCATGCCTTCACTCAAAAAATTATTAAAAGTACCATCAAATGTTAAATATAAATATCTGTTCTAACAGAGATTAATCAGTTATTTTTAATTTAGATATTATAAGGCAGGGGATTGATATGGTCTATGGAAGGGGTGGTGTTATTGAAGCCCAAGATCAAGTCCCTTACAATAGTAGATGGCCCGTTGGTCCCTTTCTTAGGGCCCAACTTTTGAGTAATATTAAGCCCATTCATCACAATAGACACTTTCTTGAGCTTTACTGGGGGCTTCTATATCTGGCCCTCCATGTCTCTTTTTCTTATTTTGTTATTATTTGCACTTGATTATAAATTTATAATTTGCAAATAAAATAATGATACCAAAAAATACCGTTAAATGAAATAAAATTGAATGAGGAAAAAGAGAGAAAGCCTCTCTCAAGTATAGCAACAAATGTTAAACTAATTAATAAAGATTTAATTCACAAGTTTGTGAGTTTTAAATCTTGTTGCCAATATGAGAATTCATAATTCAATTAGTTGTAATGAGTTTTGGAACTCAAGTCACTTAAATTTTATGTTGTAAAAAAAAAAAACACTCTATCAAAATATTCAATCTACTCACTGCAAATGTTTCTCAAAAAATGCCATTTCATTTAGCAACAAACAATTTGTCATTTACGGTTCATCTGAAAACTAAATTAAATTTACACAAATTTTTCTAAAATAAAATAAATTACACTCATCTCTTTTGAACTTTGCTCATAATATTATTAGAAAAATTATGATTCAAAGACAAATTCTAGGCTTGGCCTAGCTTCATTTTTTATTATTTACAAAATAACTTTATAACTTTATAATTTTATTCTATTCCATGACAAAGTACCTATTGTAATCTTGTAATATTCATTATATATGGGGAAGACATTCACAAACAACAAAACCAAAGAATTTCACAGAAGATCTTCTTGTGTCGCCTTGTAAAGTTGTTTGCATGGATGACCTCATCCAGTCGACTTTCAACAGGTAGTTAAGGGGGAAAAAAGGGAAAATTAGTTTCCGCTCCTTATAATTTTACCAATTTTTGAAGCAGGTCCTTGTAATTTTTTTCTTTTTATTGGATCCTTATAATTTGTACAGGTACAGGTTTAAGTCCTTCTGTCTATGATTGCTTCTAAATTTGTTAGTCTATGGTAACTAAGGATGACGTGGTGATGAATAAGCACTGATTAAGCGCACACCTCGATAAATTTGTCCACGTGGATACATGACTAGATAGAGATTGCCCCAGCCTAGCATCTCTCATCTCTCCACCCTCCCTTGTTCCATCTTTCTCTACTCTCTTACTTCCTTCCCAGACCCCATGAGAGGAAATCAAAGAAGCCAATATCAGAGAACCGTGACCTTCAATTGCTCTGGGGATTGGCCACTGTTCTCGCCATCAATTAACTCAAAGGAGATATCGTTGCTTTCGTTGATTAATATTGGATTTCTATTCTTATACCCAGTTTTACAGCACAAGTCAATAATCGATTCTCTTCTCTTTCTCTCCCCTTTGCTTCTTCCACAAACCACGAGTTTCCCTTATTCAATCTAAATCTTACTCGATCCCCTCCCTAGATATTCCTCATGACTCTTGGTAGCAACAAAGAGGACCACGTTCTTGGAGACTTTAGCAACAGATCTGCATATATTTGTTTTCTACTTGTTCTAAGTACTGGAACAATAGCAAAGACAAGAAAATTAATTTATTAGGTTCGGTTTACAGTTTTTTTTTTTTTTTTTTGCAGAATGTTTTATCATTTTTATTTCTCCAATGTCGTCTGGTTTATGTAATACTTCAATTTTATCAGCTGCTTTGATTTGTGGTTCAAACTTATCGATGTTTTTCCAAAATTCTTTCGACATCTTACGTGTTTGACAAATCAACTGGTAACACCGAATGAAATGTATTTATTTTTCGGCTATCTCCCTTCTCTTCCAGGAAGCAACTCTCTTCTTCACCAAGCTTTCTTTCGGTTGTTCGTGTGTCTAGAGGAAATGTGTTGGGTATGTTTAGTCTATGCAATATATGTCCAGTCACGTGTCTACGTGGAAGAATTTGTCCAAGTGTGTGATTAGTCAATGCTTATCCAGCACCACATCATCCTCAATCACCATAGACTAACGGATTTAGAACCAATCGTGGACAGAAGGACTTTAAACGTTTGACTGTGTAATCTATAAGGATCTAAGAAAAAGAAAAAAATTACAAGGACTTGATTCAAAAATTGGTAAAACTATAAGGACTGGAGGATTAATTTTTCCAACAAGAAAAAAGAATCCGTTTTATTAATGTTGAAAAAAGTATTATAATAGGTAGTTGAATTACACAAGTTAATGGGATTAAGCAGGATGATTTAGACGTGAAAGTAAAATATCTTAATTTGCTCAAAAATCAAAATTAATACTAATAGTTAAAAATTTATCTAATAGTAGAATAAGTTCACACACTATGTTGCTTAATAATTTTGAACTTTGCCCTTCAAACTTCTTTCGAAATTAACAAAATCTTATTATATTTATTTATCTTATTTTTCCGATTAAAATGCATTTTTCCTTTTTTATTTTTTTTACTCTTTATTTTCTTCTTATTAATTTTTTTTATTGTTATGACCTCATCCTATTTTCTTCTTATTAAAAAAATATGTTTGTTTGTTCATCCGGTAACAGTTACGGATTTTTTTTTTTTTTTGGACCAACCAGTTACGGGTTAATCTAATCAGTTTTGCTGACTTTCTTTTAACCTTTCCTATTCATTCCACATGCCAAATCAGCAGAGAAATAATAAAAAATCATTACATTTAATGAATTTATTTTAATCATAAATTTAATGAATGGTTATAATAAGAGAAATGGAATGAAACAATGATAAAAAAATTGGAAAAATTATAATTTCCGTTGGTGAAGGGTAACCATTTAGCTATGCATATATTAAGCGAATCAAGATTCTCAATTTCCAATTTAAGATTGTCAATTATTTAGGATGTAAATTCTTTAAAACAGAGCTAGGTAAATTTTAGTGAAATTTTTCTTTCTTTAATATTTTTATATTTATTATTTTTTAAAAATATAAAATGTTCTCCTCTCTCTTTCTTAAAAAGGTAAAGTTCACAAAAATTTGTTGATTTTAATTTTAGAAAATTTAAATGTCATAACCCAGAAATTTAAATAAATTATTTTTATATTTTTTATTCCTTTTAAAGCAAATTTTAGCATGAGGAGGAGTTGGTCTAATGGAAACTGTGTTAATAAATTATCTATTAGATCCCTCGTTCGAATTCAGTCTTCCATAAAATTACCAAACTACCGTCTATTTTATTTTTAAAAAAAAAACTTTGATATTAGATTTTTATTTCGCTTTCTCATTTCTTCGAATGATCTGGATACTTCAAACAGGAAAAAAAAAAAAAAATTCCCTGCCTCTCCCGTCTTTTTCCTTCTCCGTCTTGCGATCTCCTCAGCCTCGTACCTTCGACGCGTCATCGCCGGCAGCTGAGGGTGCTTGGGTTTCTGTTTGCTCTTCCTCACCTATTCAGCCACTGATGCAATATGCTTCAGATTGCAATTTCTCCTTTTCCTCCTTTATCCTGTCTTGTTTTGGGTGCTGCTGTGAGTTAGCGATCTTCCTCCTCCCCTGCTTCTGTCGATTTCTTCTTCTCTTTCCCTTCTTTATCGATGCTGGTTCAGCTGAAGCTTAGAACTCTTCTCGTTGATTTCATGTGTGTTTAGGGGTTGAAGTTGTAAATTTGTCCCTTTTTGCTAAATCTGTGCGTGTGGGTGTGAAGAGTGATTGCTGTGAAGCTGTTCATTCTATTCGGTTCAATGGGCTGCGTGAATGTGTGGGAGGGGGAGCTGAATTAGAAAAGCATGATGAATCTAATTGTAATTGTTGAGGAATTGTTGGGTAAGACATTCAAAGGTTAAGAAGTTTCATTGAGTGGGTTGAAAAGCATGCACATGAAGTGTTTCAGTTTGAAGTGAAAATCATGTTCCAAATTGAGAAATAGGCTATGGTTAAAGTCATATGGGAATATTCTGTGATATAAATGATGATGTTTGAAAAATTTTGAATTATTGGGATCTATTAAGTTGTGTTAATATAAGAAGAAGTTTATTGAATTTGTAGGATGTTTAATAAAATCTTATTGTATATTATAAGATTGGAAAAGAAGAGAACTTGGTAAAATGCTTGTTAGATGAATTGATGTATAATGGCTAGATACTTGTGATGGTTGTATTGTTGTTAGTTAAAATATTATAGAACACACTTTACATTGGAAGTTGAGGCTGAAATTAGAGATTTTAGGAATGG
The DNA here is from genome assembly GCF_029017545.1 of Prosopis cineraria. Taxonomy (NCBI): domain Eukaryota; kingdom Viridiplantae; phylum Streptophyta; class Magnoliopsida; order Fabales; family Fabaceae; genus Prosopis; species Prosopis cineraria. The sequence continues at coordinate 10,759,575 of NW_026555337.1, read as the reverse complement.
GTATCTTGATTGATAACTCATGAGTTAAATTGCTATTAACATGTTAGTCTTTAGAATATTAAGGAAAAAAATTGATGTAATGTTTGAAAATGTTGGAGTTAAATTTTACCTATTCTTCTCCTTTGAATTAATTTGGACTATAGATTTTGGGTTGCAAAATGTATAATTGAAAGTGACAATAGCATTATTGGGCACTAGAAAATTAAAGGCTGTGTATCATTGCAAGAAGACTAATTGAAAGCAAGTTATGTTTTGAAGCTCTTCATGTAAGTGGATAACATCTCAATTAATTTACTAATAAATTCTTTCAGTGAAATATTATTTTTCTTAAATAAATCATATGTACAATTTCAAATATTGAATATTTTTCTTAATTGAATTACTTGAACTTGTGAGGTCATAGTATGTGTCTATATATCTTTTGTCAAAGGCATTTTTTTTAAGATTCTAGAAAATGTTTTTACAAGTTCAAACAATCTTTTATTCTATAAAGATCAACAATCATGGAAATTGGTGAAAGAGCTTATGAGATATTAGTTATGAATTTTGTATTTAGAAGATTGATTATTTTAATTGATTCATGCGAGTTTGATATGGTGAAGAGTAAGCTATATTTGAAAAGTGATTATTGTTTCGCATATTTGAAAATTGTTTTTGAAGGGACTATATATAGAAAATGATTTTCGAAGGGACTATATACAGAATACTGGTTGCTAATGACAGCTTCATGAGCCCTTAGTTAATGATTAGTTAGATTGATTTTCATGAGCTTAGATCTTATATTATTATTCTTAGATCTCGTACCTGCATCTGTTTCGTGACTTCAACCACGTTTGGTTAATTATCATCGTGAATTGTGTATTCACATCTGTCTCATGGCTTGGACCTTGTTTGGTTAGTTATCCTTGTGGACTGTGTCCATGTTTGTCTTTATGGCGTAAATTGCATTCAGTTACTTAGCCTCGTATACTTTGTCCACGTTTATTATCTATTCTAGTAAAGTCCCAATAAAACATAATTTCATTTAGCTCATTTATTATGTATACAATTTCATTTGATTGTTAATGACAAGGATACTACAATTTTCATTTTTACTAGCCTATTGATTCATGATTTAATGTTGGTTTTATGTTCATAATTTTGCAAATTGAAATAAGTAATGATGGGGGACACACACATGTAGATTTTGTTTTCATTCCTATGGCCAAATTCTTACAGAATTTGTTTTATTTTGAAATAAGGTGTGTTATATTTGTACTAAATTACTTCTTTAAAGAATTTATTTATTTTATAATTGGGATGTTATTCACTAGAAAATATTTTAGCCTTAGATAATATTTGGACTTGTATCTATTGTTAATCATTGAGAGCTTTATTGTTGAACTAAAGCAAAAGAATTTCTTTGGACAAATCTCACTTTATCTAAACTTGAGCTTGAGTATTATTTTTATAGTCTACTTCATGTGTTCTCCATTGATTACAAATAGAATCTTGATTTGTTGTATATGATGACTATTTGTTGTTAAGGAGCAAAGTTCCTTGTGGAATTGAAAAAGAAAAATTAAATTTTGTTGTTATAGAAAATTAGGAGGTTCTATAGAATTTAAAAGAGGGTATATGATTCTTTTTGTTTATGAGAGAAACCATGCTAAGAATTTCTAATTCTATTATTAATGAGTTCAAAGTATCAAATTAGAAGCTTCTTGGATTAAGGCTTAAAGAATATGGGTTTTATATGCATATCTTGTGCCGATCATGCTTTATTTTGGGGTGTGACATTAAATCCAACTAATTACGTAAAAACTAAGAGTTTAAACTTTAGAGTACATAAAACATTTTCTCCAAAATGGGTAATTTCCTTGCAACATGAACCATGAAACTTAGCATCAATGGCAGAGCCACATGATAATGGTATGTACTTTAGCCTTGGGTTGGGGGAGGGGAGGGAGGGGAACGCATCTCCCACTTTGGAAAATGTTTAAAGTATAGTATAAAAAATTTGCAACTTTACATTCCTTACTTTTTAAATTTGCACCCTTTAACTGAATAAAAAAATTATTTGGATTCAAAAATTAATTAAATATAAAACAATTAATGATTTACATAAAATATGAAAAGTATATTTACAGAAAACATTATATACAATTTGTTCATTATATTTTTTAAGAAGAAAAATGATAATCAATCTATTTATGTTACTATGATTTTAGTCTTATAGTATAATTATTTTTAAAAATATTAATTTTTCATTAAATTACCTCTCATCTCCTGACTTTGGGTCTTGGCTTCACCATTTAGTATGTGGTTTAAAATAATAAGCATCAAACACGAAATATAATCAACATTATACTTGAAGAAAATAACAAGTGATTTTACGCATGAACTACAAAGCGAATCCAATGAAAAGAATCTACTCTCATAAACTGCTCCTAATATTTCCTGGAAGACAAAAAATTAGTTTTTCAAAACATTATTCTTAAAAAATATATCATTCGAGACAATAATGCTCTTTCTTTTAAAAGAAAAAAAATTAATATAGGCTTTAGTTCCTACATTGATGACGCGTTTTTGTCTTCAAGTCCACAAGGCAAAGGTTGTTACGTGAATGGAAAATATTATATATAAATTAACTAATTAATGAAATAAGAGAATAATTGAAAAAAATTATCAAGTCCCACTCAAATTATCTAAATAGATAATAAAAGTCCCATGAAGTTACAAAATTATTATGAAATTACATATTTTTTAATTGAAGTTGTCAACATAAGATTTAAATAATCTGAAATTGAAATATTTGAATTTATGTGAAGTTTTCTTTTTCTTTTTTTATATTTTTCTCATTTTATTATTATTTTATAAAATATAAAATCTTCTCTTTCTACCTTAAAAAGGTAAACTGTACATAAATTTATGACTAAAGTATAATTTTAGTCTTCTAATTTTATATAAGGTGTTAGTTTGATCTCTTAATTTGATAGAGTATCTTTTTTAATCTTTTAATCCTAACATTGTTAGTTTTAAATAATTATTTTTTGTATCATATATTATTATTTTAAAATATTAAACTTAAAATGTTAACATTTGAGAATGATTTTTTAATATTTGAAAGTTGAACGGAGGGATTTTTTTTTTGTTTAATAAAACTAACAATGTTTGGGTTATAGAACTAAAAAGGCATTTTCTAAAATTAAAGAAACAAAAGGAGACTTTGAATAAAGTTAAAGGATTAAAATTATATTTTAGTCAAAATTTACCGATCTCAACTTGAAGGATTTAAATATGTTAATATATTGTTAGATATTTTTTAATAGAGTTATTCAATTAAGGACCAAACAGTAATATTAACAATTATTTAATAGTAATTGACAACTTCAATAAAAGACTTGAGAGTTTAGACTAATTTTTTGATTTTATACAATTTTTTTATATGATTTAATTGTTAGAGTACTAAAATATTTTGTTCAAAATGCGTTAAATATTAGTCGAAGTTCCCGCTATCTTTTATCATCGCTTAATTTATTCCTTGCAACATAACCAAAACAAGTCATATGAGAGCATGAAACTCTGCATGCTATTTAAAAATTAAGGAGCATCAAACACGAAATACAATCAATATTATACTTTAAGAAAATGATAAATAACAAGTGATTTTATGTATGAAGCAAATCTAATTGGAAAGAATCTCAATCAACTCCAAGTGTTTCCTAAAATATAAAAAAGTAGTCCTTCAAAACAATATTTTTTTTAAAAAGATATCATATATGCAAGACAATACTGCTCATCGGCCCCGAGAGAGAGAGAGAGAGAGAGAGAGAGAGAGAGAGAGAGAGAAGAGAGAGAGAGAGAGAGAGAGAGTAATGCTCCTTTTTTTTTTTTGCGTAACTAGCGTAGACTTTGATGGTTCCTGCATTAGCGTGTTCAGGGACGGACCTAGGTGTATCATGGAGGGGGCCTTTGAATAATGTGAGGAATGAAGACTTGAATTGCTTACTTAGACAATTCTCATAAAAATCGTTTTTGTATTTCTAAAATACTCAATCTGCAAAATAAATATTTTCTACTAATAAGAGTGATAAGTGTATGTCATCCAGTACGTTAGTGTTAGACTTGAGTAATGATTAATTGATTTTATTCTTGTAGTTTATTTAATCATTTATGCTATAACTATAAACATTCAATAATTTTTTTTATTTGTTAATTCTGTGTGGTCCTCTTGGAATCTCCAGGTATATTCTTAAATGACTTTTCGCTGTTCTGAATGTTCCTACAGGGTGTTTTACAAGTTAAATGGGATTGCTCAGATATTTCTAATTCCTGTAAAGAGTTTTAAAGCTTATTATATTATCCCAAAAAACATAAATGTTTTCTCAAACTTCGAACGCATATAAAATTTTAAAATTCACATATTATAGCATGATAGTATTTATATGTAATTGTGTGTGTGACTCTTTAAGTGGAATTGGTTTGTAAAATGACAAAGCAAGTAGACTTGATCCATACAAGTAGAGGGACCGTTATATAATAAAAACAAAGGATAGTTTTATTTAGTGGCTATAGCTTTCAATAGTTTTATTTAGGGACCGTTATATGATAAAAACATTTCCGTAACATTAAGCCCATTCATCATAATACATGCGTTTGATTGGGGCTAGACAACGGGTCCTCCACGTCTCTTTATTATTTTCATGTTAATGTTATGCTGTTTACTTGATTTCCCTTTTTCTTAATTATAAACACTCTAACAATTTAATGATATATAGTTTGCCAATAAAAAGGAATTAATTATATATATATATATATATATATATATATATATATATTGCAGGTGATGTTGCTTTAATTTGCTTGCTTCCGTTATTCCGGTCCTCTCAAGTACCTGACAAAACTTTACAAGACATTTTATTTGTAGGCCGATATTTGCATTTATTTATGCTTGTAATTTATTTAATCATTTATACTATAATTTTTAAAAATTCAATAATTATTTTTTATTTGTTAATCAGTTGGTTTGTTAATTAAACATATAAATAATACAAGTGTCTCTGTGTGTATATGTATATGTATATGTATTTTATACATGGAACTCTTATTATAAAATTTTAAATTTCGCACCATTATAGCATGATAGCTAGTATTCATACGTAATATATGTGGATGACTTTTTCAAAGTGGAATTGGTTTGTACATGACAACGCAAGTTGACTTGATCCATCAATTAGAGGGACCATTGTTTACGCCATGACAAAACTCCTAAAATATATCAGCGACTCAAATTTTATATGGCCAAGTTTTCTTTGTATCTTACGTTCTAGGATAAAAAAGTATTCAAATTTCCGGAGAGAATTTGATTTTGATATTTTTTTTTACTTATTTTTCCATGAGATTAGTACACCATGTAGTAAATTTTAAATTTAATATCGTCATACTTTTTTAGAGCCTACAATAAACTTGGTTCTCAGAGTGTTATTTTTCCAACACGGTCACTTAATTAATTGTCTATCTTCACCTACTTCATTTCATTTACATTGTGTTTGGTTCAAAGAAGAGGAGGGATTTAAAAAAGAGAAGGCTGGGAGGGGAGATAAGAGATTCTAAGAGTAATAATGTGAGAATTAAATATAATCATAAGGGTAAGTAATAAAATTTTCCTTATCAACTTCCAGGTGTGTGAACAATGGGATCATCCATGCAATGTAATATTTGAGTAGTGAACATAGAAAATAGTGAACAATGATAAGTCAGTAGAGGAATAAAAGCTTCACGCTAATAAAAAAGAAGCATAAAAAATGAATTGACCATAAGCATGCTGTGGAGCGACCGTAATTTCTAATTAAATTGAATTATATGAATATTTACTGCGCGCGTTATAGATACAAATATGTATTATGAAGTAACAACGAAGTCATATATGGAGTCATGTTTAAAATAGTCACTTTCTAGAGAGATTAATGGTACTTAACAAAAAGCACTTGATGATGTATTAATTATATTTTTTTAATATTACCTTTATTTAAACTTATTAGCTATGAGAGCTAATGTAATGCAAATTTAAATTTTTTAATTTAAATATGCATAAAATTGAAAGTTTATTTTATTTTTGGACAAAGTTATTAATTACTTAATAATCACTTCTGAGTTTCAGTGAAGTGATTAAAGATGCCTTATAATAAGAATTAAAAAGAGTATTAGTTATATTATCCCTAATTCTTGGCCATGCATGTGATACATTTCATACATCAGCTAATTAAATCCACTTGCACTTAACTCAAAATTTCTATGCTCAATTATAGGTATTTTTCGTTTATTATATACTCACATTGTCTCATTATAAGACACTTTAATAAAAATAGAGTTTCATTAATTATACTCATTAATTTTAATATTATCCTTCCCTCTTTTTTATGTGCTCTCTCCCTATTTAATGTTTTACAAATAAAGTTATATTAAATTAATGATATTTTTGAAAATTTATATTTATATATTGTAAAATGCACTTAATGAATTACCAAGAAATGTCTTACAACCTTCTCCGAAGGGAGTATTATTTATTAAATTCAATTTTTTTCAATGTGCGTGGAATTAATCATACTTAGATTAAACATCCCACCATGCACCATCCTTTGTAAATAAAATACCTTGCGATTATTCATCACCGATCACCATTTATACACACCAGCCAGTAGGGCTACTACCAATTCATTCGCATATTGTGTGTACGTATATGGGAAGCCTGCACCACTTTTTCAAATAAAGGACCATTTTGGTCACTGGATCCACTGGCTTGTTAGCCAAAGGTTCGTATTATATATATACACATATATATCTTGTAACTAAATAATTGGTCAATACAACAGCATGCACGATATTTGCGTGTGTATGTGTGTGTGTTGCTTTTGTGTGTGTGTGTGTGTGTGTGTGTGTGTGTGTGTGTGCAGTTTTTATGGAGAAGTTATTAAGGACTCAGATGTAAAGAAAGTGTATCTTTTATTAGAGCATCACATGACAATGCAGCCTCACAACGTTTCCGTAATGACATACGTCAAATAAATCTTCAAGCTTTTTCATCCACTTCATCAGAAAGCCACGTGTAGTGTGTGTGTGTGTGTGTTTATATATAGGTTAAATGATGAGCACTGAAACCATGCGTATTCAATTATTATATATGGGTTAAATGATAATTGGCCTTTGATTAAAATATAAGTTCAGGAATGTCTAAGACCTAAATTCGTTTTTGGTGCAATGTTTTCCTAAACTCTTCAAAACAGTATAATGATGCCCTTTACTATTAACAAATGTTGACTTTGGCTATCAAAGGGTCAAAAACTTATAAAAGATGATCTTAAAAATTGTAAAAAAGAACAGAGAAAAGTTTTTTTGCCTTTTTTTTCCTTCATTTTTGGACTGTTTGTGTTTTTTAATTAGGTCTTTCAGTGAAATTTTCTTGATTATTTTCTATAATTTTTTTAGTCAATTAATAATTAAAATTAACTTTGTTAGTGATAGAATGACATTGTATTATTTTTAAAAGATAAAAAAAAACATTACAATAAAAAAAATTTAAAGTTCCGGACATTTATGAACTTATAATTTAAAAGTGAAATTGCCCTTTAAGAAGAAATTAGATCTGGTAATGGCTGCTAGTTGGGCCGAAAAATATGGGACTCTTTAGAGGCGGATTATTTTTTACCCGCACCGTCTAACCCGATCCCACCTTCTATTTACACTACACCTCTGTTCTTCATTTTCATTTCATTTTATATATTGCAATCATCTCATAATAAATCTGCTCTGGTAGCTGAAAGTTGCATCTATCGTCCTCATTCTTCACTTCACATCTCTTCAAGACTGCAAAAGATTACCCATGAAACCAAAATCATGACTTCATCAAGCACATATAATCTCCAATCTCCATTACCCATCATCGTACATTAAATTAAAAATATTGAAATATAGCAGAATTCTTTTTTTGCGTAAAAGATTTCTGGCCTGTAATATTTTGAGAAGACCTAGAGAAATTATTGGATAAAGGCAAGTCAAGTCAATAGAGGAAGAAAAGCTCTATACGCTGGTTAGAAAGGAGCATCCAACACAAAGAATAGTCAACGATACTTTAACATGATAATACATATTCCAAGACTTAATATGTGGAGAGGAGAGGTTTCTATATCTCTATTGCTATCATATCTATCTATCGAGTGTTACGATATATATATATATATATATATATATATATATTTAGCCTTTCCATTCTTATCCTTCCAATTATTGACATGCACCACTTCTTTAATTTCTACTCTATATTTTCGACTAAATGGATAAGTTGCTAGCTAGGAACATATAGTATTAGTCTTTTTATACTATATTGTTCGGAATGGGAAGCAATTGCCCGAGAACATGAGGAGAGGAATAATCTTAACATATATATCTTTATTTCATTTCATTCTCATTCTTTTTAACAATCAAATGGTTTTTATATGTTATATTAATTTATATGTTAATAATTTTTTATTTAAAATATAAAATAATTTTTGTTTAAAAAATACTTTTTAATTTTAATTTCATTCATTCTATTCTTTATAAAATGAATGTATGTTTTAGACCAGAAAATAGTTAGTAAAAAAAAACTAAAAAAAAAAGTTGAACAAAAATGAAACATGTGAGAAAAAATGATTTAGTTAACTTAAAAAGAGGAGAGGGAGTAGGGGAGAGAGAAATAATGCAAGCATTTTTTCATAAATAATTAACAATACTAATTAAGCATTTTTACATACTTAATTAGTATTGTTGATTATTTGCGTGTATATATATGTGCTTCATTCTGATCCGCGTGGGCTCTCCCCGCATTGGCTTGTCATTATTCATTATTTTCTTCAAGTCTACAGCGTAAATTAAGGTTTCATCAATGACTACACGTAACCCCATTGCCCATTCACAGGGAAAAAGAAATTAATTAAGCAAATAAACAAAGAAGAGCAATTATACAGACATATTGTTGGAGAAAGAAAAATAATACTAATGGGGACCATTTATGTCGTGGATTATATCATGAAGATAAACAGTTGAAATTATCATATAAATTTGAATGTAGCTAAAAAGACTAGTTCATCACAATATGAAGAATTAAAATTTTAATACCCGTTAAGAGAGATAGTCATATTCAATGTTCTATAATATGCCTCAAATAGGATAGTACCTATAGGCAATAAAAAAATATAAGAAAAAACTTTTTTTTTTTTCCTTCAGGAGGACAAAATATTTTTACCGTATATAACTTTATCATATTTCTGTTATCATTGTTAAAAAAAAATGACGATAAGGGAAATGACATTTAAAAATTAAAATATTAAATTAACCATATTTGGGATTAATAAAATTTTTAAAATTCAAAATAAAAATAAAATATCTTTTAGTGATTTAATCTAAACAATGAATTGACACTAATATGTCTTTCTAATAAAATAATTAATCTCACTTGCAAATTAATATTCAAGAAGTTGCAAATAAAAAAATAAGAGTATAAAATTAAAAACATGAGTATCAAATTATTAGAATTAGAAATCATGAAAATTGTCAAATATTGTGTCGTGAGAGTGAGTCTAGAAGAAGTGCTTATCCTAAAAAAAACTTATATCTTGGGTAGGAGAATCTTTTAAATTTTTAAATCTCACTTCACGCTCATTGACGTAGGACTCATGACACATTGGAAATACCTTTGATCTTTATTTCAATATTTTCAAATCTTTTGATCCTCAAATGTCATTCTTTCTAATGATTATTTCATTATTTATATTTAAAAATAAACATATATTTAATTATTTCATTTTATCTTATTATCCTTCAACTATCTCTTAAATTATGCCTTGTCTTTTTTAATAAGCAAGACGCTATTTTGCTAACTGCTAGGAGTTTCAACGATAAATTATACTATTCACAGTTTAAACAGGATTCTGCTTATTATAATATTCTGGTTCTTCTCAGAAAAAAAAGTTTTTTTATTCTTTTTAATATTCCAAAGTAGATGACTTGTAAGAATCTGTTGACTTGGTTTTCTTTTATCCCCCCAACCCCATTTTCCATTAATTAGTCGCAACATCTTCCTCGAGCCATCTTTTGCACCTTGTTGTCGTCTAATTCTGCTTCTCTCTTCTTGGGTATTGTTTTTGTTTATTTTCTCTATTTTCTTAATTTCCTTTAATCTCTGTGATCCTCAACCCGATCGTGACCGTCAACTTCAACCCCAATTCCCCTATTTCCAACCTGCTTGACACGTTTTCCTACTTCTTAGAAAAATCAAAGTAGAAGACTTGTAAGAATCTGTTGACTTGCTTTTTTCTCCCCCCAACCCCATTTTCCATTAATTAGTTGCAACATCCTTCTAAACAGTAAGCTATCAAATCGGGAATTGAACTATGTAGAGATCACGGATTTACTCAGACTCCTTGGATGCTATAAACTGAATATGACTATTTATTGATTTTCGTGATACATGTTGTTAATGGAGTTAACGAGGACCCATGAACAGGCATTTTTGTATATTAATTCAATCGAACAGATCATTAAGCCAAAAGAACGTACAAAATTCGAACTTGGTTCTTGCCATCCTATTTTTCTTTGGGAGGCTTGTCAATATATGTGGAAATTTTAAGGAAAAAGACAAATTTATATATATTTGTGAAAACAATGACTGAAGAAAAGATAAATGGAGAACAAACCCGTTATATTCTTTCTTTGTGAGACCATTGAGTATGCCGGATTTTTGGAAGGGGGAAGAAACAAATATTTTTAATTTAAATTGAATTTACCCTTAAAAGGAAAAATTTTTAATTAGTAAAAAAATTCTTGATTGTTTGCATGGTTATGTTTTAAATAGGACTGGTGATTTGAATTTTACCTCTCCGACTATGATCCGTGCATTCAAAAAAATTTCTGCTTAAGACTGAACTAATGCCAAACGAATAGATATATGTTGATCTTTCGATTAATTGCAATCTTTGGATCAAACATGGAAATTAATTAAAATAGCAAATTATTATGCATGCTTTCAGAAGTTGGTGATGGCATTATTGCTGAGAAATCTGAGAGAAGAATCTTATGGAAAACCTTTCGTTGCATAATAGTGATGATGATTACAAAACACAACATTCCTTATTTGAATGATTACAAATCAAATCAATCCATTTGGGTGATGAACAAACCCCAAACATGGGGATACTAACCATAAGGTGATGGCCATGTTACCTAAATGCCTGCTACTTATCCTTTTATATAATCTTAGGCTAACAACTAACCATGATTAATAATTAATATTCTAACAAATACATACATACATACATTAACAAAGCACTAGGTTTAATTTGGATCAAGGAAGCTAGAATATTTATGAATTACACAACGTATCTAATATACGTAGACTGTTAAAATGGAACAGGTTTGGGGAGGGAAAAACAAGCTGACTTGGTCTATCAAGAAAAAAAAAACAAATTGACTTGACCCATCAAATAAAGGGCTATTTGAGAGGCATGATAAATTAAAGGATATTTTTAAGAGCAGTCCAACCCCCCGAAAATACACTCATTACTTCAAATTTATGGCAAAGTTGTCTGCTTCTTTAATTTTGAATGTACTTCCTCCATTTCATTTTACAACGTATTTTTTAAAATTACAAATATCAATGAAGTCAATTAAATACAGTTTAAAATCTTAATTCCTTTAAAAATAAATATAATTTTTCAAAAATTTCCTTCATTTAATACTGGAGAAAGAAAAAGAAAGATGCTTGATGAGTGAAATAATTAATGATGGATAATTTTGAAATAAACTATATGTTAATGAATTATTATCTCTCTAAAAACAAATTATATTAATAAACATCAAATCCCTTAGAAAAAACATCTTATAAAATGGGGTGGTGTAGTATTGAACATTGTTTTTCCAACATGAATGTACGGTTGTCTATCTTCATTTGCTTAATTTCCTCGAACTTTTTCCATTCAAAATGCCTGGGAAATTAGATCCGGTAATAGCTGCAGGTTGGGTTGAAAATATATATGGGGCCCTGTTAGAGGCAAACAATTTTTGACCCGCACCATCCAACCCGAACCTCTTTTTTTTTTTTTTTGTTGCCGTAAAAAATAAAATCATTTCAAGTTCAGACCACGCCCCCTCGTTTCAAGTTCAAACCTTTAGGTGCATTAATTTGTGAACATCTCATAATAAAGCTGCTCTGGTAGCCACTTCATGCTCCTAAATAGTGCTTTAGACCACGTGTAGCATGCAAGGAAAGAAGATATACCTATAAAACAAGTAAATATATGCAACCTGAAGCTCAAACACAATCTCCAATCTCCAATCTCCATTACCGATCATTATATATTAAATTCTTTTTCATTGATATTTGGAAAGTTAATGCACAAGAGAAAAAACTAGATCAGATTTAAAAAGTGTAAATAAAAAACTTTTTTTTTTCTTTCAAAGAGACGCATAGATAAAATTCCAGCCCGCTTTCTAGCGGCACCCGCCTACTTGCTGCCAGCCCAAAACCGTTTTCCTAGCTCTGTGGAAAATCAAAAGACTTAGAGAATTATTGGGTAAAGACAAGTCAATAGAGGAAGAAAAGCTTAGTACGCTAATTAAAAAGGAGCATCGAACACGAAGAATAGCCTATGATACTTTAACGTGATAATAAATGCACCAAGACTAAATATGTGGAGAGGAATGGTTTCTATATCTCTATTGCTATCATATCTATGTATCGAGTGTTACGATACACACACACACACACACACATATTTGGCCATTCCATTCTTATCCTTGTAGTCATCAACTTGCACCATTCCTTTAATTTCTACTCTATACGTACTTTCGATTAAATGGATGAGTTGCATGCACTATTTATAAGTTAGGAATAATACATTCATCTCAGTACACTTTATTTCTTCAATGTATTTCATTCTCATTTTTTCTAACAATCATACAGCCCCACATGTTATATTAATTGATCCGTTAATGAGTTTTATTTAAAATATAAAATATTTTTGTTTAAAAATCAACTTTTAATTTGATTTTTTTATTCGCGTGTTCTATCCTTTTTAAAATGAATATATGTTTTAGACTAGAAAATAAATACAGGTAAAAAACAAAAAAAAAAGGTTGAACTAAAAATGAATCATGTGAGAAAAAACATGCTTTGATTAATTAGCAAAGAGACCAGAAAGAGAGAAATTCTGCAAACATTTTTTCCATAATTTGTCAGTTGGAATTTTTAATATTTTTATCAGTTAGAACATAAATGTCAAGTACTTATTATTGTTGATTATTTGTGTTTGGTGATTCCTTTTAATCAGTGTATGATTTTCCTGCATTGACTTGTCTTTATTCATTATTTCCTTCAAGTCTACAAAGGCAAATTAAGGTTTCATCGATGACTATACGGTACCCTATTAAGAAGAGCAATTATACAGACAAATTGTTGGAGAAAGAAAAATAACTAATGGGGACCATTTATGTCATGGATTAAGTCATGCAGATAAACCAGAGAAATTGTCGTGTAAATTGGTGTTGGGTTTAGAAAAAGGGATTGGTTCCTCATAATATGATGAATTAATATTTAAATTTTTGCTAAAGAGATACCCACATATGGTGTTCTATTGTGCCTCAAATAGGATAATACCTATATACAATAAAAATATTAAAAAAAAAACATTTTTTTTCTTACATGCAGGGGAACAAGATATTTTTATCGTACAAAAATTTATCGTGTTTCTTTTATTATTTTTTTAAAAAAATAACGATAAGGGAAATGACATTTAAAGATCAAAAGATCAAATTAGCCATATTTAGGATCAATAAATTTTTGAAATTTAAAAGAAAAATCAAATATCTTTTAGTGATTTAATCTAAATAGTGAATCGACACTAATATTGTCTTTGGAATAAAATAATAAATCTCACTTACAAATTATAACATTGAAGAAGTTGCAAATTTAAAAAAAAAAGAGTAGAGTTTAAAATACGAGTATCAAAATTAAACATGATTCTGCTTATTATAATTTCTAGTTCTTAATTATTCTTAAGCCAAAAAGATTATATATATATATATATATATATATATATCCCAGAGTAGAAGACTTGTAAGAACTAGTTGCAACATCCTTCTTCTTCGTCGAACCATCTTTTGCATCTTGTTATCGTCTAATTCTGCTTCGCTCTCCTCTTCCTTCAAACCTCTCAAAACAATCAAACCAGACTGCAACAACATAAATGGAGTGTGCGATCTCAAGCTCTAAACTTTTCTTTCTCTTCATATTTGGATGCTTCCCCTTGATAGCTTTCACGGGCTATCGATCCAACGCTCCGCTCTTACCTGAAAATGAAGGTAACTTAATTTCAAGTTTGGAGTTATTAGTTAATGCCCTGTCTTCCCAATAATATTATTCTCATTTTCTTTTAATAATTAACTTAGCTTCTATATAACATGAAATTAAGGTATTCTGTACTCATGAAACAATGCAGTTTTATATTCTTTTACAATTTCTCAACGAAAAAATAGTATGGAAAGGTATAGTTTCCATTCTTTTTTTTTTTCTTTGGAAGGCGAAGCATTATAAATTCTTCACTTGGGTCTCGTCCAGATATAGTGTTCAGCTTCATCATCTTCAATTCTTGATGACCACTCTCCACTTCATGTAGTCCAAGGCTTGTACCATCTTCCTCGTGGAATGAAGTGGAGAGTAGCCATGGAGATGATGAGGAAAGCTGAACAGCTAGAGTATCTGGACGAGCGGAGAGATTTCCAGCGGTGAATAATCTGACGTCCTGCTATCATGTATGCCACATAAGCAAACACTTATAAATTTTTTAAGCCAACCAAACATGAGGGACTGAGTTGTGATGAGTTAAATTTAAAGTACTGAGTTTTAACCAAGTTAAAAGTTAAAGAACCAAATAATTAACTTCCGCTAATTTTATTTATCACTTAATATATGCATATTTATATAGTTTAGTTTCCAATGCTTTTTAGGGAAACATGATTTATGCACTCATATTTGGGCGTTAGTGATGCGTTAGTGATGCTCTTCTAGATCTCATCAACATGGACACATCGTTTGAGTATATTCTTATTTAGGGATTCGGATCCGTTGTAATTGAACTACTTAGAGTTAGTAAAATTATCTTAACGAGATATATATATATATATATATAATCCTTGACAATGTGAATTAGATAGTTAAGGCTGTCGAGGATATTAATTAATACTATATATGTTAAGAACATTTTTTTTTTTTGGTTTACGTCAATTCCAGAAATTACGTACCCAATAAGCTTATGACCAATATGTGGGAGCATTATGAGAAGAAAGACATCAATATAAATATCAGTGTCGGTATTTAATTATTTATGTTGAAAGTCAAACATGTACAGTGGGGCAAGTGAATTACTTGACATTGCTTTATGAATAAGGTTTACGGATGTTTATCTTGATGGTGAACGATTTAAAAAAAAAAAAACTGACTTTTGTTCGATGCAGTGAAAGTTCTAGAAGTATCATCGAAGATGGAAAACTGGAACTGGAATGTGACCCCAAGTTCTTGTATGGATGCAAGCATTAATGAGAGTGTTATTACCTGCAGTTGCACTTTCCAAAGGGGAACCATTTGCCATGTTACAAGCATGTATGTATGTATACACACACACAAACACATTTATGATCTGGATTCTTTGCAGTGAAATTCACCCCAAATGATGAGATATTCATATAAAGAACGGGATAAGCTGGGGAACTTTGATTCAGTGTAGTCTATATAATTTTTTAATGTATAATTTAATCATGTTTGGATATATTTCTTATCGTCCGTTTTGATTAGGCTTCACAATGATGTCATTTTCCTTTATTTATTTAAAAGTAGTTGATTTGACCTCGGGATATATGAATATAATATTAATAATAAAGTCTTGCGGCATCACAATAAAATTATTATTCCAACACATATTGGTTCTAATTATTACAGAATTTCTTTGAATGTAGCTCTATGTGAAAATTTAGTGATAGATCGATATGCTTGTTTTTTTAATGACAGCCAGATGTTGGATCTCAATCTATCTAGAATTTTACCCAGTGAATTTGGGAACCTTACTCATCTGCAAAATCTGTAAGCGATTAATTTTTATACTTGCACATATTTTTGGTTTATATATACATAATAGATATGTGTGTACTTGAGAATTTTTGGTTTTCATATTGCTTTTAATTTGGATGTGTTTTCTGTTTACAAATTTGCAGGGATCTTAGGGGAAATAACTTCTCTGGGACAATACCCGAAAGTTTTGGTGATATGAAGAAAGTGGAAACTATGTGAGTGATATAATAAGATTTATGGGCATTCCTTTCCATACAAAATAGATGTGTACGTGCCTTAGAATTTGATGTTCAAAATGTGGTAATTGGTGATCTGAAAGGAAACTAACGTGTTATGTCGCAGCTACTTGTCCGGCAACTATTTGAATGGATCAATCCCAAGGAGCTTTGCTAGACTCCCTCTTGTAGAATTGTAAATGATCAAGACTTTTGAATTTATCCGAACCTTATTTTCATTCAAGCATTATTTATACAAGCTTGAACATTTTAACTAATGCATGAATCAATCATCTCTTAAAATAATGCTTCAGAGATCTTTCAGGAAATCGAATCACTGGTCCAATTCCAGAGGAAATTGGCAATATTACAACTTTGAAGAAGCTGTAAGTGTAAACCAGGCCAATACTTGTATTATTGGTTTATATATGCATAATATATAGATGTGTGTACCTGAGAATTTGATGTTTGGAACGTAACTTTAACATGTCGCAGTGACTTGTCTTACAACTAACTGAATGGATCAATCCCAAGGAGCCTTGCTAAACTCCCTCTTGTTACATTGTAAGTGATCAAAACGTGTGAATATGTATCCAAACATTATTTGCTAGACTCCCTCTTGAACTATTTGACTGAATGCATTATTCATCCCTTAAACGTATATATGTTTCAGATACCTTAGAGGTAATCGAATCAAAGGTCCGATCCCAAGAGAAATTGGCGATATTACAAGTTTGGAGGAGCTGTAAGTGAAAATCAATACACGCTTTGATCATTTTCTGAGTTGATGAGTGATGCTTTCATGGTTAATTTGTTACTTTCTTCAGACTGTTGGAAGACAATCTGTTAGAAGGAGCTCTTCCTCCTAGTCTCGGAAAATTGATGCAGTTACGCGGATTGTAAGAAAATGTCATGTAACAATGATGTCTTTTATCTTGCTTGCATATTGTAACTACTACTGCATAAGTCTTGTTACATATAGGTTTTCAAATTGCTTCTGGATGTGTTAACGTTCTCTGTCTATAAATTTGCAGGGATCTTGCTGGAAATAATTTGTCAGGGACAATACCTAAAAGCTTCGCAATCTAAAGAAATTGGAACAGATGTAAGTGATACAATATAATTCAGCACTCTCTATGTTGTTGAACCCTTAATGTTATGAATTCTGAAATATCTCCTAATATTTTCTGCAGTAGGTTAGATGGGAACAATATATTAGGAAAATTACCCAATTTTATTGGGAATTGGACTGAACTTCGACATTTGTGAGTGTATCTTACTCTAACTCTAACTCATCTATATACTACTTGTTGAAAAATAAACTAGTTTAGTGGATTTTGATCCTTTCATGAGATAGACAAATAATATTAACCAATTTGAATTATCTATCTAAGGGAAAGGTTCAGTTAGGACTCTTTGATCCAACTTAATTTCAATCAAAGCCTTTGGTGAAGCCAGGCGAATGAATAATTTATGTAGGAAAAATCAATAACTGATGTATGAAAAATAAACAACTGATATAGGTAAAATTTACAACGTTCATTAACAATGTAACAACACTATGAATTTGCAATTCTCATTCCATCTACATCAGTTATTCATTTTTCATATATCAGTTCATATTATCAAGGACAATAAAGTCATTTCAATTAGCTCTTCAATTTCATTTTAGTCCCTCGTATGTATAATGAAATTTTAAAATTTTAGAGTCAAGAGGTCTTCACTGAAATTTTCCCATCATCTAAAGTACATACTTGTTAAATTAATCAAACAAATAAAAAGGCTAAATGTGGGCTAGGCTTTTTGAAATAGTTTTCTTTGTTTTATTTACCGTTTTTATTATCCAAATTCCTGTTTTGACAACTTTCTATGGCAGGTATTTTCAAGGAATGTCTATGGAAGGTTCAATTCCTCCGACCATTTCACAGCTGAGAAATTTGACTGATTTGTGAGTACTTGTTCCTTTGCAAACCTTTGAACACTATTCAATGGCGGTGAAATTAATTTAATCTTCAACAAAAAAATCATTTTCCTGTTATTGACAATGCTTTATTATTATTATTATTATTATTTTGAATTTCTAATTCCGGGTAATATCAGATTTGCATGGACCAACAACAACGAGATTTCCTAATCTGGAAAAGATGACATCCTTGGGAATCTTGTAAGTTGAGAAACCTCTTCTGCTATTTGAAAATCTGTACTATATTACAAATGAGAAACTTTTAATGAAATTTATCGTTTCGTACTTTGTTTTTACTCTCAGGGTGCTGAGAAACTGCTCCATCTATGATTCGATTCCAATTTACATTGGTAAAATGGAAAGCTTACGAGATCTGTAAGTTGCTTCATCCTCATATATTGCCAATCCAGAATAAGCATTCTCAATTTAACTTCAATTGACAACTTAATTCCTAATATAGATGTAGTTACTCATATCATTATTGACTACTCTCTCTGATTCATTTTATAAGTTATTTCTATCAATTTTATCAATACCAATATAACAAAAGTATAAAGAATAAAATTTAATAAAATTACAAACATAACCCTCAAAAAGTAAATAAACTATATAATATTATATTTTTTATTTCTCTCTCTCTTTCTCTTACTTTTTAAGAATAGTTTAGACATTTCATTTAAAACAAAATTTTACTATCAATCCAATAACTTATAAAGTAGACTACTTTACTTTTTTAAAAGGCGACCAATAAAGTGGACTGGAGGGAGTATATATTATTGGTACTTTTATAAAATAGATAAAGATTTAGAAAAAAAGAAGAGAAAATTAGAAGGAGAGAGTGAGGGTAAAAGAAGAGATGATTCTTATTTCAGTATGTTGAACACAACTGAGGTACCTCTATTAATAGGCATAGACATAACTGACTCAATTAGATAAAGTAAACAAAATGGTAATAATAACCAAAAGATATTGGAGTAACAAAAAAAAAAATTATAAATATTTATAACAAGTACGACCATTTTCTATTTATTCTTCCGTTATTCTTACGAGGCGATATTTAATTTGTGTTACATGTGATCGCAGAGATTTGAGCTTTAACAAGTTGACTGGTGATATCCCAAACAACATGAATGACTTGACACTAAATTACATGTAATGGAGAATTTTCTATAGGAGTACATACTACAACTTAATTTCTTGGAATTTAATTACTCTTTTTTAAATTGATTTTTTCTTATTAATCCTGTGCGCAGGTTTCTGACTGAAAACTGTCTAAGTGGAAAAATTCCTGAATGGATACTACAAAAGAAATATCACTTGTTAGTACAAATTTTTTTGGTTTTAATTTCTTTCTAATCACAATAATTAAATGCCATTATTTGAAACTAATTAATTACTGTAAACCCTATTAACAAAAACATCTTTAGCAGCCTCTCATCAATTTGCATTATAATTTCGCACCACTTTCTCTTCCAGGGATTTATCTTACAACAATTTTTCAGAGTCATCTGTTACTATTTCCAATTGTCAGCATGGTAGAGTGTAAGCTTCTCTCTCTCTCTCTCTCTCTCTCTCCCCCCCGGCCATTATTTTTTTTTTCTCTAAGCCATTATTTGTGTTACACAGAAACTTGGGTTCGAGCATGTCATCTTCAACAAGCACCTTGTACGATTATTCTTATGGCCATCCTATTTTAATTGTTCTACACCACTTTTAAATAATCTATTTAAACTTAATTTTATTCATGTTGCAGACGTACTTGCCTAAAAAAGGGCCTTCCATGTAGAGGAAAACCCAAGTGTAAGTGTTTTAAATTAACTTCGTACATCATTGTTTTCATGCATATATATGTTTGAGAATTTCCCCACGTCCGATGTCAATTTTTTATTTGTTTCAACAAAAAACTAAATCAGCTAAAAACAAACTCATCTTGAAAGTTTCATGACCAAAATGCCAATGTCATTTGATGTTATGTAACATCCAACACTCACAACCCGAAAACTTTAGCCAAATACTTTAAGTGACAAACCCCAGAAAAATTAATCAATGGGGCATGATGTATACATAAAATAAATATTCATTTTTTTATAAAAAAGAATCTTAAATATATATATTAAATTATATTTATGGTGTAAGTTAATAAAATTAAAAATTAAAAATAATGCTGAAAACATAACATTATAATAACATAAAAGACTCCCTTTACAAGCTAATATAGATAATTTTTTTATATCTACTCCCTCCATTAACAAATGTAAGTCATTTTAACCAAATCTTACCTTCAATAAAGTAATTATTTACTTTCAAACTAACCCTATCTTTTCATATTTATTCTTATTAAACACCTTATAATAAATGTAAAACCATTCATCAATAGGGGTACTTTAAAAAAAAGGCAATGATTATATCTCAAAAGACTAAAAATGCCTTATATTTTTGAAAATCTAACTTCTCAAAAAATACCTTACATTTTTTAATAGAGGCAGTATTAGAATTGTGTTTTTTAAATTTTTATTAAATAAAATCTATATACATCTTTTGTATGGTAGATAATTTTGGACACGGAACCTCTCCATTTTCTTATCATTCTTTTTTTTTTCCTACTTCCCTAGCCCGTGATTATTATTAGAGAAGAGGAGGAAAAAAGATAATAAGGAAATGAGAGTATATTCGAGAATAGTTTGTGAAGAATTTTTTAATAATTTTTTACTAAATTATTACTTTTCCATTATAAAGCTATTTCTATTTAAGGTTATAGCGCGCACACAATTTTAGATAATAAATTTTTTAGTGGGATAAGTAAATTTAATAAGGAAATAAGTGAAATTTTTTGAAGTGAGGGGAACAATTTAAATTTTTTTTTTGGGGGGGGGGGGACTAAAATTATTTAGGATCATCTTAGGTAAGTTTTTTGGGTTTGTGGAGGCAATTTGCCCAACTATAACAAACGTGGTTACGACCGTGAATATGCCATGGTAATAAAATAATTAAACGCATAAAAAAATAAATTCGAATGGTATAGAACTTTAAAATAAATTTTTCCATTTAAACAGTCACCGTGATAGAAAAAAGTTAAATTTATTTTCAAGAGCTATCATGGTTATAAAAGATACACCTAATAAATATATACTTGAAAATTAACCTTAGTAGAAAAAGACTAAACTAATTAAAAGGTTATTAAGGTTATAAAAGTTTGAGCTTAATACTTAAAATCACAAATAACACCATACTATGGTAGATAAAATTAATCTAAAAATAATTAAATGTTCAATTTCACCAAATCGAGGCTTATGAAAGCCTACAGGCACATGTGTCACATCCCATTACAACTACTTAAATTTAATGCTTATTTCTTAGTAAAAGTCTCAACACAAAAATTCTATATTTAAATATTTATTTCAAATAAATAAGTTATGCAATTCCTATGGCATCAAGCCTCAACTAACAGCACTCATCAATAATAAATAAATAATGAGCAATTTAACAAATCAATCCCCAAAAGGTATATGAGTCATAAAATGGTAAATGATTATTATGCAAACTAAAATGGGATTCAAAGTTACTAATCTAAGCCTTATGCTTCAAGACGCTTTCTTTTTACTATGCTAAACTCACCTAAAAAATGTTAAAGAAGGGCTGAGCACTAATATATCAATAACCAAAAATTTTACCATACATATGTACAAGCTAAGAATCCTAGACAAATAACTCTATAGTTATACATATAATTTCACTATCATTATTCAATTATAAGCATAAAAATTTATGAGACATAATTCATAATGGTTATATACAACCATGACAATATGCAAGATAGGTAACCCTCCTTATTGCTCCATGCAATCTTATGCCACTAACTGAAACTATAGGTTTATCCACAATCTAGCTCACACACTAGACTGACCAAAGCATTTTTTATGCTCAAGATGTGCCTAGCTAAAAGGACAGAGTTCAAGCCTGAACTATGACTCCCCTCCTTAAAGAATCCAACAAGGAAGTGTCATTGTCCCATGTTCCTTCTTTACACAAACCTGGCTAAGTGAGTATTAAGAAATGAGACCCTAAAGAAAGGCCAATCACTATGCACAAATGGAGGTCAGCAGACAAACCTCGTGGTCACTAAATCTCTCTCTCACACGCACACATATAGGTCCCCACACACACACACATATCCACATAATCTTCTCAGCCCATCCCAAATGCATAGCATGAATATACAACATTTACAATGCATATACAAGAATGCTTAAAAAGAAATAAAGTACTCCATTGGATCATTAAATCAAATTGCAAGCATGGTTGAAAGAAAAAAACTACCCGTAGATAGCAAACTACAAGTTCTAATTTTTTTAAAAAAAATATATCAATTTGAATTCATTAGCATGCTTGAAAAGAAAAACACTAACAAGAGGATATTACTCAGCTACAAGCATGCTTGACAATATTAAGTGATACACAGATTTCCAAAAATTTATCGTTTCACTTTCTCAGCAATTATGCATCTCTATCATGCTTAAACAAAGTAAGTTTACACACAAATATATAATTATATAATTTATTATGTCACACCAAGCTTATACACATAGAAAAACCCTAAATTACTTGTTCCCTTTGAGCTTACAAGTACTCACAACAAAATCCAAGTAGTAAGAGCTCTCAGTGAAAGTATACAGAAGTCATACACATACAAAATTATTACTATAATTCAAAGCCACTAACAATTACCCTAAAACTACTCTAAAATTTCTCTAAGACCTTAAATGTATCCCAAATAACCCAAAATTTTCTTTTAAATCCATGTCCCTTTTTATAAGATAGTTTTTTAATATTTATAACTCTAATAAATTTTCTTATAATTTAAAAACATTGATTTATAGTCTCTATTCATTCCAAATCTTTACTTTAAGCATCAAAGCTTTGTTTTAAGAGTCTTCAAATCTGATAAACAAATTTTATATTTAGATACTAAACCTTATAAAACCTCAGTATGTGAGTGTGTATTATTAGAGTAACTCTCTATCAACAAAAAACCCAAAAATTCTTAATATGTCACACCCTAAATTTTTTTACCATCAAGTATTTAAAAACTAAAGCAGTAAAACAAAAATTTTAAAAAACTTACCTAGTCTTAAAAAACATGAAATCAACTTTGATATATCTTTCTGTAGAGCCTAAGCTTAAATGAAATTTCTCACCCTCTCGCGCTCCCTCTCTCGTTGGCACAGTACGCCGCTGGAAAGGAATTGTCTGCGAATTGTCTGTGTGTGAGTGCTAGGTCATCCAAATGGAGCCGTGGGCCCACCTCAGCGACATCCTTTCTTTCTTTACACACACACACACGTATATGTTTTATTTAATCACTAGCCCACTCTATCCCTTTCCCTTTAACAGACACGTCTATATAAACTGCATAATTTATCTTATTTCAGATATATTCTTTTATTTTATTTCTTTTTTTAATTTCTTTTCTAATCCTCAATAAATACTCAATTGTTTCTGGTGCCTCGATTTCTGTCTCAAAATTGATCATATTTAACTATTATCTAGTGATTGAAATTTAAGATGTTATATATGATATACATCATCAATAAGATCATGATCTGACTGATCTCATAATTTGGTTCTACTAGATGAGATTTTTGATTATGTTGTTACTATGAATGCAGATTATTCATTGTACATAAATTGTGGAGGACCAGAAACGAAATATGAAGGGCATACATACGAAGGCGACACCAATCCAGAAGGGATCGCATTCTTTTTTACTAGTGATGATCAATGGGCCTATAGCAGTACAGGAGTGTACTTACGAAGAGGTTATGATGCTCAATACATAGCAACAAACACATCTTCTCTCAACTTTACTGGTCCAATCTACCAAACAGCTCGCTTTTCCCCTTTGTCTCTCAAATACCATGGCCTATGTATGCTTAATGGAAATTACAGGGTCAGACTTCACTTTGCTGAGATTAAGTTTTCTCAAGCCCAAAATTTCAGTAGGCTTGGAAGGCGCATATTTGATGTTTCAATTCAAGTAAGTCTCACCAAGTTGAATGTAATTTATTTTTATAGTTATTAGATAATCCAATTAAGAGAAATCAATATTGTGGGATGCATGTCTCACCTATCAAGTAAGCTCACCACCATGTTCATCCATCTCTTCAATGGAGGGCTAAATGGCTAAAGGCAATTCTGAATCTGTCTCTTTCTCTCTGATAAATGAAATCTGAAAGGATAACTGTTATATAATGCTTCATCAGATTTTCAACTACTTTTGCTATGTTAACAAAAGTTCTGAGAGGCAGAAAATTTTGCATGTTATATCTTGATAGGGTACGAAACGTTTGAGAAATTTCAACATTATGGAGGAAGCTGGTGAAGCTGGTAAAGGCATTGTCAAGGACTTTAATGTTGATGTGAATGATAACACCTTGGAGATCCATTTATATTAGGCTGGGAAAGGAATTATAACTATTCCTCAAGATGGTATATATGGACCTAGTATATCTTCTCCTAAAGATAATGGTATATATGGATCTCTCATATCTGCAATTTCAATCACCCCAAGTAAGTCAAATATCATATTTGTTGGTTTTCACTCTTCCTAGCTTAAGCTAAGTGATAACCTTTTTGATTTTGATATGAATCATAAGCATTTCTGTACCATTTCTTGTAGACTTTGAAATTCCTTCAGAAGGGCATAGGCTTTCTACTAGAGCCATTATTGGAATTGTGATTGGATCATGTGTGTTCCTCTTACTAACACTATTTGTCCTTCGAAAGATGGGTTTCTTAGGTGGAAAATATTCAAAAGACAGACGTAAGATCAAAATCTAGAATAAGAAACATTCGTTATGACATTCAAGTCAAGTGGATTAATATTGATTTTTGCATATTAATAATATTACTGCTGGTTTCCTACCATTTTAATATGGGTTTTGCTTTCATTTATGCAACCTTTGGTGCAGAATTCTTAGATTTCAAAACAGGTTATTTCTCTTTAAAACAAGTCAAAGATGCCACTAATAACTTTGCCCTTGAAAATAAGATTGGCGAAGGAGGTTTTGGACCGGTGTATAGGGTAATTTTTGATGTATTGTATTTTTATTTAACCAGGATTATATAACCAATCTTTAGGATGTGTTCATTATACTTAGGAAAGACCAATGATAAAAATTGAGTAAACAAATGATTGAATTGTAGGGCTTACTATCAAATGGTGTTGTGATAGCTGTGAAGCAACTTTCCTCCAAATCAAAGCAAGGGAATCATGAATTTGTTAATGAAATTGGAACCATATCTGCTTTGCAACATCCAAACCTTGTCAAGCTTTATGGTTGTTCCATTGAAGGAAACCAATTATTGCTGATATATGAGTACATGGAGAACAACAGTCTAGCTAGTGCTCTTTTTGGTAAGAATTCATATTCTTTACAATAAAAAAATTACCATATATATATATATATATATATATTATAAGAAACTTCAATTTGGTTCTTTTTGAACTAAGATGTAATTCATACTAATGTTAGGTGGTCAAGGGCGGCAGAAGCTACACTTAGACTGGCCTACGAGAATGAAAATATGCATGGGGTTAGCAAGAGGATTAGCTTATCTTCACGAGGAATCAAGGTTGAAAATTGTGCATAGGGATATTAAGGCAACAAATGTCTTACTTGACAAGGATTTGAATGCCAAGATCTCAAATTTTGGCTTAGCCAAGCTTGATGAAGAAGAGAATACTCATATTAGCACAAGAATAGCAGGAACAATGTTAGTATTCTATTGCACCCTTTCACTATATCAATTCTCGAAGTTGGTATAGTATTAATTAATAGGAATTTCTTTCTTAGAATTTGCTTGTATATTACTTGTTTTATGACTTGGTCTAACTATTATCATTACTTGTTCTCTTACCAGTGGTTATATGGCTCCTGAATATACAATGCGAGGATATTTGACTGATAAAGCAGATGTTTATAGTTTTGGAGTTATTGCTCTAGAGATTGCTAGTGGAAAAAGCAAGAAGAGTTATAGACCAATAGAAGAGTTTGTTTATCTTCTTGACTGGGTTAGTTACACTACATACGCTAAGCATTAGTGATGTTCAAAATATACAAAACATTTGTGCCTTTTTTTAATTTTCTATCAAAGATTTCATCCATTTCTGTAAGACCAAAATTAAATTAATAAACACACTTGATTAAAAAAATTTAATAAGATAAATTTGAAATTTTTCCTGAATATTTTTAATTTGTTGATAATATTGTTAGTCCTTCAAACATACAAACATTTCCTATATATAGTCCTTCATTTTAATTGCTTAGCTTAATTTTGTTCTAACAAAGCACTATTTTTCAAGTCAATTTACTAGATCATCTCCTCTTTTTTCTAGCAAAGAAAAACAATGATTTGATTTAATTTATGGTTTGATTCTATTTCTAATAACTACATATATTGATGTAATTGAAGGCCTATGTTCTTCAAGAGCAAGGAAACCTTCTTGAGCTGGTGGATCCAAGTCTTGGTTCAAACTACTCCTCACAAGAAGCCAAAAGAATGTTGGAGGTGGCACTCCTATGCATTAACCCATCTCCAACACTTAGACCGCCCATGTCCTCTGTGATTGGCATGCTTGAAGGGAACTTGCTGATCGAAGCGCCGATAATCACACGCCCGAATGGTGATCAAGATGCAAGTGCAAGATTTAAAGCCCTTGAAATGCTATCACAAGACAGCAATAGCCAAACCTTTCTTTCTTTTACAATCCGACAGGAAGTTATGGAGGCAAAGAATTGAAGCAATGGATTGTTGAATGGATTGATTCCTCTGTTTCTTTCCTATATAATTGTAATAACTTAAAAAAATTAAAAATTAAAATTAAAAATTAAAATATGTAATAATGTGTATTGATTGTAAATATAGTAATTATTGGAACAAATATGTCAAGAAGGGAAGCTGGTGTAGTGGTGGCTATGCAAGTATTTCTCTAATAGGTCCCAAGTTTGAATTTGCTGGAAGCCAGAAGGAGAATTATTTTTGCCTTTTTTGCTCTGCAAAATTACTAATTTGCCCCTCTCTCAAATATGATATATTCTCTTCCTTCTCTTCGATTTTTCCAGACTCACGACTCTGAGAGAGAAAGAGAGAGAGAGAGAGAAGCTCTGATGCTCGGTTCTTTTGCTTCACCTTCTCCTTCGTCCTTTTGATTACAACTTCGCCGGCATGTGTATGTTTATTGCTATTCCGTCTGGTATTGATCCAGCAACTCGTGGCTTCTGTTCCTTTCTTCTCCTCTATTCCAGCTCACCGAAGCTCGTTCTTCTGCGCTATTGGTGACTGTATGGATGAGTGTAAGATGGTTTTCTTTCTTTTACTTGTTTTATCAGTCACCGATCTATTCATCTCTTCTCTGTACTCAACGACGATCTCCTTTCCCTCCTCTGTACAGGCTCAATTTTTCTTCCTCTCCCTGTTCGTGCGTTTGGGTTTATATGAGGTGAGGATCTTTGATTTCTTCTCTTTTCCTTGGATAAATTCCGTGCATGTGAGTGGGTGAAGTGATGGAGATGAAATTTTAAATTTTTCTTTTGGTTCTGCCTTCGTCCGTGCTGTGTAGGAAAATAAATAAATAAATAAATAAAATAAATAAATAAAAAAATTGAAAATTTAAAGTTGAGTTCAAAAAATATCTTATAGGTTCATGATGGTATATGTGGGTTTGAATTTTATGTTAAAGTAATTTTGTTTGGATTGATTGATTTTGAGGATTTGGTGGGATGAAGTTGGAAGGGAAGGGCTTAGGCATGAGATTGAGATTGGTTCTTATAAGGTGTTCGGTAAGATGCTTGTTTGAAGAGTTTTGCTAGATTTAGACTTTTCTGAAATTCTATTTAGTAGGATGAGCGGCATGACCGATTCAAATTTTTATTTATGTGAAGTTTTAACTTGAGCATTGCAAGGAGCTTGATTCTTGAGTTATAGTGTGGTTAGTTGAACTTTTAGAAGATTTATGTTGAGTAATTTATAAATTCATATGTAAAAGGGGTGTTTATCATTCAATCTTAAGAATACATTTAAGATATTTGAGAAATGGGCAAAATAAGCATGATAAATTTAATTGTAGGTGTTTGGGAATTTTGCACCCAAGGTGTTTGACATAAGGTATAAGAAAAATCATATCTCATTTAAATAGTAGTTATGATTGGTATGATATGAGGTAACTTGGTGGTAAGTGATGATGTTTGGAGACCATTAAGATATAAATTTTAGTTTTTGAAATCTTGAATACTTCTAAATTGTTGGGATTGTGTTGGTAATGGAATAAAGTTTATATAACTATAGAAAGAAAATTGAGGTTTCATTTATTCATATAGGGTATATGAAAGATGAGTCTCTTGATAAGAATTGAGGAAGGAAATCATTGGGTTTGGAAGTTAACAGGTAAGTGAATAGCACCCCATCATTTTTCAATTAAAGCAGTCTGTTTTTGAAAATATTACATTTTCATATAAATTATTTTAACAACTATGAAGATTATTGCGTACTTTGTTAATTAAATTATGGTATATGCATGTATTTTCTTTATGAAATATATTTTCAAGATCGATGGAGGTATATTTGTTTATTCTACTCTTGAAATTCTTGGTTACTCAACTAGTACAAGCTTATACATTTGCTATGAAAGAATGTTTTGCCAAACTCTGAGATTTGAAATGATTCATGCGAGTTTGATATTGAGAACACAAAGTGTATTTCAAAAATGATTATTCTCACATGTTTGAAAAGTGATTTCACGATGACTTTAAGCAGAACACTGTTGCTAACGGCAGTTCCGTTAGCCCTTGGTGTGCCTTGGTTATGATGACTAGCTAGTTTGGTTTTCGTGAGCTCTGTTCTCACATTTGTTATTCCCGAGCCTCACACTCGCGTTTGTTTCATGGCTTTGAAACACGTTTGGTTACTTACCCTCATAGATTGTGTGTCCACGTTTGTTTCGTGGTTTCGACTGCATTTGATTACTTACCCTCGTGGACTGGTGTGTCCACGTTTGTTTTCGTGGCATAAGCCGCGTTTGGTTATTTTACTCTCGTGGACTGTGTGTCCACGTTTAATACTTGTTCTGCAAAAGTCCTTAAAAATATTAGCTTTTAATTGATTTATGAATAAACGCTTTATTGGTTTTATTTAATAAAGGGTACTTTTATTTATTTATTTAATTTTCTTTACAAGCACAAAGAGTTGAACTGTTTTGTTATTATCAATTTGGTGGTTTAGTACTTTGAAGTTATATGGAACTTCTTAATTTTTAAATTCATGATTATATTATATTGATTGTTTTCAGCTAGTATAATTGAATTTTCAATGTTTGCAGTTAGTAAGTTTGCTACTTTTACTCAATAATGAGTAAATTATCCTCCTTTAATATATTAGATTCGAGAAATTTTAACGCATTCATGTTTTATTATTATAATTGATATTTCTAGATATTGTGAGTTATTAATCTGAATTAATTTCCTTTCAATTATTTCACATAATAGTAAGTTTATTATTTTGCTCTGTTAAATTTTATTTTTGGGGATGCTATTCACTGGAAATTATTTTGGTCTCAGATTTATTAATTGACGCTGGACCTCTTGCCAACCTTTAAGGGCTTGCAACTATGCTGGATAAATATTTATTTTTGTAAATCCCTTCTCTTTTAATGTAAATATTCAATTAGATGTTTTATAAAAAAAATTTATGCTTTAGGAGCTCCACATTAACTATAGCTAGAATCCTGATTTTTGTTCTATTATGTTGACTGTTTGTATCTGGGAAACATAGTTTCAACCTGTTGAATGCATATTATAATAATTTCTGTTATAGAGATTTCAAAAAATCTTATTTATAAAGAAGGTTCTGCCAAAATTTTTATAAAAATATTAAAAATTTTATTAAAACATTGTTAAAGATATCATAATTTCAATAAAAATATAATTATGTTTTTGAAAAGTGAAATTTTACTTAATTTGAGGCTTAAGGGATGTATAATAAAATTTACATCCTATGCCTATCACTCTTTGTTTTAAGGGTGTGACAATAATAAAGATTTTATTTCATCTAGCAGGTTTCTTTACAATTCCAACTACGGATGGTATAAAAAGATACCAAGAAGTGTGAAGAAGAATTTTCATGTGCTAATGTTAGCTTCTCTATTTTGCTGTTTAAATGCAATGTATAATTGACGCAACACAGTCTTGCAAGCATGCATGCATACATACATATATCATATTTCTATTATGATCCAAAATTTGAGTTGTGACTAGCGCATAGGCTAGGCTAGTTTACCTCTAATTAGCCTAGCAAACCCAAGTAAAAACTTCTCCTTTCACACGAACTGACAAAATAAATAAATAAATAAATAATTTTCCTTTACTCAACTTTTCATCAATTGTTATGAATACCATTGTCAAATTATAATGACAAATCAGATAATGAAACAAGTTTTGTATATAACCATGACTATTTCACTAACAACACCACACCTTGACTCAAAGACTCTCATGGTAGTCACGACGTCATAGGTTCCCATAATATTCATTGACTCTATACCATATATACTTCATATGCTAATGAAGTATAGCTAACCAGTTGCCTCATCTAAAAAATTGTAAATAGAGGGATTAGTCTACCCTTAACTCTATAAGGGCATAAATAACAAAGTGTGTAAAAGGGAAGCAAAGATGCATAAGAATTTTTCAAAAATGAATTTCAATGAGATAAACCAAGTCCAACATGTTCAAATTTCATAAAGTATATTTTTTCATTCTAAGGAGGAGAAAACAAAGTTTGTTACTACTTCATATCAATGAATCAGACGATCATATGACAATTATTGACACCCAATTTTTTACGTCAAAACATTACATCATGTCATTCAGTTATGTCATACAATCATAACATTGAATCACAACAATCATTCCAAAAAATCATGTTACTAAACATTCAGTTGCAATAGTATTTCAATCAACAACCGTCTCCAATCTTGGTGGGGAACAACCATCCCACCTGCAACATAGTATATGTATTTGTCTTTGATGTATAACGGTGAGAAATAACCGTCCAACCAATGCAAAATATAATATACCATATCATATAATTCATGATGAGGAATAAATGTCCCACTGATGTAATGTATAATATAACACGTCATATAATTCATGGTGAGCAATAATCGTCCCA
Source organism: Prosopis cineraria (assembly GCF_029017545.1). Classification (NCBI taxonomy): domain Eukaryota; kingdom Viridiplantae; phylum Streptophyta; class Magnoliopsida; order Fabales; family Fabaceae; genus Prosopis; species Prosopis cineraria. Next base: position 10,728,038 of record NW_026555337.1, on the reverse strand, counting down.
CCAATGTAATATATATATATATATATATAACATGGTTTAATAAATGAGAAAAGGGACTATAGTGAAATTGAATAAAAGGAAAATATGAATATAAATAGTGGAATAAAGATATTTCTTTTTTGTAGAAAGAACAAAGTTAATTTTGAAAATATAATAATTGAAATTTGTTATAAAAGAGAAAAGGTACTAAAATATGATAATATGATAGTGGTAACAATATCAAACTAATAGTAGTCAATATCTTCTCCATCGAATCAAGCATCACCCTGTATCAAATCCAAGGGATTGTAATTCACTACAAATAGAATAAAATCCAAATAATATTAAAACCAAATTTGTGACTCAACCATGCATTCCTATGTCTAATGATATCAAATAAATGACGCAAAATTTTTGGATTTTGCTTCCCAAATAGAACAGATAAAAAACAAAGAAATAAGTGGTTCAAGTTTGAAAGGATAGCGAAAGTGAAAAATGTACGTAATATCCCAATTTTTATTTTTCAAATAATTAATATTTAGATGAGATTTCATGGTAATTAGAATTTACTATGTAATTACATGAGTAAAGAAAATTTATTCAAGGAGTTAAAGATATAATTTTTTAGAAAAAGAAGAAAATTTATAAGATTAGATGAGATTAAAAAAATATTTAAAACAGTGCTTCAATTTATTAAACTATAATTAATTCATTATTAAAAAATAAACAAAATAAATTAATTCGGTCTAGTCTTTTAAATTTTTCTCTTGAAAAAATTATATTATATATATTTGATGAAATAATATTATATGTATATAAATAGTTTTTAATAAAATGAAAAAACGGAACAAGAAAAAAAGGAAAAGATAAAAAGATAAAAAATAAATATTAAACCAACGTAGGCCACATGTGATTGGTTGGTTCAAAGGTATTAAAATAACCTTTAGTATGCGAAGCGTTGAAGCTTTGTTATTGGCTTCATCCAGCAGCGTCGATTGCGAGAAAGTGTGAGAGAGATCGAGACTGAGAAGGAGTGTCACAGGAGGGAGCTTCGTTTGGATGCCATCGGATCCAAAAATTTATTTGGGTTTTTTTTTTGCCAACAAAAATTTATTTGGTTTTAAGATTTCTGAGAATTAGGTAAGTTTTTTAACTCCTTTTATTTTTCTTTTTGATATGTTTGGGATCTGATAAGGAAAATAAATTTAGAGAGGGATAGATTTTAAATTGTTAGGGGCTCCTAACTAATTATTGAGCCATTAAAAAAGTTAAAAAATGTTAGATTAAGAGTCTATATGTATTGATTTTGCCCAAATCATTGATTTTGAGGATTCTAGAGTAGTTTTTTTAATGTCTAACATGCTTGGATTTTGTTTGAACTGTTATATATTATCTTGTTATTTTTCAAGCATGCTAGGTTACTGTTTGATGAATGGGATTGTGAAAATGATTATATATGATAGCTCAAATCCTTTCACGCATGCTTGTGTGTGATTTAGAAACTTGTGGATGCGATGCAATTGTAGGGAGTATGATGGAGGTTATGAATGCGGTGGATGTATTGGGAATTTTATTATTATTTTGGCCATATGGTAAGCCACCACCAAAGATCTCATAGTTGACATTTCTTGTCAAGGCTCCTTTCCCTTGGTCTGGGGCTATGGAACATTAGACACCTCCTTTTTAAAGAGGAGAGTTTAATCTTGTAGGTAATGCATTTTTTCGCTAAGTATATCCCTAAACTAAACTTGAGCTAGCGAGATAAGGTGGATAGGAGGCATAAGAGAGAATCAAGGATGATATCACTTGTTTGTATGATTTTTTTGATGTAATTTTAGTTTGTGAAAAACAGTATTCCTTGATTTGTGAACTCATTTGTGAAATAGCGATTGCCAAGGATATTATATATGTAAATATATGTTGGGAAATGAGATTTTAAATTGGTTTGTAGTTTATTCTAAATATCTATTTGTTATTGAGACATTAGATCTCGCACGTTATGTCTTAGAATTTTCGAGCGAGATTTCTGGTAGGTCACAAGAGAAGGCATTGGAGAATTGAGTGATAGCTCACAATTGTCTTACACTGCATATGTCCAGTTTACTTTGTTTATTGCCATGGCCTAGGACTTCTTATTTAATTTATTATTTTATTGTTGTTGGAACATTTTAAAAAATATGGTATTTTGGGTTTTCTAGAGTTATTTTATTCATCTATATCATTTTGAGATTAATTATGGAAATGATTTGTAGGCTTGAAAGCCTCAGTTGTTTTATTAGGATCCCATTGTTTGTTAACTTGGCAAGTTTTATTTCAGATAAGGTATTTATTATCTATTAAATTGAGAATATTACAAAAACAAATGGTGACACCTTGCTATTTACACACTCACATATTGGGATTGATAGTAGAGATTCCTTTTTAGTTACTCCAGGATCCGGCATCAACTCAGTGATTCTCACAATATCACTTTATAAATAATACTTTCATAAAATGTTATTACGACTGCCTCAATGTACAGTTAAAATTTCCCTTTCTTTCCAATAATCCTACATTAGCCCAACCCAAATTTCAAATCTAAACTCCTACTGTAACTTAAATTTCCAGTACAAGAATAATATTCCAGCTAATTAAATTTAATGTTTATGGGTGTAAAAGTTACCTCAAGAAGTAAGAGGTAAAAGCTTGAGTATTGGAAAAGTATATTGGATAACTTCAAGGTGCAAGTTCTTTTCTAAGTTATTTGAATAAGGACCAGGAACAAGAGCCAGCACAACATCGAATTTGTTGTACGTTTAAATAAAAAGATAAAAACAGAAAGGGCATATATGTAGTGATTGATCATCACCTGATGTATATGACTATAAATGGGAATGGTGTTCACATGGCTGGCGAGTGTAGAAGGAAACGCAGGAATTTCATAAAACGAGGCTATGAAACTATATTGGAGGGTATTGGAATTTAAGGATCCACCCTTGATAGGAATTGGATCATTATGTTGGATCAATCAAAGGAGATTTGATATATTCCAGAGATTATGAGAGTTGACCGAAATCAGAAATTAATACTAGATTGATTTCTGATTAAATTCTAGAATAGTAAATGATTCCTTCACAATCAATCTGATTATTCCAATCAATTATTCCCTTCATAATGAGGTGAATTAATGTTGATAGGGTTTACTGAAGGAAAAACTTATCACCTCAGAGTAAGCAGATCTCTCTACATGCTCTTTTTTTCTCTGCCTCTCTTTCTCTTTTCAATGTATCTGCTTTACACCTTAGTTTAGACTCTAGTAATATCACACCTCTGTACTAAGGGTATAATCAGCACGGAATATGAGATAAACTCATATTCCACAAGCCTTAGCTAACAATAAATTAATTCAAGATAACAACATATAATTTTGACTAAATAATAAATCTCTAATATATATTTATATATAAATATGTAGAAATTTTGACAGAGTCTTCCTTGTAGTTAGGACCTCTTAAAATTTCTACAATAACAAAATGTGTTAAGCCAATATAGAAAGGAGCTTAACTCCATACCAGCAGACTACATAATAAGAAAATAAGATTAGGACCCAACTATGATATATGTGGAGTAATAAATTACAGTTGCTTGATGCAATATATATATATATATATATATATTTATTTACATAAAAAAATTATCAAAGCATGTTTTTACTATTCAAAAAGTAATAGAGCCCCTTAATGATCAGCAAGAGATATAGGATCAGCTACAATATTTAAAACTAAAAGAAAATTAATGAGTAGCGTCCCAATGGAAATTATAAACCAAAACATAAAGCAGTAATAATTAAGAAGTTTAGTTTAGATAAAACAAATAAAATATCACAATACATATCTTAAACTAGTATTAAATGAAAAATTTGTTCAATAATTTATCCGTTGAATCAATCCATGATGTTGGGACAACATAGTTTTATCAAAGATTTGCGTTAATCATAAAATAAAAAAAAATCCAATAACAATATAATCAACCATTACTTTTTAAAGGATCAATGTAAAGTGATAAATTATTAAAATCCAACCCAAAAAGACTTTGTTAGGACAAATGACAAGCATGGCTCGGCCACAGAAACAAGCATGAACACAGAACTCATGAAATCAAGTGCATGCATAAGGCCTATGAAAACAAGCGTGAATACAATGCACACAAATAACCATCCTTCTATTTCACGTGCATTGGCTATCACATGGTGCTAGCACCTGCTAAATAGATACCCTGCTAGCTAGGTATACAATGACATTTCAAGGGCTAACGAAACTACCATTAACATTCAAATTGGTACCAAAGCTGAATCTAGATTTGCCCAGTCAATAAGCCCTCTGGTAGGTCACCCGTGATAAGGGTGTCAAGGATTGGCCATGGGAACTATTTTGTCTCACATCAGAAGGACTTTAGGGGGTCCTATGTAACATCCTATTTTTATTTAGGAATTTAATTTAAGAAAATTATAAGGTTTAATTAAGAATTAAATTGTTTTTTAAGGAAATTAAGATTAATGGGTTTGAGATCTCTTTTTATGTGAAGAAAGGCCTAATCTTAAGCCCATTGTGAGTTTCACTAAGTAGAGAAGAGAGGAGTCAGATTAGGTCATGAGAGAAAGATTATATCTAAGATTAAGCTACAGCTATTCAAGAGAGAAGTAAAAACAAAAAAAAACAAAAAACAAAACAAAAAACTATTTTCGCAGCTTCACAAAGTGGTCTTGATAAATCTACATTTTTGAATTTGTTCACCATTGGATCGAGCTTACATTTGATCAGCAGGTTCATAACATCCAAGTTGTTCTTTTCAATGGTTAGATCTTAAATTAGTTTCTTGATTTGAAAGTAATTAACTTCATCATTTGTAACCGTTGTTTTTTCATCTTCATAAAGCAATCTCGGTAAATCAATATTTTCAAATTTGTTCACCTTTAGATCAAGATTAAATTTGGTCAGTCGGTTCATAACATCAAAATCGTCCTTTTTAACGGTTGGTTCATTTATTGATTTCTTGATTAGAGAGTTATTGATTTTAATATTAATAGCTATTTCACATCTTTATAGAGAAATTTCAATAAATTGATGTTTGTGAATTTGTTCACAAAGTGTAACATCTCGAGTTTTAATTCCCTAATTGATTAAACCTAATTAGGGTAATTAAGTAAGTTGAGGTGGTGTGTGGCCAGAGAGGTTTAATAATCATATTTGATAGTATTTCAGCCCTAGTTGTGGGTCCAGTATTGAGGCAGGCCACCCAGGCATCAAAAGGTGAAGAAAAGGAAGAGTTAATGTTGTTGTGCCACATGTCACGGCGTATAGATCATCCGCCACAGTGCACAGACATTTTTGAGCAAGGGAAGACCTCTCTGTGCCATGCACCGTGACGCATTGTGCGTCTGCCGTGGAGCATAGCCATTTTCTATAGTTTATTAGACTCAAAATGAGACAAAAAGAGAAAAGAGAGAACGAAGAGACACACCAATGCTCTGCTAGGGTTTACTTGTGGACGAATTTGGGAGTAATTTGAAGGCTATAAATACTTAAGATAAGTATCACACTCATTAATCTCCCCATTTCTTCACATTTATGAGTTTATAGTTAGGGTTTGATAGTGAAAGTGGAATTTCAGTCTATATAGTTTATGGGTCTGAATTTATTGACTCAAATAGAGTTAATAGGAGTAGATTAAAGTATCTAAACCTAGATATAATGAGTTTCGGTGTTTTAGGTAGTTGGACACCATTAATATCCAAAAATCTCATTTATTATGGGTGGTTGAAAGTTTGTGATGGCATTAATGGGGATTTAATGGCTCATTAATGCTATTGAGGGCTAAAGGTAATTATTAAACCCAATAGATAAGCTCCAACTCTTGTAGAAAGAATGTTGGGTAATTTAAAAGTAGAGATTAAGGATTTACATGCTTGGATTGGTAATTTTGATGAAATTCAACTTGGTTGATTGTAGTTTTAGCTCTTGATCAGCTATTGGATTGGAAATTCAAGATTGGAAGCTAGTTGATTGAAGGGTAAACCTTTAACCTCTCAAAGGTTTCAGGTAATTGGGGGGAAACTCTACTTTGGATAGTTATATGCTAATTGTTTGTTAATTGATTATTAAATATGAATTATGAATGTTACATGCATGGAATTGATTTTTAAAGTAAAAACTATATATTAGTTTCAACGAGTATATGAAAAAGCCATTTTTTGGCTTGAAAATGCAAAATGTGAAGTCAAGAGGATCTTACCTATGAATATGCTTATGTTTTTGAAAAATGAATGTGATGATGTGTAGAGGTATTTTTGTGTTAATGATAAATGAATCTTGAGAAAATGTTTAGAATACACACTTAGGTAGCGCATGGTCATGAGCCAAACATAATTGTTGTGATAATGAGTATATGAAAGCGAAAAAGTAAAAATGAGTGAGTATTGATTATGGCATGATTAGTAGCGGGAGTTCACCTAGGGATTGGGAGTAAAGAAAAATTTATATGGTATTTTGACTGCCCTCCGGTGCACAAGGGTATAGCCTTATCCCACAGTTTGTTGAGGGACTGTCCCATAATTTGTCGAGAAACTAGAACTTAGCTATCTCCACCGGTTCAATGAGGAGAATAGCCTAGGGTATGAGATACCCTAGGGATTCAAGAATGGGGGAAGCTGTGGTTCGAGAGTGAGTCTTGTGATCTTTGGCCGGGTTACACCTCACGATTAGTAAGCTTGGGTAGTCCAGTCACACAGACGGAGCCCAAATCAGTGTTATAGCCCACGGTTTCTGTCTGAAAAAATAAGGAGGATATAAGGTTGGTTGATGATTTCCTAAGTAAATATATGATGTGTCACAAGTGAAAAGTTGTGACAAGTTGCATAAGTATGGGTCATGTCACATATTTGAGAATATGGTGATAATGCACCTAGTTATGAGAGTTAAAGAAGTTATTTAATGATAAATGATGAAATATGATATATGCCAGCATGTTTTATATATTTGATTTCCTCGTGCATGTATTTGGTTTATAATTGATATATAATTATATATGGTAGTTTTAATCTTGGTTACTAAGTGGCTAGACTCATCCCTTTCATTTAATATTTTTCAGTCTCTAACTTTAGTGCTGAGAGGGAGAAGGCTAAAGAGGTGAGGAATTAACATATTCCTAATGTATGCCTCTAGTTTAGATTTAATTGTGTAATAGCATATGATTTACCAATTCTAGGATGCATGCAACCACACTTGTACTAATTTATTGTTGGAAATATTCGATTTATATTTTAGGCCCTCAATCTTTGTGTATGTTGATGTGTGTGTGTGTGTGTCTATAGTGCCAAAATACTAGTGTAAGTGTAGAAATAATGATTTGAACATGTTTTGAACAATTTGGGCGAGATGCAATGACAAATTACCTCCCCCTTTGTTTTCGATAAAACGGGGTTGAGGAGTGAATTTTTGTTATACTGATGTTTTGGTGTGTGTGACGTGTTGTACTGGTAGTCCTAAGTCCATTGGGTATGGTCTAGGTGTTAGGAAAAGCTTTTAGTACTTGTTGAGGGTTTTGGATATCCATTTTGTGTAAAAGTATTAAAAAGTGTTTGGGTGTCCAACTTCCTAGTGTGACATGTTTTGAAAGTGAAACCTATGTCATTAGCTAGTTCATGTAAAGAGCTTTCCGTAGGCACGTAGATCACATCATTCAGACATCAGACGGAGAATCGAGGCGAGTCAAAAGTTTCTTAATTCTACTGTCATTTGATAGCAGAATTAATAGAAATTTCGAGCAACATGCCACGGCACATTGTGCCTGAGCCGTGGTGCTTACCACAGAGAGCAACACACTATGACACATCGTGCACGAGCTGCAGCTCATTATCGTGTATCACAGTACATGTTTTGTTTTTCAACCATTTTCAACTTCCTTCACTCCTCTGAGGTATCTCATGTTTCCATGACTTATTTTTACTTTGATATGAAAGATTTTGATTGATTCAAACTCATTTTTATTTAGAAAACCTGAGATCCCTTGTTTTTAAATTAAACCTTGGTAATCACCCTTTCGAATTAAGTCTAGAATTACCAGGAGTTATATTGGGAAATTATGATTAGTGGAGTGAGAATGTTTCACAAAGCATCAAATTTTTTAAAGAGTAATTAATTATGTATGGGTATAGTTGGAAAAACAAATATAAAAACTATCAAATGCCCTATATTTTGGACCAAGCTTGACTTTTAGAAGATGCATTATATTGTAGTTCAAAGGAAATAATTTTTTTCAATACGCTTACTGATCTTTCATATTTTTAGTAATCATCTTAGATGTTTTCAATACATTCTTCTTTGGTTTCAGTATTGAAAAGAGTTAAAGATGAGTGCTTTTAGTATTGAAAACATGAAAGATAACTATTGAAAACTATTTGCCCTCCCCCTTCATCAAGGGTAAAATCCCCCAAATGTGATACTAATGTTACCCACTTCTTCGTTAAGTAAGAGAGGTTGTGAGATCAAACCCCAGGAGTGTGTCTTTCACCAAGCCCTTGGGAATTTGATCAGTGGAAAGGTATGGGGATGGTGTATTGCCATGTATTCCTATCTAAGTAAATGGACTCAAGAGGGTCCCACTCTCCACTCCACCAAGGACACTTGGGGGTTATCCTTAATGAAGAGGGAGGGCGAACAAAAACATATGAGTGACTACTAAAAATACTAAACATAACTATTGAAAATTTGGAAGATGAGTACTGAAAAAATTAATAAAAATTTTTTACTCCCTACTCAAAGCCATGGTCTTTTTTTTTTTTAAGAAAAAATCACATCTTTTCAACTGTGCCCTTAAATAGAATAAATATAACATTTAATTATTTAAAATATCCTTATTAATTACTTGAGTAGAATATAATAGTACTATATAATTGGAATATATATATATATATATATATAGCCTATCAAATATCCTATATTTTAGATCAAGAGAGGCTTCTAAAAAATACTTTGTATTGTGATCCAAAAAAAATATATGTAATCATCATTGTAAAAGACTGAGCGAAGCAAAGATTTAACAATAAGAGGGCTAGTGTTAAAAAACATATACACAAAACTTTTATAAATTTTGAGAAGCTAAAAACATGTAACATTTATATAATATTAAAAAAATTTAAAAAACTTGGGAGCCACGGCCACTAAAAGAATATTAAAGAGAGAAAAAAAATATAATGGGAATGACAATATTAAAAAAACATTATTAATGAAATTTTATTTTTGTGAAAGTATCTTATATTTTTTAACATCAAATCTTCCACAAATGTATCTTATAAATTTGGTTTAATGATTATTTTTATCCCTCAATTTTACTTGAAAGATTTGCGGACATTATAAACTCAACATGGCTCAATTGTATCCCAATATTAAAAATTCTATATCTATATTTTTAAGTTTCTAATTGCATTTATTAATATTAATTAGTATTCACAATCTGTTCATAAAAACAGATGGAATAATTAGTAAGACTACTAAGACCTGGGTCCCCGCACCTCATTACTGCAAGAAACTCAAATTTTGTGCCCACCAAAAAGAATTTCATTTGAGAACATGTAATCAGTTGAAAATGAAAACCAAAACATAAGGGTCAGAAAGTTTAATTTGGATTTATTTTAAGGATGAGACGCGAATGTGAAAACTTGACCTTCATGTTCAATTGAACGACTTTGACCATGATATTGTTATTGGGAAATAAGACCTTGACTGTTGACTTAAGCAATTATCATAGAATGAATCATGTTGTATTTTTAATAAGTGGATTATTTGCTACTATCTCCGTCTCATTTTGTAAAACATTTTTTAAAGTAATTTGATACTCCAAAATGTAAGATATTTTTTAAAAAGTATTTCATTAACTTTGACTATTCCAATATTACTTCTCATTATTTCATTTCTTAAATAAGTTTCTTTCACTCTTTTCTATTAATAAATGATATTTTTAAAAGTTTATAGAAAAATTAATATGATAAATTATATATAATAAAATTTATTCATATATGTGATTTTGCCAAAAACATATTTATAAAGTGAGACCATTGGAGTATTATAATGTAAAAACTTGTTTATTTTTTTAAAAAATGCTCCCTCTTTTAATAAGGATATTAAATGCGAGAATGGATTTGTTTGTTTGGATTTCATTTAAGAACATGTGATTAGTTGAAAATGAAAACCAAAACATAAGGGTCAAAAGTTTAATTTGAATATATTTTAAGGACGAGACGCGAATGTGAAAACTGGACCTTCATATTCAATTGAGCGACTTTGATTATGAAATTGTTATCAGGAAAGAGGATTTTGACCGTTGATTTAAGCAATTATCATAAAATAAATAATTCTGTATTTTTAATAAGTTATTTGCTAGTTGCCACTATCTCCATCTCATTTTGTAAAATGTTTTTTGAAATGATTTAACATTCCAAAATATAAAATATTTTTTAAAAAAGATTTCATTAATGATGATCATTCTAATATTACTTCTCATTATTTCACTTTTTAAATAAATTTCTTTCTATTTCTTAATAATAAATGATATTTTAAAAGTTTATAAAAAATTAATATTATTGTATGTAATAAAATTTATTATATATGTGATTTGTCAAAACATATTTTATAAATTGAGATGAATGAAGTATTACAATAGTTAGTTAAAACTTTATTGGCATAACTGTTATATTGTTCTAAAAATAGTTAGTTAAAACTTTATTGGTATAACTACTTTATTGTTCTAAAAATAGTTAGTTAAAACTTTAATCTCCTAAAATTTTTTATATTTTTCTAATTATACTCTCATTATGTTAAAAATCCTGTTTAAGAACCTTATAATAATAATTGAAATTTTAATGCATTGATTTTTTGAAAAGAATAATAAATGATAATGGGTGTTGTTGGAAAAATAATTATAAAAATGACTCAGTGTTTTATATTTTGAACCAAGAATGACTTAAAACCTCAGCTAATTAACTTTGGACACAATTCAGCTTAACCATAGTTAACGTTAATCGCAGTTAGATTATTGAAGCAAAAACGTCAAAATTATTAAAGAATGGAAAGCTATCGTCTGTGTAATTGTTGACATTTAGTGATGGAACGACTACCTGCTTTCAAAATTCTACTGATGTCACAATGTTTATTAATGATACTCTTCAAAAAATCCTTTGTCATGCGTCACCAAAGGTCCTACTGCAAACCAATTCTACGCTACTTGTGTCATGGTTTACGTCATAAACATAAGCATTTAATTCCATAGAATACTCTCTCTGTGTTAGGATATGCTATCAAATTTTTACCAAGTCGACGGTGGTGGCAATCCCCTCACACAGTTCATAGCAAACCATGTCTTGAGTTATCATGGATGCCTCATTCCTCTCCCATATCTTCAATCTTTTGCTTCTATTGGTACCAACATCTGCAATCATATTCCACAAAGGCACGCATAGTTTGAGAGAACAGTGTCATGAAAGAGATCGCCATGTCCTCCTAAACTTCAAACACACAGTTGATGATCCATCATCCATCCTCTCTAGTTGGTCAGATGATTGCAGAGATTGTTGTGAGTGGGTTGGAATTCAGTGTGACAACGCCACAGGTAGGGTTATCAAACTCAGTCTACCTTGTTCTCTAGAAGCCCATGATTATGATTGTGAAGAGAAGAAATATCATTGTCTCACAGGTGAATTCTATCTACTATTGCTCCAAGTTTTTAATCTGTCTTGATCTGAGCAATCATGACTTCCAAGCGATCATCCAACATGATTATGTTCCTTCGCATGATCAAAATTCTTCTAATCTTTATTATTACCTTGAGTTATCATATAATGAAGATCTTTTCATTGATAGTCTTCATTGGATTTATAATTTTTCCTCCTTGAAATACATCAACTTTAGAGGCATTAATCTTCATGGGAAAGTTGATTGGCTTCAAATAGCAACTTCACTTCCTTCCCTTTCAGAATTGCGCCTGGATAGTTGCCAACTTCAAAGCATAAATCCATCTCTCCAGTATGTAAATTTTACTTCACTTGAAGTTCTTAGCCTTTCGGGTAATGCTTTTAACTCTGAATTCTTTCCAAACTGGTTATTCAATCTTAGTGATGTCATCACCTCTGTCAACCTGAGCTATAATTATTTTCATGGCGAACTACCAAAGAGACTGTTGAATCTTCAAAAATTAAAAAGCTTGGATTTGCATGGCAATAAATTGAGTGGACCAATTCCAGCTTGGTTAGGCCAGCTTGAACACCTGCAAGTGTTTGATGTTAGTGAGAATTTACTTTCTAGCCCTATTCCTCCTGGTTTGGGAAATCTATCATCCTTGATTACTTTGAATCTCAATTCAAATAACGTAAATGGTAGTCTTCCAGAAAGTCTTGGACAGCTCTTGAACTTGGAGATGTTATCTTTTCATGATAATCACTTGATGGGGCATGTATCTGAAAGAAATTTTGTCAGACTCTATAATTTGAAAGTTCTTGGTATGGGATCTCCAAGCTTAATCTTTGACTTTGATTTGTTGTGGGTTCCTCCTTTTCAGCTGATAGAGTTACATTTGCTGCACATGGTGGATTCCATATTTCCTGAATGGATATATACACAAAAATCTCTTAGAGTGTTAATAATTGTCTCCTCAAGTATTTCATTTCAGTCTCAAGATAACTTTTGGAATTTTGCAACACAGTTTGGATGCTTATGTTCACAAAATATTACAATTGATTGGGAAATGTCTGATGTGTTACTGACTCCTCATACATAAATTTGAGTTATAATAAATTTAAAGGCAACCTCCCTCATTTATCACCAAATGTTCTCACATTCAGCGTAAGAAATAACTCCTTTCAAGGATCTATTTCTTCATTATTGTGTCAAAAGATGAATGCCAGAAGCACATTAAGGTACCTGGACATGTCTAATAATCTCTTACCTGGAGGGCTTACAAATTGCTGGATGTATTGGAAAGCTGTAACGACCCAAAAAAATTTAAGTTAAATTAAAATTTATAGTTATATAATTTAAATGTGCTTGTATTGTTTTTCGGTGTGGATTTAACAAGATGAATTGTTCGCTTAGTGGAAACTATTGCTGCTGTGCATTTAAAGAGATCTAGTTTTCGAATCCTTGTAGCTGTGCATTATTTTCATGCTTCAGCCTTTATAAAATTATCATTTTGCCCCAATACCACCGGAATATTTTTTTGCTCTTTATTTTTTTCTCTCCTTCCTCAATTCGGTTCCTTTTTTTCGTGTTCATTGAGAGAGCAAGAGAGTCTTGGAGAATCCAGGAGCGTCTAATCTCTGTCCTCTGCTGCCCTCCTTGGTTTGTAACTCACCCCCGGCGTGGGCGTGTGTATCTGCGTGACCGTCGCTGCTCTGCTTCACCCGTAAGTTTTTCATCATTCCTCTCTTCGTGCAACAGATGCTGAGCGTTCTCCTCCTTCCCCTGTTTCGCAGCCAGGTCTTCTCTTTTCTCTTTGAGAAGCAACGTCGATAGACCTCTGCATGTTTTGCATCGTCGCCGTGTCCGGAGTCTGCTACTGTTGCAGGCTTGCAGCATTTTTGACAGTGAACACAGCTCCTCTGTTCTTTATTTCCTCCATCGATTCTCCTTCCTTCTTCATTTTTGTGTGGCTGTATTCCCTTCTTTCTTTGTCTTGCAGTCGCGAATTCAGTGTGAAGAAGCTACAAGCTGTTCCCTTCGTTCATCATCTATATTAGATGTTTTGGAGGAAGAGAAACTTGATTGGAGTTTAAACGAGGAAAATTTAGGATTAGAAGCATTGTAGATAAGTGGACAACGAACCAAATAATTTATTAAAAAATTTTCTTTTTATAAAAACATTACTTTCAAAAATTCAAAATTATATATATATATATATATATATATTTCTATAACATTGTGCACTTTTTTTTGATTAAACAACTCTATTTCTTGAAATCATACCATACACTTGCAAGATTGATGAAACTGTTTTTAGAAATTTTATTAATTCTTTATTTAATAAAAACAATCATGGAAATTGGTAAAAGAGTTTTTGAAATATTGATTATCAATTTTCATAATTGGAAGATTGATTATTTTAATTGACTAATGCGAGTTTAATACTAAAAAGAGAAATTTATATTTTCAAAAGTGATTTTTTTCTTACATATTTGAAAATTAATTTTGAAGGGACTTTACATAGAATATTAGTTGTTAATAGCAGTTTCGTTAACCCTTGGCACACTATGGTCAATGACTAGCTAGTTTAATTTTCTTGAGCTCTGGTCTCATGTTTGTTATTCATGGGTCTCTTACCTACATTTGATTTCATGGTTTCGGCTACATTTAGTTAGTGTTACTTTCGTGGATTGTGTGTTTACATATATTTTCATAACTCAGGTCGCATTTGATTACTTACCCTCGTGGATAGTGTGTCCACCTTTGTCTTTATGGCATAAGCTGCATTTAGTTAATTACTTTCGTGAATTATGTGTCCACATTTGTTAATTGTTTTGATAAGTCCCTAGAAACATGAGTTTTGATTATTTAGTGAATTTAGATTGCATTGGTTTTAATTAGTGATGTTATTATATTTATTTATTCCATTTATTTGTCTTCTTGAGATTAAGTGATAAAAATATTTGATATTATAAATTTAATGGTTAAGATTTTATTTATGGCTATATAGAATTTCTTAATTCCAAAGTTTATGAAATATTTTATATGAAGTTGTTGTCTCTTTAATTTTTATAATCATTGTTATTTATTCATTTTATCCTTTAAACTTCATAAATGTTGGGACGTTATTTGCTAGAAATTATTTTGATCTCAAATACATTAGTTGATGTTGTACCTTTCGTTGACCATTGATGGGCTGTAGTATTTAATTAAAGTGAAGAATTGTATATCAAACTTCCTTTAATGTAAACTTAAATCCATATATTATGTTCTACGTTTCTCTGACTATTGTCAAATGTTTCATATAAGCTGTAGTTAAGGTCCTCATTCTTATTATTTATATTTGTGTTATTTGCTTATGGAAATAGAGTCCCTTACTACTGCTATTGTTTTGTAAAATGATTGTATATTGTTTTTTTGAGAAGCTTTATTGAGAGGGGAGGTTTTGCCGATTTTTTTATACAAAAAGTCTACAAAATTGTTTATTTATATAAAAATGTTGTAATAAATTTCAATTCTATTTCAAATGTATTAAAATATCATAGTAGAGTTTCTTTAATTAAAGCATAAAGAATGTATGTTTGCACTAGTACAAAATGGTCTTTCTACACCCATGTCTACACCAGTTCACATGCATACAGTGTAGAATTAGGAAGCAGTGGTATTTTTATAAATAAATAAGTGAATGTAATGTTATATACATTGGTTCCTTACATAACCAGTATAGATGTATTAATATCTACATCAGTTACAATACATGATCGATATAGTTATATATTCTAATTTTTTTAAAAATTAATTTTAATATATCTACATGGATTGTTATATATTTTAATTTTTTAAAAAAAATTTATTTTTTAATAATATTTATATTAAATATTATTTATAAGTGGCGTAGATATGTTTTTCAAACTTCAGAACTATTTTGCCCCAAGCCCTCGCACTCTCTCATTCCTTCTTTACGCTTGCATCTCCCACTATGCCACTCTTGCTCTCCTTTTCGCTTGGGCGCACCACCGCCTCCTCCCTCCACCAATCTTCTGTCGTGCTGCTCCAATCTGAAATCTCAAGTTTACCTTTCGTCCTCGCTTCTGGATGCTGTTTCTGCACGAGTTGAGCTTCAATCTTCACACCGTTCTTGCTCTAGCGTCCAGGTGGGTCCTTCGCCAGTTCTTCTCCGATATTTTCTTTGGCTGGTGATTATATGAGCTTGCTCTGTTACAAATCTGTCTGAATTTGAAACCATTGAACTCAGAACCTGTTTGCTATTTAATCGTTTTCATCCCCTCGGGCTACGATTTTTTCCTAGCAGTGACTTTTGCCATTTCTATTTGGTTTTAAAGTTGTTAAATCTGCCTACATTTGCTTTGTTGACCCTTATGATTTTTCCAAGGAGAGGTATGATCCTTTTATTTAGCAATCACCTTGAATATTATGAGTCTTCTGTATTAATATGATTTCGGATCTTCGCATTCTCAAATATGATTTTCTTGAGTTTTCCTTCATTTTATATGACACACATTGTTTTGGTGGTTAACTGTGTATTTTCTTATTCCTTTTTTGGCATGATTAGAGTTACACTGTACGTACCAATTGTTTGTTAAGTTTTCACGAAATACTGGGTCAAAATAATACGGATAATATTTGTATCACTGTGAAATATATCATTATAATCTCAATCACAATAATGTGCAATACAAGTCGACTAGTATTTTTTTTAATAAAGCCAAAGAAATTAATCTTATTATAGCTTCTGTATTCATGAATATCCTTGTTATAATCATATACTAACTATTATATAATAAAGATAAAAAATATTAACAACTAATTTCTGGATTTCAAAATTAAAATATTTCATTGCCCCGTCTGCGTGGACATTTTTGTGGATTCATTTTTTTCACATATGTAAATAAAAAAAAATTGAGACTTAAAATGTTATCATGTGGCTTAATCACTACTTGAACAAATTCTGATAGAATCTATTTCTTGTCTACAGGAGCACTTCTTGGACAAGCGCTCCAATAAGATTCTAAATTTTAAAATTTTATAAATTATAAAATAGCTACAGTACTGCTTTTTAAAGAACATGCTCCTGTAGAAATGCCCTACGGTGGCTCTTTGGAGAGAGAACATTCCCATAAACGGAGTATGTCAAGCGCTCCCAAAAGTTCTTTGGGGCACTTACACAAAGAAGCGCTTCAGTATTTTTGCATGCTTTCTTTGGAGCTTTTTTTTTTTTTTTTTATAAGCACTTCGGAATGGGCACTCAGATAGAACTTTTTGGTGATAGTGTTAAGTAGAATCATAGTGTCATTTTGCCTTGCACGGGCATCTACTCAGAAGCATTTGGGATGTAGTCTTGGTTAAAAAGAATGAATGTGAATTAAATTTAACAAAAAGAACTAATCTTTTACAATGTAGTAAATCAAAGTTCAAATTCCTTCACTAGGAGATGTGTCCATATAATTTAATATACAACTGTGCCTTGAACATGTATTTCATAAAGATCATGTCAAAGAACATTTGAATCATGAAGATCAAATAAGTGCTTCACGTGCGTTGTCTTCCTGTTCTGAACATTTGATGTTCGATGTATATATAATTAATTTCACTGAAGTTTTGTGACACATCCATGCTGTTATTAAAGCAAAAGAAAAGAATCTTATAATTTCTGTATTCAACGTGAATATCTTTGTTATTAAGCCCATTCATGACAATATATAGATGTTCCTGAGCTTTACTTGGGGCTTACATATCTGAATCTCCATGTCTCTTTTCCTTATTTTGTTGTTATTTGCACTTGATTACAAAAGTATTCAATCTACTCACTGCATATTCAGCATTTGTTTCTCAAAAAACGCCAACTCATTTAGCAACAAATAATTTGTCTTTTATGATTCATCTGAAAATTAAATTTTGGTTGTGATACTTTCTTTCTTTCTTTCTTTTTTCTTTGAATTGGGGAGGAATTGATTTTTTTTTTTTTTTGCTTTTAGGTATACTCTCATTTGAAGCAATTTTATTTAAGGTACAATTAAATACTAAATATGAGCGGTTTTCTCAATGTAAATTTGAACATTAATTCATCATATTATAAAATTAATTCCTTTCACTAAACCCAATTCCTCCTAACGGGGAGGAAATAATTTATTGGTGATTTTATCAATTGAATTATGGGAATTTCCATATTTTTTCGATCACTTCTCTATGATGAATTTATTTATTTATTTTGTTTGAGAAATTAACTTTGGCTAATTCTCAACCTAATATAACACGCAAGAGTGTTGCTTGCATTGACCAGCTTTTCGATTTTTATAATCAGCACAAACATTTTTTAAATTTTATTAAAATTACACCAAGTTTTCTATATCTAAAATAAAATAAATTACTCTCATCTCTTATGAACTTTTCTCAAAACATTATTAGAAATATTATCATTCAAAGACAAATTCTAGGCTGGCCTAGCTTCATTTTTTTTTATTTACAAAATAACTTTATAATTTTATATTTTCATTTTAGTTCGCAACAAAGAACCTACTGTAGTCTTGTAATTGTAATCATTACAGGGAAGATATTCATAACCAACAAAACCAATGAATTTCACAAAGGAGATAAGATCTTCTAGTGCCGCCTTATAAAACTGTTTGAATGCAAATCAATGGTTTGCATGGATGATCTCATCCAGTCGAGTTCCAACAGGTAGTTTGATAAAACACAAAAAAAAAAAAAAAAATTACATGTAGGTCCTATGGAGCAAAGATCTATTTATAAATAAGTCCTATAGAATTAAAAAAAGCACAGTCAGGTCTCTTAAGACTTGAGTATAATTTAAAATTGGAGTCAAAAGATAATAATACCCTTATTAAAAATACATTATATCAATCAAATAATTTACAACTATTTTATCAATAAGTTACAACTATCACTTTGACTTTTTCAACAATAACTTCACATATCTAATAATTAAACTGATTATGTATTATTAAAAAGTTTAACACTAATTGTTACAACTATTTTATCTGTAATTGATAACTATCACTTCAACTTTTTACAGTTATAACTTTACATATCTAATAGTTAAATTGATCATGCATTACTAACAAAGTTTAACACTAATTATTTATAACTACTTCATCACTAATTTATAACTATCATTTAAATCTCTCACAATTATAACTTTACATATTCAATAATTGAAAGGTTTGAAGTTATAATTGTAAAAATTTGAAGTGATAATTATAAATTATTGATGAAATAACTGTAAATTATTTAATTAATGTAATATATTTTTAATAAGGATATTATTGTCTCTACACTCTAATTTCAATTTACATTCAGGCTCCAAAGGACTTGGCTATGGTTTCTAAATAAGTCTACTTCACAGAACCTATACATAATTTTTCAAAAAAACTCCATTTTATTAATATTGAAAAATGTATTCCAATAGGTAGTTGAATCACACAAGTTAATGGGTTTACGCAGGATGATTTAGACGTGAAAGTAAAATATGTTAATTTGGTCAAAATCAAAATGAATAGTAATAGTTAAATATTTGTCTAATAATAAAATATGTTCATACTATATTTGTTTAATAATTTTGACATTTTCCATTCAAACCTCATCCGAAATTAACGAAATATTTCAGACTTATATTTTCTTGTTATTTGGTATCTAAAATTATATAAAATTAAATAGTTGAAAGTTTCTTCAATAAATGTTTTATTTTTATTAATAATTTTAATATATCACACTCTCCCTCTCCCCCCCTCCCTCTTATAAGTTATAAATGTGTATGTTTTCAGTCATAGTATCCGTTCAGTATAGAAATCAAATTAGGTAACAAAATTGAAGTTGTATTGATTACTAATAATTTTACTGTTCAGTATAGAAATCAAAGTCTTTTTGGGTCAAACACACCATCAAAGTTTATAGATTGAATTTGTACAACCAAACATCAAAAGTGTAATATACTAAATAATATATTTGTTTTTCAATAATTAGTGACCAATGGATATTGAGTTTATTGGAAAAGACTAATCCCTTACAATATGATTAACCAATATTTAAGGGGTTAAAGGGCAAATCTACACAAAAAGCAATTGGCCAAGGGCACCCAATATCATAAAGTGAGGAAGGGGATGTACATACTCATAACGTTACATGAATGGGTGCAAAAAAAAATTAAACCATTAACTTTGTTCTAACGACATTAGTTTATAATGTTAAATGCTGACTGTGCATGTCACGTGTCAATCTTCGCTAACAAGCACTAAAAAAGGGGCAAAAATACCCATGAAGTGTTCAGTCAGGGGCATCCAGTAGCCTAAAATAAAAAAGACAAAAATACCCATAACGTTACTAGAGTTGGTGCAAAAGTGATCAATTCATCAAATCTCTTAAATGTTAACTATTTAGCTAACACTTAAGCAAAAACTGACCATTTTTTCACTGACATGGATAAAAAATATTTCCAAATGAAATTCTATAAAAGTTAATCGGTTATTGTATGAATATTATGTGAGAAATATCATTTGATTGAACATCAAATTAAATCACTTGCTTCTTTGTAACAATGGTGAAAACCATTTGAAAATTTTGAACCTATCATGAATGAAATTGCTTAAGGTTGTGACATTGTTCTTAAGGTAGGGTGGTATAGGAGGTGTGCTTAGTCTCGATTTTCAATTGTGTACAACCTATTTCACTGTGTTGAATCTCAAGTTTTGATAGATTGGTCACTATTGCACCTACTAAAGTAATATTATAGGTACTCATACAATGATCGATCAACCTCCTTAGAAATTCACTTGAAAATATTTTTTGTCTTCATTAGCGAAAAATGGTTAACTTCTATTTAAGTATCAGCTAAACAGTCAACATTTAAAAGAGTTGATGAATTGATCACTTTTGCACTAACTCTAGTAATGTTATGGGTATTTTTGCCCTTTTTTCTTGCTTTAATTTACTGGATGCCCTTGGTTGACCAGTTCATAGGTATTTTTGCCCCTTTTTTAGTCCACGTCAGGAAAGACTATGCATGGTATGCATAGTTAGAACTTAACATCGAAAACTAACGCCGTTAGGGGAAAGTTAATGGTTTGATCACTTTTGCACCCACTCATGTAACGTTACGGGTATTTATGCCCCCTTCCTCACTTTATGATACTGAATGCCCCTGGCCGACTACTTTATGTATAGATTTGCTCTTTAACCCAAAATTTAAATCTTTGCTAGTAAGAGGTATTCACATTCTGTGCCCGATCATACCCTGAAAAGGATTACCTCTAATATGATTAAGGACACCTTGTGCAATAAAAAAATTATTATTGGGAATTTAATTATTTTACTTTCAAAATTTAAACCTAATTGGCAATAAAATAATCTTTGCAATAATGAGGATATTATTATATTTATTTATTTTATTTCTTTTGATAAAAATGAATTTTTCCTATTTTTTATTTTTCACCTTCATTTTCTTCTTATCAGTTATTTTTTCAATTGTTATGACCACATCCTATTGATTTTCTAAAGACTGGTTATAAAGTAAGAAGAATTACTTTAAGGTCTCATTCAACACAATTAATTATATAAGGTTTATTGGCAACTAAGTTAAGGCCATTGTGTTGTCAAATACTTTAGCTTAATTAATTATCAATGGACCTTATAGTAGTTAATTGTGTTGTATGGAATTTGCATGTTATTCTCCCAAAAAAATATGTTGGTTCATGATGAGGGGTAACAGTTACGGATTAATCTAATCAGTTTTGCTTAATTTCTTTTAACCTTTTCCATTCTTCTACATGTGAAATCAGCATAAGAGAAATAATAATAAATCATTGCATTAAATAAAATTTTTTAATCATATATTTAATGAATGGCTATAATAAAAGAAAAATGGAATGAAAACAATGATTAAAAAAATGGAGAAATTACAATTGCTGTTGGTGAAGTGTAATGATTTAGCTATACATATAATATGGATGGATTCTCTAGACATACATTTTCTTTTGAAACTTCATCCTTCTTCCACCATCTCACGTCTGCCAAGTGAATTAAGATTCTCAACTTCCTATTTAAAATTGTCAATTATTTAGGATTTAAATTCTTTAAAATAAAGATCGGTAAATTTCAGTGAAATTTTTATTTTTTTAATATTTTTATAAAATATAAAATTTTCTCTTTCTTTCTTAAAAAGGTAATTTTCAGAAAAAATTATTGATTTTAATTTTAGAAAATTTAAATTTATGTAAAAACTTTAGAGTAGGTAAAACATTTTGTTCAAAATGGGTTAAATATTAATCTAAGTTCCCGTTATTTCTTATTTTAACTGCTTAATTTCTTTGTAACATGAACCACGAAACTTAGTATGTTCTTTAAAAATTAAAAAGCATCAAACACGACATATAATCAACATTATACTTGAAGAAAATAACAACTAACAAGTGATTTTACGTACGAAGCGAATCCAATGAAAAGAATATACTCTCATAAACTACTCGTAGTGTTTCCTAGAAGACAAAAAATTAGTTGTTCAAAACATTAGTTTTAAAGAAGATACCATTCAAGACAATAATGCTCCTTAAAAAAAAAATTGCATAGTCTTTAGTTCCCACATTGATGACGCCAGTTTTCTTCCAGTCCACCAAGCAAAGGTTGTTACGTGAATGGAAAATATTACAGAAATTACCTAATTAAAAAAATAAGAAAAAAAATTGAAAAAAAATTAATCTCAAGTCCTACTCAAATAATCTATATACAAAAACTCCCATGAAATTACAAAATTATTCTGAAATTACATGTCTTTTGTTGAAGTTATCAATCTATTATACAGGAAAAGTTATATACTTAACCTTATACTTAAGGTTCTTATTTTTAACTGAATGAAAACACGTGTATCATTTATATGTTATTTATTTTATAATAAATTTTTTTATTAATATTATTAATACATTAAACTTTACATATTTTTATTTAATTGAATTAAAGTATATTAAGTATATAAAGTTAAGTAGCTCTTTATTATATTGAATTGAAGTTGTCAGTATAAAATTTAAATCCTCTTGAAGCTGATATTTTTGAATTTTTGTGAAATTTTTATATTTATTATTTTTTTATTATTTTATTATTTCTAATAAAATATTAAATCTTCTATTTTTAAAAAAAATATAAAATTCACATAAATTTACAGAGCTCAATTTCAAAAAATTTAAATCCGTCAATATATTGTTAGATATTTAATGGTGGAGTTGTTTAATCGACAACCAAATAATAATAATTAAAAATTATCTAATAGTAATTGCTAACTTCAATTAATAAAAAAACATGAGTTTAGACTAATTTTATGATTTTATGAAACTTCTTTATATTTAGATTATTTAAGGGAAAATGATATTAATTTTCCAAAAATAATTTAGATGTTAGAGTATGCACTGCAAAAAATTATTACAATAGAGATGAAAATTAGAGAAGGCCTAGTTAATATCTCTAATAGGGATGAAAATAAAGGCTGATTATGTTTTTAAAAATACATTTAATTTAAAAAATATTTTAAAATATATCAACTGATTTAGAGACAACTTATATATGTCTATGAAAAAAGTGTCGCAAAATCTATTTCAACTTATGTCATGATTCATTAAAAATT
This sequence comes from Prosopis cineraria, assembly GCF_029017545.1. NCBI lineage: Eukaryota > Viridiplantae > Streptophyta > Magnoliopsida > Fabales > Fabaceae > Prosopis > Prosopis cineraria. The sequence goes on along the minus strand of NW_026555337.1, from coordinate 10,704,710 downwards.
TAATTTTTTAAAAAAATTAAAATATTAGAGATAAGTTTAGAGGTGAATAAATTTCATCCCCAAACTGCTCATCTCCAAATCTATCTCTAATATTAATTTTACATTTTTTTTAAATTTAGAAACTGAATTTGAGATAGATTTTTTTAATGAATTTAGATACAAAAATTTAATCATCTCTAATTTCCTCTCTTTTTTAATGAATTTAGATACAAAAATTTAATCATCTCTAATTCCCTATTTTTATTTCTTTAAAATTTCATATTTTTATTTTTATTAATTTAGAGATGGAATTAGAATTAGAGACAACTGAAGTAAATATATTAAAGATGTAATTATTTTTATTTTTCAATGCATCTCTAATTCAAAATAGAGATAGATTTAGAGATAGAGTGGCAATTTTCATTTCTAAATTTTTGGATTACCAATTATTTTAATACATGTTTGAAATATATTAAGATGCAAATTAATTTTAAAAGAAGTAGAAAATTTTTTATCATTGTTTAATGAGCTTTCCACTCAATGCGAACAATAAAAATTTGATATTCATGTTTAAAAACATTTATCTTTAGAATTTATAGAGTGTATGAAAATGTTTTTTACGTCATTTAAATCTTTTTCTTCTTTCCCTCTTTCTCTAAGTTTAAGCATTCTCATTTTCTAAATTCCTATTTAGTATTCATTAATTTATTCTGTAAGCATAATTAATTAAATTTTTTATCTCTTTTGTATCATTCATATTTTCCTTTAATACTTTTATAATGTTCAATAAATTTTTATCAAATAAAAAAATTATCATGAAAGAAGTCACTAACAGTATTTTATAACAACAAATTTAAATGAGAAAATAAAATAAAAAATTTAAAACATCTATGAAATTGAATATTAAGAAGAATTAATAAAAATAAATTGAAATGACTATAATTAATGTTTATATGACTGGAATTAATTATTTTAGCATAGAATATCATTTTTAATGTTAATTATATATATATATATATATATATATATATGAATAATGTTCATTTTCAGCATAGGAAGGAGAAAAGAAAAATAAATTTTGATGTATATAAATAATAATTATTTTGTTGATATACTCCCTCCAGTTTTTATTATAGGATACTTTTAACTGTTTTATGCATCTTAAGAAAAATTAATTTTTTCTTGATATTATAAAAAAGTGATATGTGCTTTTATTTTTACCCTTGACTTTAAATAATAATGAAACTATATTAACTATCTTCACCTTAATTAAGAAAGGGTGAAATTGAAAATTACATAAATAAAATAATATTTAATTTATTATAAATAGAATAAAGTATTAATGTGTGTGTGTGGTGTGTAATATGGGAAAAAAACATAATTAGATTTGATTTAGGATATTAGAATTATCCAATAAAAATATTTAAATAAGGATATTGATCCATTAGATTAGCTTTAATTATTTATTTTATTATTATCTTAGATATCAATATCTTTAATATTTGATTTAGATTTAGGATTTGAGATTTAAATTTAAATTATTATTATTTTATTATTTTTAGATCTATACAAATAAAGTTAGGTTTTTTATTTCTATTTAACTTTTAAGTATTATTGAATAAGAGTTTTTAAAGGTTTCGACTTTCTCCTCCTCCTTTCTCTTTATCTTTTTTCCCCATCTCCTCTTCCTGTTTTACATCAATATGACATATTTATAAAATTTTAAATTTAAAATTTGTTCCATATTAAATAAATTTGATAAAAATATAAATTTTAAATACAAAAATTCATATAAATATATTTAAATTAAATATTTAATTTAAAATTTTTTATTTAAAAATTTATTAGTATTAATTAAAAATTAAAAATGTTCAAAATCACAATTAAAAAATTCATATGGATAAAATTATTTTTTACATTAAAGTAATTAAAAAATTGTAAATAGAATTTATTTGTAAGAAAAGAATGGAAAATATTTAATCATTTTGGGAGAAGATGAAAATTTAATCATTTATATATTAATTTTTGAAAATAATATGGAAAAGATAAAGGTAAAATATATTTAATATAAACTAAAATAATACATTTTTAAATAAATTATATACTTAACTATTGTCATTTAAAAAACAATATTTTTATATAAACAATTTGTTTCATTTTAAGTTCATTTTCCTAACAAAAATAACATTTTATTAAAAATATAATATAAATAGCCATATAAATAATTTTATCATTTTAGTAATTGAAAATAAAATATAATATATGTATGTCTTTTTGATAATATATTATTTTATATCTGTGTATGTAGTTAAGTAACATATATTTAATTTTACATATAATAACTGTATGTGTATTTTGAGTTTAACTAACAAAGAATGAAGATTTAAGGCTTAAAAAGTGAGAGGTTAATGGATTAAATCTTGGCATTGACATATTTTATAACAAATATGCAATGCGGTGATATAATGCGAGATGTGGCATTATTTGACCCCCCATAGGTGGGTGAGTTGGCAAATGCAAATGTACACATGGTAATAGGAAGTGTCAAATGATGTGACATTGACTAATTTACACATGATAGGTGACGTGATACTAACATAGCAATGAAGACTTAAGGAATTTAGTTTTTATTTTTTAGAAATGGATTTAAAGACTATTTCATTGTGTCTCTATCATTTTATATAATTTTTGGAGTATTTTATAGCAACAAATTTGTTATGAAAATTAGAGATGACATTTTTTATTCAGATACAAAATAAATTTGTCTATAATCAATAATGACTTAAAAAATCTATCTTTAATCATCACTACTAGAAAAAATCATATTAGTGACAGATAATTAGTGACCACTTTATATCCGTCACTAATTATAGTGATTAGTGACGGATTAGTGATGGATGATAATATCAGTCACCATTTCTTTTAAAAGCTTATAATTTGTGATAGATATAATTTGGTCACTAATATTGGTCACTGAATTGTGACAGATGCTTAAAGTTGTCACAATTTTACAAACAATCAAAAAATTAGTGACTAATAAATAGTGACCAATGGATATCGGTCACTAAGTGTGAAAGTATAAGAACAATTAATTATTTATGTTAATATAAAATAGATAATTAATTTAATTGTATTGTTAAAATAAAAATATATTATTAATAAAGATATTAATGTTAAAAATAGGAAATAAAAATATATTTATGTTAAAATGATTTATTAATAATTGATAAAAGTTTTCTTTTAAATGTTATAAATATTTTATACCAATTATGATTACTTTTTAGATGCATTTGGATGGGTAAAATATTAGGTTGATTTTACTAATATAATATAATAAAAAATTGAACATGAAAATTAATATAATTTTAGAGTCACCATCAGACCCTAAAATTAAAACCCTTCCCTCCTTTGCAATTCTATTATCACTAAACTCGCGCTCTACTCCCGCCCTTCATCTCCAGTGCTCTGCTATTGATGCTCGAAGAAATCAGGCGCAAAACAATTTCTCTTTCTCGCCTCACTCAAGTACGCTTTGCCTTTGACCCCCTTTGAGCACAATAAACGTTTCTCTTGATTCAACATGAGAGTAGGTTTGAAAAAGGGCTTTCTTAGATAGTCTAGGTTTGAAAAAAAAAATATTCACAGCCTTTTCTGCCACTTTGCTTTTGTCTGCATTCTTGCTCTCATTATGATTTTCTTATTCTTAGTTGTTGAATATGCCTAAAGAATAGATTCTATTAGTGTTGTATGGGAAGGGATAATGAGATTATTTAATAGGTTGCCAAACACTACAATGAACTTTATTCCCCTTGCCTAAAAAGTTTTAGCTTTACTTCGAAGACCCAAATTTATCCAATAACTTGAATGGACCAATATAATAAAGCCACCAAGGAAAAGAGGATTTTGACTTTTCTTAGCTTGCTTTGGAACGAAACCACATCAACTTGTTTTGTTTAATAATATTTTTATCGTGCTTAGTTTTGGAGTCTTTTGTTTTGTGGTGTGGGATTTATTGAAATTTAATTATATGCTCTGGTAGTCAATCACAAGGTTAGTTCAACAAAGGAAATTTTGTTTTTAATGATTTGTATATTAATTTATATGTATTCTAAGGTGAAGGTTATGCATTGCATCTGCAATTGAAAGGCTAACAACTCTTTTTTCTTCTTTCAAAGCTGAGGTAATTTCTTTGTCATGCTTCTATTTCTCTATTTTTTACCCTTCTCATTTTCTTACTTTTTCATTCCCATTGATTGTAATACTTAGCTCTAGCTAGTGACCATCAAGGATGGAGAAGAAACAATCAAGTGAGATGGGGTTAAAACCAAAAAGTGTGTTTTGGCTTAAAGTATTCTTGCCTTTAAATTTATGTAATGCTGAAAATGAACAATTAACTGTCAAGTTTTTTGCCATCCTTGCTACAACTAAAAATTAATTATATGCTTCTAATTATATTATATTCATGTCTACTTAATCATATCTTTTTTCTTTTTTGATTAATTATATTCACCATATGCTTTTAACTTGATTTCTTTCTTTCTTTGTTCTTTTCTTTTATGCAGTCCTTTGAAGTACATTAGTACAAATCTTACAGCTTGGCATAACTTCATTATTATCAAGTAAGCCTAATTAATTAAGTTACCAAATTATACATGCGAGCAATTTTTAAATGTCTTAAAAAAGGTCATTGGATAATACATTTTTTCCATGAAATTTCATATTCATAGTTCTACATGTGTGCCATTGGATGTGAAAAATTTCCATTATTTTTAGAGCTCCTTGGTAGATTACAATTTAATGGTTTTTGGATGCTAGGCCATTTGATTGTCATCCCAAGAGTGTTATTTTTTAACTATATTAAACTCTTTACTAGTTTTAGACTTAGTAAACCTTATTTCTTGAATTATTTAGGTTAATTAGTTATTTTTTCTTAAATAATTACATGGTATCATGTAGAAGACTATGAGGGATGATCGAATGTGGATGTATAGTTGGCGTGACAAAAGTGGAAAAGGACTCAACAAAAAGTTTATAGATGGTGTAGAACAATTTGTGGCATTTGTTCTTTCTCAACCAAATCTAGTCTCAAATGGCTAAATAAGATGTCCGTGTTCAAAGTGTGATAATAAGAAATTTTTAAAGTATGAAATCGTCAAGGTTCACCTTTATCATCATGGTTTTGTCCCTAATTATGACCCATTGAGTTATCATGGGGAACCTTTACATTATGATAATGTTGATTATGAGGTTGCTAGAGATATTGAAGAAAGAGTTGAAGGTGCTAATGAAACAAGGGATGATGTTATCTTAGAAGACCCATATTGTACCATGATTTTAGATGCTGCTGGTCCTAGTGTCAATCCTAATACTAATATAGAGTTAGATAATCCTCCAAGCCATAATGCTTAAAAATTTAATGAGATGTTGGAAACTGCTAAAGAGCCACTGTATGAAGGGTGTAGTAGACACACTCTATTATTAGCAATATCTAGATTGTTAAATATCAAATTTGAGTTTAACTTGAGTGAGAATTGCTATAATTGTATTTTACAATGGGCAAAAGAATTGTTGCCAAATGATGAAAAATTGCCTAAAGACTATTACAAGACTAAACAAATGATAAGACAACTTGGTTTGAAGTATGAGAAAATATATATGTGTCGAAATGGTTGTATGCTGTACTATAAGGAGAACAAGGAAAGGAGGGAATGTTTGGTGTGTGGCCATGATCGCTTTAATCTAGAAAAAGAGATAATAGAAGTAATAAAGACATACCTACAAGGTGCTATGTTATTTCCCATTAACTCCAAGATTACAAAGGCTTTATATGTCTTCTAAAACAGCATAGCACATAGTATAGCATCATAAAACAAGGCGAGAGCCAGGGGTCATGCGTCATCCTTGTGATGGCGAGGCATGGAAACATTTTGATTAATGTTATCCCTCTTTTGCTTTAGAACCTCAAAATGTTAGGTTAGGCTTATCATCAGATGGGTTTACTCCATTTGGGCAATCTACACATCCATATTCATGTTGGCCTATAATTGTTACACCATATAATTTGCCCCCTAGGATGTGCATAAAAACCCCATATATGTTTCTTACTCTTATAATTCCTAGCCCAAAGAGCCCTGGGCAAAAAATTGATGTGTACTTGCAACCTTTAATTGATGAGTTGAAAGAATTGTGGGAGGTTGGTGCTTTAACCTATGACTCATATAAGAAGCAAAATTTTTATGAGAGCTTCACTATTATGGATTATTAATGACTTTCTTGCTTATGGCATGTTATCGGGATGGAGTACGAATGGTATTTTGTCATGCCCAATTTGCATGGAGTACAGCAAATCATTTTTCTTGGAAAAAAGGAAAAAAGGTGACATTTTTTTATTTTCATCATCAATTTTTGCCACTACAACATCCTTTTCGCTGAGATAAAAAGTCATTTTATAACGGGTGTGATAAGAAATCTCCTATCCTCAAAGATTTTCTAGTGATGACTTGTGGGAAAAAGTTTGTTGCTTGCCAGGAATGATGGAGAAAAATGGAACTTACAAGTTGCCTGGGTTTGGCAGTCAACATAATTGGACTAAATATTCTATATTTTGGGACTTGCCTTATTGGAATACCAACTTGATTCGCCATAATCTTGATGTTATGCATATTGAGAAGAATCTATTTGATAATATATTCAATACTGTTATGGATGTTAAAGGTAAGACGAAGGACAATAAAAAGGCTAGAGAGGACTTGTCTACTTATTATAACCAACCAGAATTGGCATTGTTTAAGAGTGCTGGAAAGACAATGAAGCCAAAAGCAACATACACTTTGACAAAGCAATAAAGAAAGTTGGTATGTGAATGGATTAAAAATTTAAGACTTCTTGATGGACATGCTTCAAATTTGTCTAAATGTGTTGATGTGAAAAATTGTAAATTGTTAGGGATGAAAAGTCATGACTGTCATGTATTTTTACAAAGATTGCTTCCAATTACCTTTAAAGATTTATTACCTAAGGCTCTTTGGAATGCCTTAACAGAAATAAGTCTATTCTTTAAAGACATTTGCTCAACAATGATAACAATGGAGAAAATGCAAAAGCTTGAAGAAAATATTGTTGTAACTATTTGCAAGTTAGAAAAGTTTTTTCCTCTAGCCTTATTTAACTCTATGGAACATTTGCCTATTCACTTACCTTATGAAGCAAGAGTTGGTGGACCCATTCAGTATCAATGGATGTATCCATTTGAAAAATAAATTATAAAATATATTTTGTGATTAAATTTACTTATTCTATAAATGAATACTTAATAGAAAAATTATCGTGTAGGTTTTTGCATCATTTGAAGAAAAAAGCTAAAATAAAGCTCACGTAGAAGGGTCAATTTCTGAAGCATACCTTGTGGAAGAAACATCTACATTCTATGCTCATTACTTTGAACCTCATGTTCAAACAAAACTAAACAAAATTGATCGAAATGATGATCATAGTGAGGTTGATTGCCCATATGGATGCCTTTCTATATTCAGACATCCTGGTTGCACAGCAGGAAAAGGAAAAACGTGATTTTTGACAAATGATGAATTTAATGCAGCTTCCATATATGTTTTGCTTAATTGTGAGGAAATCCAGCCATTTCTTAGGTAAATTCAATCACTTTAAGATATTTATGCATTTTTTAAATGACAACTTGCTTTACTAATGTTGGTAATCATTGCCATCTTGTAGAATATTTGAAGAACAACTTAGGAAAATAATACCTAATGCAACCAATGAGGATGTAAAGACTAAGACAGATAGTGAATTTGCAAAGTGGTTGAAAGAATATGTAAGTATCATGAACATATATATTTTAATACATGCCCTTTTAGTTTGGGTGATATGCTTATTGACAAGTTTTATTATGCTTAGGTTTTTGACCCAAATAACAATGTAGATGATGTTCGTATAAAGAATCTAGCTTTTGGGCCATCTAGAGAAGTACATACATGGCCTCAATATTTTGTCAATAGATATCGGTTTCACACAGGTGCTTACAAATCATCAAAATCTACCATGAACTGTGGACTGTGCATTAAGGGAACAAATTATAATGAGTTTGAATATGACTATTATGGTTTGTTGGAAGAAGTGATAGAATTGCAATATTCTAATCCAACCTCTAAGAAAACTAGAGCGGTATTATTTAAGTGTGATTGGTTTGATCCCTAATTAAATAGGGGGGTGCAAGGTTCAAAGTCGTTATGGCCTAGTTGAGATTAATAAGAGAAAATAATTTTCAAAGTATGAACCATTTGCACTTGCTCAACAAGCTCAACAAAGTTTATTTTGGAGAATATGCTAGTAAGAAGAGGAAGAGGGCTAATTGGTGGGCTGTTTGTAAAATAAAAGTAAGGAGTATGATAAATGCACCAGAGGTAGCCTTCTAAGAAGATGATATGGGATTGCCATATGCTACAAGCATGGATGCAATTAATAATCTTTGTGAAAGGGTACCTGAAGAACTTGAAATACAAGAAAATGAGGTGAGATTACAGTATGAAACAAATGATGTTGATGAACTAGAAAAGTTGGATGAGGAAGATGAGCTTGAAAATAAGGAATTTCAAACTGAAGAGGAAGATGAACTTAGTGAGAGTAATAGTATTGAAAGTGATGAATCAAATACTGAAGAGGAAGATGAAGCTTTTGTTTGTAAATGTTAGCATTATTTTATTGCATTTGATCATTATGACATTTTTATTGAATTATTTTTATTATAATTTTGACTTGCTTATTAGTATTATTTTTCTTCATTTTGAAATTTTTCTATCTATAAATATTATAGGGATGCCAAAGGGTAAAGCAAAACATAAATCATTTGGAGTATCAAGAAGTGTAAGCATTCATCAGCAAAATGTCAGAGGTGGTACTGACATAGAGCAAGCACCTATAGAGAATGCATCTACAGAGCAAGAACCCATTGTACAACATGCACCTATAGAGGAAGCATCCATTAAGGAACCACCAACTGATCATGCAATTCAACAAGAGGCTAATACTGAAAATGAGACACATCTTGAAAATGATATATCCACTTCCAATGAGACTCAACAAATCAAGTCAAATAGACAAAAAAAATAAAGTCTCATATCAAAAGTCTGCAGATGGGCGCATATACTTAGAACTAAATAATACATCGTATAAATAAAATTGATAAGTTTTTCTAGTATTTGTTTCTTTATTATTTTGATATTAAATCTAAATTTTGTTCATTTCATAGGTATCATCCTCATAATGCTGTGCGTATATTGTCATGTATAATAAAGAAGTTTTTTAGAGGACCATGGATTACTTAGGATAAAACACCATTTGAGGTTAAGCAACGTTGGTTTGGAGAGTTCAAGGTAAATATTATTATTATTATTTAAGTTCTTTTCAAAGTAATGCAAATTACTATTTAGTTGAAAATCTTGGTTATTCAAGTTTATCCTAATTTGTTCTATTTTGTCTTTGTATCTTAGAAAGTATATATTTGGGAGGACAGGTTTGATAATGAGATATGTGGACTTTATGAGAAGTCTATTGGTCAAGGTTGCTTGAAAACTGTCCTTTATAATGCAAGGAAGACATTCAAGGAAAAGGGAATATCACCTACTTGGATGAGTGAAGATAACTGGAAGGAACTTCAACAAATTTGGACAGATCCCAAGTATCTAAAGAAATCTTAGACTAATTCAAAGAATAGATTGAGCAGTAAGGATGGACTTGGCCCATCATGCCACTCTGGAGGATCAATAACATCTTTAAAGCATAAGAGAAAATATGTATTAATTCTACTAAGTTCCTTACAAATTTTACAATTAAATCTACTTATTTGACATATTTGCATATATGTAGGAGGAAGAGACAGGGGATGAAGCTCGTCCATCTCAAGTGTTCTTGATGACTCATAAGAAATCAAATTCTGAAGCCTTTGTTGACAAGAAATCAAAAGCAATATGGGCAAGAGTGTTGCATTAGAAAATTTTAAACATGTCAACTCTAAATTCAACTAACCAACTCTACAAATATTTATTGCTTAAATTTGCATTGCTTAGTTTAACAGAGGATTTGTGGTCTTGTTTAGTCTGATTTATAAATGTAATTCCTTTCTACGAGCTCAAGTTTATTTTCAAGATTTTTTTATGTGCTTTGTTAATAAATGTCTGAATTTTGTTAATATATCATTAAGAGGATTTTATTTTCAAGATAAGTTTCAAAGTGAGATGAAAGAGTCTTTAGATGATATATCAGATGTTGGAGCTATTGACAGCCATGCCTTGGAGAATTTGAGCAATGAGCAAGAGATGTTAATTTGGACAAAAGTTGTTGGTGGTCCCAAAAAAGGAAGAATATATGGTCTTGGATCAGAGGCTACTAACATTTGTGTTGCATCTCCACAAGCTTCAAGCCATGCATCTCCCCCTAGTCAGGACTACATACAACAAATGGAACTTAAAATACAAGAAGAGGTAAAGAAAAGGGAAGCACTTGAAAAGGAATTGCAAGTGGTTGTACAGCAACTAATAGCTAGTCATGGATTGTCTCATCCTTGTTTAGAGACTCCACAAAATGTTGATCCATCTATAAGATCCACCTCAGCTGCAAACAAAGATAATTGATCTTTGTTCTTATTCAACTAAATGCTTTATTTTGTACTTGTAAGACACTTTTTTTGATTAGTCTCTACTTTAACTTGTAACTGTTTTGAGAGACTTTCAATATTAATATTAATCTAATATCAAAAGCTTTTTTTATATTTGATTATTGCTAATATTTTTATTTTAATAGGTAATTTTGTTAATAATGAATGAGAAAATAATGTGCATGTATATATATAGGAAAATACTGAATTAGTGACAAATTAGTGACAACCTGTGTCTTCGCTAATTAGTGATGAACATTGTAATCACTGATTAGTGACAAACTATATGTGTCACTAATCAGTGACGGATTATGTCGGTCACTAATTAGTGATAGTCCGTCACTGATTAGTGATGGATATATCAACTTTAGTGACATCCAGTTTGGTCACTATAAATACATATTTGTGACGGACATTTTATTTTAGTGACCAATATGCCCGTCACTATTAAGAAATATTAGTGATGGATATGATTAATTTAGTGACCGATTAATCTATCACTAATTAGTGATGGATGACTATCCGTCACTTAAAAATTAGTGATGCTATATTAGCGACCACCTTAGTGACCAATATGTCCATCACTAATCACTGTATTGGTGACGGATTTTGGCTATTAGTGACAGATTTGGCCGTCACTGATATGATTTTTTTTAATAGTGCATTTAGCAATGCTTTTTTTAAAATACTGCGATATTCGTGTCTAAATTCATCTCTACTTGTTTAGAGATAAATTTTTTAAATAGTTAGAGATGAATTATTGAACGTCTCTAAACAATTTTTTTTTTGTAGTGACGTAAAATATTTTTTTTAAATGGGTTAAATTTTAATCGAAATTCCTGCTATCTTTATTATTGCTTAATCATGAAACTCGGTATACTATTTAAAAATTAAGGAGCATCAAACACGAAATATAATCAACATTATACTTTAAGAAAATGACAAATAACAAGTGATTTTATATAAGAAAAAAAAATCTAATTCGAAAGAATCTACTCCCATAAACTACTACTAGTGTTTCCTAAAGTATAAAAAAGTAGTTGCTCAAAACATTATGTTTAAAGAAGGTATCATTCAAGACAATAATGCTCCTTTTTTTAAGGAAAAAAAATTAGCACAAACATTTTTAAAATTTTATTAAAGTTACACAAAGTTTTCTATTTCTAAAATAAAATAAATTACACTCATCTCTTTTGAACTTTGCTCACAATATTATTAGAAAAATTGTGATTCAAAGACAAATTCTAGGCTTGGCCTAGCTTCATATTTTTAATTTACAAAATAACTTTATAATTTTATATTTTCATTCTATTCCATGACAAAGAACCTACTGTAATCTTGTAATATTCATTATATATAGGGAAGATGTTCACAAAACAACGAAACCAATGAAATTCGCAGAAGATAAGGTCTGCTTGTATCGCCTTATAAAATTGTTTGAATGTAAAGCAATGGTTTGCATGGATGACCTCATCTAGTCGACTTCCAACAGGTAGTTAAAAAAAAAGAAAAAAAAAAGAATCCATTTTATTAATATTCAATAGGCAGTTGAATTACGCAAGTTAATGGGATTACGAAGGATGATTTAGACGTGAAATTAAAATATCTTAATTTTCTCAATAATAAAAATTAATGCTAATAGTTAAAAATTTATCCAATAATAAAATAAGTTCACACTACATTTGCTTAATAATTTTGACCTTTGCCATTCAAACTTCTTCTGAAACTAACAAAATCTTATTATATTTATTAATATTTTTTTCCATGTAGCCAACCCCACCTGGTGGGATAAGGCTTGTTGTTGTTGTATCTTATTTTTCCATGAAAATGCATTTTTCCTATTTTTATTTTTTTTACTTTTTATTTTCTTCTTATTAATTTTTTTTATTGTTATGACCTCATCCTATCGATTTCCTAAGGACTGGTTGAAAAAAACATGTTTGTTCACAATGGCCGGTAACAGTTACGGATTAATCTACTCAGTTTTGCTTACTTTCTTTTGACCTTTTCCATTCATCCTACATGCCAAATCAGCAGAGAAATAATAAAAAATCATTTCATTAAATGAATTTATTTTTATCATAAATGTAATGAAATAAGAGAAATGGAATGAAAACAATGATTAAAAAAAATTGGAAAAAATACAATTCCCGTTGGTGAAGGGTAACGATTTAGGGGGGGGTGTGTGTTAAGTGATTCAAGATTCTCAATTTCCAATTTAAGATTGTCAATTTTTAGGATTTAAATTCTTTAAAATAGAGATAGGTAAATTTCAGTGAAATTTTTCTTTTTAAATTTTTATTATTTTTATAAAATATAAATGACAATAAACTTACAAGTTTTAGTAAACTCATGACAATAATATAAATTCGTATTGCAAATTTGTAAGAGTTTACCTTTATTAACAAATAGCCATTAAAATATGATCATAATTTAATTTAAATATATTAAAAATATAAATAATTAAAATTAAACCCATCTACGTTGATAAATTATCATATACAAGAAAAAAATTGTAAAATAAGGAAACTTATTTTTGATATTTTTCTTTTTTATTAATATTAGTTGTTGTATTTGAAATTTTTTTCTTTGAACTAGATCCTATAACTTTTATAAATAAAATTCTTCATAATAAATACTTAACTGTCTCAACTAAAAAAGATGACAAGATTTATAAGTTTAACCAAGCTTACTTCTAGTTCGAATTTATGAGTTAGTTGACATAATTTTATAAATTAGAAATATAAAAAGGTAAACTTGAAGATAAACTCATAAGTTTAATTAAGTTTATATTTAATCTGAATTTATGAGTAAGTTGACACGATTTTATAAGTTAAAAAGTAAAAATTTTAAACTCAAAGAGTCAATTCAAGAGTTTAACAACTATGCTTTAGAGTATGTAAAACATTTTGTCCAAAATGGGTTAAATATTAATCTAAGTTGCCGTTTTTTATTTTATTGCTTAATTTCCATGCCACATGAACCACGAAACTTAGTATGTTTAAAAACAAAGAAGCATCAAGCACGAAATATAATCAACATTATACTTGTAGAAAATAACAAGTGACAAGTGATTTTACGTACGAACTACAAAGCGAATCTAATGAAAAGAATCTACTCTCATAAACAACTCCTAGTGTTCCCTAGAAGACAAAAAATTAGTTGTTCAAAACATTATTCTAAAAAAATATATCATTCAAGACAATAATGCTCTTTTTTTTTTTTGAGAAAAAAATTAGCATAGGCTTTAGTTCCTACATTGATGACGCGAGTTTTCTTCAAGTCCACAACGCAAAGGTTTTTCGTGAATGGAAAATATTATAGAAATTACCTAATTAAAAAATAAGAAAATAATTGAAAAAATTAATCTCAAGTCCCACTCAAATAATCTAAATACATGAAAGTCCCATGAAATTACAAAATCTCCTTTCTTTATAATTTGCTTCAGAACTACAGTGTCATCCGATGCAATTATTTTTTTACTTTTTTATAAATTAAAATTGCTTATAAAAATTTAATTTTTGATAACATAAATTAAAATTAAAATTATATTTTATGTTATGGTTTTTAAAAAATTAAACTTTACTCCTCCATTTAAAAATGTAGGGCATTTTTTAAAAAGTTAGATGTTAAAAAAATGTAAGGTCTTTTTAGTTTTTTAAAGTATAATTCATGTGTTTTGTCAAAAGTATCCATAATAAACAAAGTATTTTATGTTTATTTTAAAATAAAATACCCTATTAAATATTCTCTCTTGTCCTATTTATAGGGCAAAGAAAAAAATGTTATATCCTATTTATAAGTCACCTCATTAAATTTTCATCATAAATTTTTTTCATTTAACCTTTATTGAATGTAGGAAAGGGAAAATATATTATAAATTTCTCAGCAAAGTTAATAAGTTTTAAAGTTTTTTTTTGTTCTGGTTAAATATGTTGAAAGTGTCTTATACAGAGTTAATAAATTTTAAGATTTTTCTTAATTTTAGTAAAATATATTGGGAGTATCTTATAAATAAGACCAGAGGAATAAGGGTAAATATGAAAAGAGGTGTTAGCTTGAATTGACTACTTTATTTGGGTCAAGATTCAATTGAAAATATCTTACATTTTTTAAAATAAATTGTGTGAAAATAAAATGAATTATTATTTATATTTGTATATTCTAATGGATATAAAAAAAACTTCTTATATTGTACTAGGAATAAAAAAAATATAATTAATAGAAGTTGCTAAAGAAATTAAAAAATATAGTTATGTTTACTTTTCCTTTCTTAAAGAAATTAAAAAAAATTATTTTACTCTTCTTTCCTCTATTTTTTTAAACAATGTGGATCAATGTTCCCGTGCATCATGTACAGGGTCTAAAATCTAGTTATTCTGAAATTACGTGTCTTTTTATCGTTGTTGTCAATTTATTATAAAAAAACTTATATACCTAAGCTTATATTTATTAATATGCTTATTTTTAATTAAATCAAAAACACATATGTCATTTATAAATTATTTATTCTATAATAACTTGTTATTAGTATTATTAATGCATTAAATTTCACTTATTTTGATTTGATTGAATAAAAATACATTAAATATATAGATTTAAGTATATAAGTATTGCCCTTTATTATATTGAATTGAAGTTGTCAATATAAGATTTAAATCCTCTTGAAGTTGATATCTTTGAATTTTTGTGAAGTTTTCCTTTTCTGCTACTTCTATTTTATTATTTTTATAAAGTTTTAAATCTTCCCTTGCTTCTTTAAAAAGGTAAATTTCACATAAATTCACATATCTCAACTTTGAAAATTTTGGATCTGTCAATATATTGTTAGATATTTGTTGGTGGAATTCAGATATTCTAACAATATATTGACGGATTATCTAATAGTAATTGTCAATTGACAACAATTGTTAGATATTGTAATAATAAACAATTATCTAATAGTAATTGACAACTTCAATTAAAAAATCATGAGTTTAGACTAATTTTGCGGTTTTATGAAACTTTTTTATATTTAGATTATTTCTGGGAAGATGAGATTAATTTTCCAAAAATAAGTTAGATGTTAGAGTACGTAAAATATTTTATTCGAAGTGGGTTAACTATTAATCGAAATTCCCGCTGTCTTTATTATTGCTTAATTTATTCCTTGTAACATGACCAAAACAATTCATATGAGCAAGGCTGTTAAACTCGCGGGTTTAAATAAACTCGTGATAGGAATATAAACTTATATCATAAACTCAAATTATAAACTCATAAAAGTTTACCTCTATTAATAAATAACCATTAAATTATTACTGTAATTTAATTTAAATATATTAAAAATATAAATAATTAAAATTAAACCTATCTACATTGATAAATTATCATATACAAGACATAAAAATTTTAAAATAAGGGAGCTTATTTTTATTTTTTTCTCTTTTATTAATATTAGTTTTTGCATTTCAAGTTCTTTTTCTCTGAACTAAGTCCTATAGCTTTTATGAACTAAATTCTTCATAATATGTATTTAACTCTCTCAACTCAAAAAAAAATTAATAAACTTAACAAGTTTAATCAAGTTTGCATTTAGTTCGAGTTTATAAATTAGTTAACACGATTTTAAAAGTTAGAAATATAAAAATGATAAACTTAGAGGTAAACTCGCAAGCTTGACTAAGTTTGTATCTAGTTCGAGCTTATGAGTGAGTTGACATGATTTTAGAAGCTAGAGACGTAAAAATATTAAATTTGTAGAGTCAACTTGAAAGTTTAACAACTATGCATATGAGAGCATGAAAATCAGTATGCTATTTAAAAATTAAGGAGCATCAAACACGAAATATAGCCAACGTTATACTTTAAGAAAATGACGGACAACAAGTGATTTTATATAAGAAGCAAACCTAATTCGAAAGAATCTACTCCCATAAACTACTCCTAGTGTTTCCTAAATTATAAAAAAGTAGCTGTTCGAAACATTATTTTAAAAAGATATCATTCAAGACAATAATGCTCATTGGCCTGAAAAAAAAAATACATAGAATAATTCTCCATTTTTCTCTTGCAATTACCGTAGGCTTTGGTTCCTGCATTAACGTGTTCTTATCTTCAATTCCATAACGCCAAGGTTGCTAGTGAATGGAAAATATTATAGACATTAAGCAAATAAGAATATATTTTGGATAAAATCACTCTCAAATCACAAACAATCTAAATACATAAAAATTCCATGAAATTATATAATTACTATGAAATTTTATTATATCTTTTATTAAAATTGTCAATTACTATTGCATAGTTATTAATGGAGTTGTTTATCGCTTGATAACTAGCTAGGTAGCAATAATTAATAACTACCATCTACGATAATTGACGACTTAAATAAATAGCATATGAAACTTTAGAGTAATTTGTAATTTCATGAAACTTTTCTATATTGAAACTACTTGTGTGAAATGTAAAAACAGGTTTTTCTAAATTATATTTAGACGTTAGATTACGTAAAATATTTTGTTCAAACTGGGTTAAATATTAATCGAAGTTTCCGCTATCTTTATTATTGCTTGATTTCCTTGTAACATCGTCCGTGTTGACTACTGGGGACTCAACAAGGTGTGATCATCATTGTAACCTTTGTGTAGGCTCGGAATACAACTAGTGATGAGCCAAGGCAAGCCAAAATTATTAGAGGAAGTATATTTTAATTAATTAGCATGCTAATTAATTAAAAGAGGATCATCATACAATGTTATAATGAATGATACTACTCCATTTTTAAATATAAGAGAAAAATAACCAACTTCCATTTTCATTCTTTGCTTTCCGCTCCTTACATGCCCTTGGCTGGATTGAAGATTTAAATCAAATCGTTAAAATGTTAACTTGAAATAAAAGTAAGTTATATTTTCTGCGAAATTCAACTAATTAAAATAAAATTTTGCGTATTTTTTCTGAACAATATACAAGTGTGTGTGTGTGTGTGTTTGTATCACTTTCATTCCCTCCGTGGCTCTGTGGAATGAATAAGAGAGAATATACTCTTTATTTAAATATCAATTGGCATTCCTTGAACCCTTCCACGCGGCCAAAGCAACAAAATATTTGGTTGGTCAAGTTAAATTGCTTTGTCATGTACAAACCAGAGTTCCAATATCAGGTGATATGCCTCCTTGTAATGAAGATAATTAAACATTATTTTCCAAAGAATACTAAAGAGGACATGTTCTATATAAATATCACTCACTGGGGGTCGATCCCTTCTCATCAAACCATATCGATCTTGACTGATCATGGATTCCTCCTTCCCCTCTTATGTTACGGATATTTTACTGCCATGCCTGCTAATATTTGCAATCATGCTCCCCAAAGGCATGTGTGCTTTGAGAGTGCATTGTAATGAAAAAGACCACAACCTTCTCTTAAACTTCAAACACACTGTTACTGATCGATCTCACATCCTCTCTAGTTGGTCTCACGAGCAACATTGCTGCGAATGGGTTGGAGTTCAATGTGACAACATCACTGGTAGAGTCACAGAGCTTAGTCTCCCTTGTTCTCCTGAACTCTCTGCTAATACTTGTGAGTATGACAAAGTAAACTGTCTGGCAGGTGAACTTCACTTATCTTCGCTTCAACTTGAATTTCTGAATTACTTGGATTTGAGAAATCATGACTTCCAAGCTGTCACCCTCAATGATTGTCCTCATTCATGTGAAAATATTAATTCTTCCAATCTTCTTTATCTTGATTTATCATATAATGAGGATCTCCATTTTGATCATCTTCATTGGCTTTCTATTTTTCCCTCCTTGGAACGTGTTAACCTTAGTGGCATTAATCTTCAAGGAAAAGTTGACTGGATTCAACTACCAACTCTGCTTCCTTCAATCAAAGAGTTACGCTTTGATAGCTGTCAACTTAGAAACATCAATCCATTTCTCCAGTATGTCAATCTTACTTCACTTGAATTCATTGGCCTTTCTGATAACAGCTTTAGCTCTCTCTTGCCTGTTTGGTTATTCAATCTTAGTGATCTCACTTTTATTGACTTGAGCTATAATAATTTTCAAGATCAGTTCCCAAAGGGGTTACTAAACCTTCAAAAATTACAAACCTTGTATTTAAAGCACAACAAACTTGTCGGATCCATTCCAGTTTGGTTAGGCCAACTTGAACATCTACAAGAAGTTGATGTTACTGAAAATTTATTTTCTGGTCCTATCCCCTCAACTTTGGGAAATTTAACATCCTTGACTCACCTCCGTGTCTCCTCAAATCATTTAGGGGGTAGTCTTCCAGAAAGTCTTGGGCAACTATTGAACTTGGGCGTATTAGAATTTGATGATAATCACTTAACAGGCCATGTGTGTGAAAGAAATTTTGCCAATCTCTCAAAGCTGACTGTTCTATCCGTGGGATCTCCAGGCTTGATCTTTGAATTTGACTCTCTTTGGATTCCTCCTTTTCAACTTGAACAAGTTGGTTTGTCATACGTGGTGGGTCCTAACCTTCCTACATGGCTATATACCCAAACATCTCTTGCGTTATTACAAATTACTTACTCAAGCTTTTCATTGGAATCCCAAGACAAATTTTGGGACCTTGTGGCCCAAGTGCCACGCTTGTACTTAACGTACAACACAATTGTTGCGGACATCTCTAATGTGTTACTGAACTCTACAGACGTAAGGTTATATTCAAATCAAATCCGAGGAACCCTCCCTCGATTGTCACCGAATGTTGTCTGGTTCAATGCCAAAAACAACTCTTTCCATGGATCCCTTTCTCCATTATTATGTCAAAACATGAATGAAAGAAGCCAGTTAATATATTTGGTCTTGTCTGATAATTTTTTGTCAGGTGAGCTAACAGATTGTTGGACGAATTGGAAATCGTTAGCTATTATTAGTCTCAGCAACAATAATCTAGCAGGAACAATCCCCAGATCATTGAGCTTTTTGTCAAATTTTACAGTTTTGCATCTCAACAAAAATAACTTACTTGGGGAGTTACCTTTATCATTGAAAAATTGCCAGAACCTGCAAGACCTTGATGTTGGAGAAAATAAACTATCAGGGTACATACCATATTGGATAGGACATAATGCAAGGGTTCTCCGATTAAGATCCAATCAATTTAGTGGAACTATTCCCCCACAAATTTGCCAATTAACTACACTCATAGTATTGGATTTTGCGGAGAACAACATATTTGGTTCAATACCGCCTTGCCTACATAATATGAAAGCCATGGCATTCCCTCGTTCTTCAGAGCTTTCTAGCATTTGCATCACAAGTCAAGGCGTTGTTTACAAAATCATTGTCAGTGCTATGTTGCATATAAAAGGCCAAGAATGGTTCTATGAAGGAAACTTGAGATTCATGCGTAGTATTGATCTATCCAGTAACAACTTATCTGGAATGATACCTCCAGATCTATACAGCCTCTTTGAATTGCTTTCTTTGAAATTGTCTCATAATCGATTTGAAGGGAACATACCAAAAGAGATTGGCAACTTGAAACAGTTGGAGTCTCTTGATCTTGCAAACAATCTACTTTCAGGTGAAATTCCTCAAAGTATAGCTCAATTGTCTTTCTTGGAAGTTTTGGACCTTTCTTTCAATAATTTCTCAGGAAAGATCCCATTAGGGACCCAACTTCAAGGGTTTGCTGCACAAAGTTATATTGGAAATCCAGAACTATGCGGAGTTCCACTGCCAAAGAATTGTGCAGATCAAAATGACATGAAACCTGTTGAAGAAAATGACAATCAAGAAAATGAATTTCTGCTTTCATTCTACATGGGGCTGGGAGTGGGATTTGCCATAGCTTTTTGGGGAGTCTGTGGTGCCATTTTTTTCAATAGGAATTTCAGGTGTTCTTACTTCAGATTCCTCTATCACATCAGAGACAAGCTTTACGTGTTGATGGTCCTCAAGATGAATCGTTTCCGTTGAAAGTCTTGTTGGCATTTTGGTGAGTGAACAAAAACTACTCATTTATGTTTTAACTAAGCTTTTTTTTAGAAGAAAAATATAATGTTGATTGTTTTAATTTTTTTCCCATAAATATTTACATTATAAAATAACTATGTTAAGAAGACATGCTCTAGATCCTGTACATATAATATTTTGGCGTTTTAGTGCCCTTGAAATTAATTATTTGTAATGTGTATATATATAATGCAGCAGGTTATTGTTATGCATATTTTAATAGAAATAATAAAGTTAAGTTTAAAAACTAATACTCCTTTCATACATTAAAAAATGGAAGACAATTGAATTTTTTATTAGAAAGTGAAATTCAATTAAAAATGTCTTACATTTTTTAATGAAAAGAGTATATAATAAAGAGAAAGGATTTATAAATTTAAATTTTAAAGTTTTCGGTTGAGACGTGGTATACTTCTAGTATTCTTTTTCCTTCCTCATTTCTAGGTAGTTATCCTTAACAAGTGATATTGAAGTTTGGTTTTGTCCATTTCTAAATTAAAATTAGCTTAAACTATATCATGTCGAGACGTGATTGGCCTTGTACCAAAAAAAAACAAGAAAGAAAGACATTGCACTTTTTATTTGTGTCACATCACAATCATGCATTATATATAAAAAAAAGAAATAATCATTCTTATATGACAAATCAATTAATGATGAAGATAATTTACATTAAAGTTATTACAAATTAATTTATAAAAAACTTTAATTTATTATCATATTATAATGCATGCATGTATGTTTGTCATGCAGATTTGACATCGCCATGATTGTTAACACAATGGGAGCTTTGAACGTCTTAAACTTCACAAAGAGGTGTCGAAACATGTAACTTCTTCTCCACGTATCAACCGGTAAGCATGCTAATTTAATTAATATCAGCTAGCTAGAGTCATGTGGCTATTTATTTATTTAAAAAAAAGGTCTGAGGGGCTATTCAATTTTGAGCAGGATTAAAAAACTTAATCATATTAAGTTTATAAAAAAGTCAATCATATTACTATTTAATTTATTAAGAAAAAATATGATTAAGTTAACATTACGGTTTTTAATTAGAATAAATTAAACAAATATTCTCTATGTTGGTGAAAAAGAAACAAATATTCTCTATATTTTAGTATATTTACATGCTATCTTCATGGCCTAGCCAATCTAAAACCTCGAATGTAAACATAGGCGTAGACATAATTAAGCCAAACTTAATTTAGCTTCAAGTGACTGAAAAGGCTATGCCCGTGAATTAGTTGAAGTGGTGGTTGAAATTAAAGGTTCAGTAGTCTAATTGTGACCAAACCAGGATTAATGTGATGACTCTCTATATTTTTATATATTTTGAAGAGTTTTATTGATCTTTTAAAAAGTCATCTAGTTATTTTTGTTTATTTATCTTGTGTTTAGTATTTATTTTAGTATTAGTTAGCTTGTCTTGTAAATATTATATTTTGATTTTGTTTTATAGTATTTTCTTTTGTTAATTTGAGTCATTTTGAATTTTAGGAAACTCTACAAGAGCTTGGAAGAGGCGAAGAAGAAAGATATAATGAATTCAATAAAGAAATTAAATTGTTATGATTACCTACTACAACAGCCGCCACAGTAGGTCAGTATTAGAAGGCAAATTTTAAACCAGAAATAGAGCGTGCTACAGCGGGTTTCATACCAGGAACGCACAGCATCAACTTTTTTGTTTGATAAAAGAGGAAAACTAGGGTTTTTTGAAGGAGGCTTCATTTTTTACATTCTCTTAAGGTCCAGAGGTGATTTTGGAGAGCTTGGGGTGATTTTGAAGCTTGGGAGCAATATAACTTATCACCATTCACATTTCCATTGAGTTTTTCTTTACTTTTCTCCTTCTTTCTCCTATGCATCTGATTTAGTCCCATTATTCTGCTGTTTTAAGATTGTATTTTGCTATTTGTGGCTGAACCTTGATTCTCTAAAGTCCTATGAACTCATTTGCTCCGGTTGTATCTTGATTTACCAATTACTTTGTGATTAATAGATGTTTTATATTTTAATTCCAATTATATTTGTGTTGTTTGATGATTGGCCACCATTAAGTGATAATTTGGAGGAATAGAATGAACTTGGGAAAGGAATTTCTATTTGGATAATTGGAATTGAATGCTTAAGATTAACTATGGTTAATTTGCCTCTAGGACAAGAATATACCTAAAAGACCTAAATGGTTAGAAGGGATTTGAACTTAATGCTCTGTATCTAATTTTGGCAAGAAATTGTTGAATTAGAATTAAGTAGGGTTTTGGGTAATCGAAAGATATTCAAGATTAATTCCAGTGTCCCAACCTTTAAAACTAAAATTAAAATCAATTTAATCGGCAAGTTGAGTGCAATAGAGCAAATGAGGGATTAGAACTCTAGGGTGCTCTCTTAATCATTTCTTGACTTTAGAGTGCTTCAAAATCTTAGTTGCCTACCTTATATTTTTTATTTTTAATTTGAATCATTCACCATTATAAGTTGCTTGTTTGATTTAAATGAAATTGAGAATTTAATACCTTTTTGCTAATTTACTTAATTCTCTATGGGATCGACCTTGATACATTACTATATTGCATATTGACCCATATACTTGTGGTGTTCATTTAGTTTTGGTGTGCATCATAATGACTAATCTATCATGATTACATAATATTATATAATTACAACATGTAACAAATATTCATACATAACTATAAAAAGAGTAATATTTAAATAAAAATGCATTAATTCACAAAACAAAGTGAACATTTATATATAAACCACACATAACTCAGCAAAACAGAAAAAAGCACAAATTTGACTGCTATTTTTTGCATTTTTTAAAACTCAAACCAATGTCTTTTCAGGCTCAGCAAAGAGAAATAAAATAAAATAAAATTGAAAATCTAGAAATTATAATTATTGGAATTGATATTTGTAACTTTTTTCAGTAATTTTATCGGGACCTAACTATTATTAATGTTATCTTTTAAGACTTAAATTATCAGTCTCCCCCTTTTTTTTCCATAGATGAGTTGGAATTGATATTTTTAACTTTTTTCAAAAAATTTGTTGGGACCTAACTATTATTAATTTTGTATTTTAAGACTTAAATTGTCATTCTTCCCTCATTTTTTTCCATATAATTTATTTCAAGCTTCAGAATATTTATGGGTGAAGCAATTAATGGGGGGAAATAATTTTTATAAGAGTTTGAATTGAATTAATTCATTTGAAAAAATCTGGTTTGGATTGGGCATAGGCGTTTTGAATACATCAAGGTAATTTAATTAAAAGTGTGCGTAGAAGTTTCCCCTAACAAAAATTTTAAATCGCAACAACTTAAATTTATAAATGAAACCCTTCAAAGTTCAAATTAATCAAAATGATATATTACAAAGTGGGACCAGTTACGAATGATGAGAGATTGCTAAAGAAGTTTTTTGTTCAGTAATTAATTAGTTTCAAATGATGAAAGGTTTTCCATAGGATTCTTCTCTTCTTAGATTTCTCAACAGTATTGCCATCGCCAACTTCTGAAAGCATGCATAATAACTTGCTATTTTAATTAATTTTCATGCATGATCCAAAGATTGCAATTAAGCAAAAGATCAACATGTCTATTCGTTTGGCATTAGTTCAGTCTCAAACAGAATATTTTTTTTTGAATTCACGGATCATAGTCGGAGAGATAGAATTCCAATCATCAGTCCTATTTCAAGCCATAAACATGCAAGTAATCAAAGAATTTTTTACTAATTTAAAATGTTCCTTTTAAGCGTAAATTCAATTTAAATTAAAAATATTTGTTTCTTTCCCTTCCAAAAATCCGGCATACTCAATGCTCTCACAAAGAAAGAATGGGTTTGTTCTACATTCATCTTTTCTTTGGTCATTGTTTTCACAAATATTTATAAATTTGTCTTTTTCCTTAAAAAATTCCACATATATTGAAAAGCCTCCCAAAGAATGAATAAGATGGCAGGGAACTAAATTCGAATTTTATATTTTCTTTTGTCTTAATGACCTTTTCGATTGAATTATTATACACAAATGCCTATTCTAAACATCACTTCATATGAGTTGTAATAACTTAGGAATTTTAAGTAAAATATATATATATATATATATATATATTATTGTGTTTTCATTGTATTTATATTAATTTTGGGACAATTATGATAAGAGAGAGTGTTAGTATAGTAGAAGTGTGCACATAATTTATCCATCCGGAGTTCGAATCTGTTGAAGCATACACGGAGTTTTTTGAATTATTTTCAGCCTCTGAAATTACCAAAATGCCATCGTCCTATCAGATTTAATTTTCTCTTCTTCCTCTTTGTTTAATCGCGTTTGTGCATCATAGAGAGAGGGAGAGAAAAATCTGGAACCTTGTGTGCAATCTCCGTTTCTTTTGCCATCTCTGACCTCTGATCTTTCTTCTTCATTCCTTGCTGTCGCTGACTAGGGAGACGAGTTGCTGTGAGGTCATCGTCACTGGTCTGCCATGCTCACAGCTCTTTTCTGCTCTGTTCTCATCACTGAATATTTTCTTCCTCCATTCTTTCTGTTCGTGAGTGATGGGCCAGTGAAGAGTTGGTTTGATGTTGTAGGAGGACTGATTTATGAGTTGAGGCTGGTTTAATGCTGTTTTCTCCTTCCCCTGTTCGGTTGAAGGTTCTGTTCTGTGTGTGTTTCGTCAGATACTTGAGGTGAGAAGCTTCGATTTCTTTCCCGTTCCTATGTGCATGTGATTCTAGGTTGAAATGGTGAAATACTGTGAATTATCCTTCTTTTTTCTGCTACCCGTGAATGTTATAGAGTTGGGAATTTGATTTTCTTTGGGTATAAAAAAAATTTATTTATTTGTATTGAAGAATTGAAATTTGAAAGGTTGGATTATTTCAAATATGGATATTAGTAAAATTGGGGAATGAAATTTGAAGAAAGGAAGCTTGGTAACAGTCAAAAAATTCATGCCTATGAGATGTTTGATAAAATGCTTGAAGGAAATGTTTTGTTGAGTGATGAAAGTTAAAGGTGATGATTGTATTATTAAAAAATAAATTGTTATGGAAGCCAATTACCATCCATAAAAGAAGCAAAATTGAAGTACAGAGGTTTGGGAAGCGTATATTGATTAGTATTTTTAGAGCTATTTTGCTATTTATATATATATATATATATATATATTCATCTCTTCGAAGTATTTATAAAATGTTGATGAAATGTTAGAGAAAAGTGGAAGTTGAGATTTATTTGTGATGATGATGATGTGGGTTTGTGTTCTAATTGAGCTTGATTTGATTATTGATTACATTAATAATATTATGAAATTTTTGGAAAGGAAATTAAGGGGGAAGAAGTTGGTATGTGTTTAAGGATTAATGCCCATAAAGTGTTTTGATAAAATGTCTATTAGGAGAGTTTGGCTTGAATTTGAATTTACAAAAATTTCACTAAATCCTTAAAAGACATAGCTAGTCTTAGCATTATCTTGTCAATTGAGCTTGGGGTTGGCCATATAAATTTGACTATGAAGTCATTATATAGTTAGTTGAGTTCTTTGAAAATAATGTACTTTTAGTATTTTGATAAAAAATTTAATATGAGATTATATTTTAATGGAGTATTGAGCTATGGCTTTAATAGATTTTTATGTGTAGAGTCCCAATTTTAAAATTCCAAATAATTATAGTAAAATTTTGATAGTGGTAATGTTGGAAGGAAATTATTGAATTTATTGAAAGTTTATTTAAAATTTCAACATGATTTTTAGGGTGTTTGGAAAAGGAAAAATGTGATCAAAGTTTATATGGGAATTTTGCATTTTGGGAATTTCGGGTAAATGGATAATGTTCCAATTAATTTATATATTAGAAAATTTTATTTATCAAAATATTATTTTTAACAATTTTCATATACTTATATATTTCTCTTGCATTAGCTGCTTTAGTAAACAATTTATGAGATATTAGTTATGAATTTTCATACTTAGAAAGATTATGTTTTTATATGTTCTATGCTAGTTTGATATTGAGAAGAAAAATTATATTTTGAAAAATAATTATTTTCTCACATGTCTAAAAGTAGATTTAAAAAGGAACTTTTATATAGAATACTAGTTATTAACGGCAATCTTGTTAGCCCTTGGTGCGCCATGATTAGTTACTAGCTAGTTTGATTTTTGTGAGCTCTATTCTCATGTCTGTTATTCGTGGGTCTTGTACCTGCATCTGTTTCATGGCTTCAATGACATCTAATTAGTTATCCACGTCTATTTCATGGCTTTGACCATGTCTAGTTAGTTATCCTTATAGATTGTGTGTCCACATTTATTTCGTGAATTCTGGTTATTTACCTTCATAGGCTATATGTTCACGTTTAATTTGTTAATTATTCTGACAAGTCTCTATAAATATGAATTTAATTATTTAATAATTTTATATCCTATTGGTTTTAATTAGTAATGTATTTATAATTACTTATTGCATTTATTTGCTTCCTTGAAATCAAGTTATGACAATATTTGATATGATAATTTAATGGTTCAAGATTTCCTATAAAGTTATATAGAATCCTTTTATTCCAAATTTATTTAAATTTTTATGAAGATCATTGTCTATTTAACTTACATGATTGATTTTAACTTTTCTTTTATTCATGTTTAATTATTTATTATTGAGAGGTTATTCACTGCAAATAATTTCAGTCTCAGATAGTGTAGCTGGCACTAAATCACTTGCTAAACATTGAAGAGTCTATTATTGACTAGAAGTAAAGGAGCTCAGGATTAAGTTTTTTTTTGATGTAAAATTTTAATTATGAAATTTTATTTTGTAAACTTATTTTTAAGTACTTCATATAGTTTCTAGCTAGATCCTTTATTTTTGTTATAAACTATGTCTGTTGGTTGGAAGGAGCTTTGCTCCTAATTGATTTGGTATTTTGATTAAACATTATATTGTAGAATTTTTAGGAGATCCTATTTATAAGGGAGGTTCTGTCAAAATTTCTACAAAAATACTGAAAGTTTATTTATAAGTGCACATTATTAAAAGTGTTAAAAATTTTAAAATAAATATAATTATGTTTTAGAAATAAATATTAAATATTAGATTAAAGTTTCCTTGATTAGGCTTAAGGAATGTATATTTGTGCATATATCATGTGCCAATTACATTTAATTTTTGCAACGTGACATGGGTTCTGGTTAACTCCATTAACTACATGTGTCAGGAGAATCAATAAATAGTCATATACAATTTAGAAATTATGGTCGCTCCATAATTTGTTGTCAACTTCTATATAAAAAATATGAATGACCTTGACAAATCGTTCAAATATGTTTTAGTCATGTTATGTTAACATTAATTTGAAAAGTAAAAGCTACTTAAATTATACTAACTTTTAAGATACACTCCATTATAGATTTTTTTTTTGGCCGGAAACACTCCATTATAAATAGCTCTAATAACAACACACTCTCTGTTCTTAAATATAAGTAAAATTTTCAATAACTCGAATAGTTTAAAAAAAGTTGGGTAAAATCAAAATAATTATGTATGAAATTGAAAAGTTTAGATTAACATGTCCTTATAATTAATCCTTCATTTCTCCTAATTTAATGATATTATCATTTAACGAAGGAAATTAAGTAAATGCTTCTTGAATATTATTATTGTTTTGCTTATAAAAAACAAGAAACTATATGAAAGTTTTGTTTATATATATATATATATATATATATTTTGTTTACCATGTGAAAGTATCATTGATTATTTTTCAATTTCGAAAATAACCCTTTGACAGCCAAAAATGGAGAACCAGTGAAGATTCAATCCAAGCCAGCTGCAGTAGCAGGCAACGGTCGTTTCCATGTGTTTTGTTGATTCGCTACCTGCTGCCACTAATGGTATAGCTGCTACACTTGAAGCTGTACTTCACAACAATCTCTCTCTCTCTCTATCTCTTTCTACAACATATATATATATATATATATATATATATACTCTCTTCAGTCTCATGTATAAATAACTTTGTGCCGGTTTGGATAAGGGAAAAACGCGCGTTTTGAATTCAAAATCGATTTTTTCTGCCAATTTATCCAAACAGTCGAAAATGATCAAAAATCGATTATGAGCCAAAACACGCGTTTTTTCAGAAACTCCCTCCATCAGCTTTTTGCCAAAATTGTCAAAAATATTGGGAAAAATTATAAATACAAGCCTAAGAAAAAATTACAAAGAAAGTACATAATTTAATAAAAATAAATTAAACTCTCTTCTTTTCCTTTTTTTCCTTAATAAAAGTTAAACTTGATATCTTCAAAAAATTAATATCTGGTATTTAAACATTAAATTATATAGTAACTTATATAGTTAAAAATTAATTCTAATTAAATTATCCAAACATCTTCAATTCTATTAAAATTAATTTTAAAAAAATAGTATCCAAACACATTAGGTTATAACATAATCAATTATGATTAAAATCTATCACTTAATCAATTATTTTTATAATTTATTATACCCAACTGAAATCCAAACGGGCACTTTCTAGGAGGAAGTGATGGTCTTTTTATATAACTTACTTTGCATAAAAAGGTTGTTCATTATAAATTACTTTTCTATGAGTAGAGTAAAAGATTATATATATGTATATATATATGAAGAGAAAGTGTTTTTAAAGACCCTTCATTTAATAAGAGTAAATTAGGAAAAAAAAATTCCGGACAAATATCATAGGTTAACTACCTTTTTTTATTCTGATAAGGTAGCTAGAGGTGACTTATATATAAAAGCCAAAGGGAATATTTTGTATATATTCAAGCCTGTCTAATTGGTAGATTGCGCATACATACTAACGTGTTTGCACGACTTGGTGGATTTGAAAAGGGATTAAATTTAGTGAACAAAGTGCTCTGCGGACGCTTCCAAGATGTTTCCAGTGGGAGCCACGGGAAAATTAAAATGGTGATACGAATGGCTGAGCTTTACAAGCCCTACGTGTTTCTTAAGGCTACGTGTGTCTTTTTACTAATTCTGTTTTCATTAATTTCATCGTTATATTATATGTTAATTTGATGGAACTCTATCATAATATACTTGGAATGATTGATGATGTTATGAAAATATAAAATTAACAGATTCGACGACACGAACACACAGAAAAGCTAAAGAAGGCAACAAAGTTGGAGGAAGTTTGGAAGCATTGATTGGACAGAGTACATGATGAATGTCCACATTCCTGGCCTCATCAAGTATGCAATCAAGTAATCTTCCGAGTAGTTCTTAGTTAATATCCCCAAGAATCTCTATGGAATCAATAAAATCACATTGTAGTAGAACTGGACCAACGTAAAATGTGTTATTATTTATGACTTTATGAAAAATATTGTGTGATTTGTAATAAATTTTATATGATATATATTAATTTTGATAATTTTTCCTTAGTTTTTCAGTCTACATTAAAAAAAATCTCAATGAGGATTTTTACATTCAGCATAAGATGTCATCAAAATGATGATAAATGAAATCAGTGTATTCAATTATTATATAAGATTTAAATGATAAATTGGCACCTAAACTAGTCCAATAACATTTGAAACTCTAAATTTATTTTTGGTATAATGTTCTCTTTTAATTTTTCAAAACAATGAAATATTACTCCAATTATTAGCAAATGTTAACTTTAATTGTCAATTCACCAAAAATTATAAAAAAGGACCAAGGAAAATTTCTTAACCTTTTTACCCTTCATTTTTTGGATCCATGAAAGGCAAAAACTTACCTCTTACTTCCTAAATTTAATATCTACTCTAATTCTGTGGGAAACTTATCACTCATCTATCATAACTATCCAAATAGACATCCTCTCTACAAAATCATCAAGAAAATTAAAGATTTCACCATGAATAATTGGGTGGTCATCTTCAACTATGTTTATAAAAAAGTAAATAGATACATCGACGTACTCACTCACCAAGCTTCCTAAGATAATTTTAACATTAAGATTTTAGATAGCCTACCACTAGAGTTTAGAAACCTGATAGTTTTTAATATAGCTTGATTTTTGTCTTTTCACATGGTTTTTCCATGGCCTTATATATTAAAAAAAAAAAAAAAAGCTTACCTCTCGTACTCAACATCCACAATCTCGAACTTCAAAGTGTGCTTACTCATGCCATTGTCAGCCATTAGATTTTTCTAAGCAGAGAGCGCGCGAGTGGCCACATGAGGAAGATGACACGTGTAACTATACTGGTCAAACTAATGGATTTAATAATCAACGTCAGTGAGGTTTAAGGGGAGCTGAGGGTGTCTCCATTTCTCATTTGGTGCATTTCCCTCCACTTCTCAAAACGGCATCGTCTAAGTGGGATAAAAAAAACAAAAGAAAGCCAAATAATGTGTTATTTTCATCTCCACCAGCGCGTGCGAAAACCTCTGTTTTTCTCACTCTCCCAGAACAGAAATGTGCTCACACAGCAGAAAGAAATTCTGACCAAGAAAATATTTCGATTAAGGAAGGATTTTGATTGTAATTTGGTATGGTTCCATTTTTTTCCTATTTGTTGATCATTTCTATCTCTCATTTAAACTTAAAACTTGCTGAACGTGGTTGCCATTCTCTCTCTCTTTCTCCCTTACATTGGTCATTTTCCTCCCTTGTTTTTATGTTTAAATTAATTTTGAAACACATTACTAATTTGCCATGGACTTGTGCTGCACAGAAATTTTTTTGATGACAGTCACAACTACAAGAAAGTAATGCTGACCATTTAACACATTATTATCCCTTAGCTTTGCATAAATGAATGCATCACCAAGCTCTTAGGTTATTTTTAAATTCATTAATAGTTTTTTGTTAACTCTCATGAATAACAGTGTTTATTTATTTTTTTATCTGCTTACTCTTGGTTTTAGTGTTTTTGTTTTTCAGCTTTTCTTGTTAGCTTTAAGTAATGGACACAAGTATGACTCCAACAGTTGGTCTTGAATTTGATGATCTAGAAGAGGCATGGCAATATTGGATTGACTATGGTGGAAGAATAGGATTCAGTGTTAGAAAGCAAAACTCTAATAAGAGCAAGAAGGATGATTCTATCATATATTGCAAATATGTTTGTTCCAAGGAGGGAGTGAAAAAAGCAGATAAAAGAGACTTTAAAACTAAGAAGCCTCGAAAGGAAACAAGAACAGGGTGTGAAGTGAAAATGATAATTAAAAAGGTGAATGAAAGATTTAGAGTTAGTGAACTATTTTTGGACCATAATCACCCTTTAGAGCCCCCAGAGACTATTCATTTATTAGCATCACAAAGGAGATTACCGAAAGCACAAGGCTATGCTTTGGAGGTTGCTGAAGATACGGGGATTAAGCAAAAAGCCTCTTTTAATTTAATGAGCAAATATGCAGGAAGGAGGGCTAATTTGGGGTATACCAAAGAGGAGGTAAAGAGTTATCTAAGATCAAGGAGGCAACGAGACATGATCTATAGTGAAGCTGGGTTTTTACTTCGCTATTTCCAACAACAATTGACAGAAAATCCTTCATTTTTTCATGCTTATCAAATGGACTCAGAAGAGCAGATAACTAATGTGTTTTGGGCTGATGCACATATGTTGATAGATTATGATTGTTTTGGGGATGTCATTTTATTTGATACAACATACTCTACAAATCGTGACAACAGACCACTTGCCATTTTCTCAGGTTTCAACCATTACAGAGAAGTAGTGATATTTGGTGTTGCTTTATTATATGATGAGACTATTGAGTCTTTTAAATGGCTTTTTGAAACCTTTTTACAAGCACATAAGCAAAAAATGCCATTTACTATGTTTACTGACTAAGATGCAGCAATGGCAAGAGCCTTAGAAGAAATAATGCCAAATGTAAAGCATGGCTTATGCACATTCCACATCAATAGAAATGGGGTGAAACATCTTGAAAACTTAATGAAAGATGGCTCTCGTTTTCTGGGTGAGTTTAATTGGTGCATGTATCATTGCAAGGAAGAAACAAGGTTTGAGGAATCTTGGAAAGAATTATTATCAAAATATAATGTAGAAGAAAATCCATGGTTGATGTCTATTTACAAGTTAAAAGAAAAATGGGCAGCATGTTACATGAAGTACTCAAAGACTCTTGGTATGAGAAGTACACAACTTAGTGAAAGTATCAATTCATTTATAAAAAGTTGCACTAATCTTGAATTGAATATTAGTCAATTCTTCAATGTCTTTGAACAAGTTGTTGTGGATAAGCGGTATAATGAATTGCAAAGTGACTTTAACTCACGCCAGAAGTTGCCAAGGTTGATATTGAAGAGTTCGTCTATGCTGCAACAGCTTTCTCAAGTTTACACACCACCAATTTTTGACTTGTTCCAGCATGAGTATGACTTACGTGATGCTATGTGTATAAAAGAGAGGAAAGAAAGAAAAATAGCTGCAGATGATGATGCTCTTGTTATTGATTATGTAATCACAATGGTTGATAAAAAAGGAGAGTGGAGATTGACATTTGAGCCATCAAGAGAAGATAAAGAGGCTGTCATTACTTGTAATTGTAAGAAGTTTGAACAATGGGGAATATTATGCTGTCATGCATTAAGGATATTGTATGACCAAGATGTAAAGCTACTTCCAAAGCAATATGTGTTAAAGAGGTGGACAAAAGAAGCAAGGTGTGGTGTAGTGCATGATAGTAAGGGAAAGGAAATTAAAGTTGATACTAAACTAGAATGCTCGAATCGATATAGGCAATTGTGCCCCATGCTCATAAAATTAGCTAGTGATGCATCTGAATGTCCAGAGGCATTCTCTATGGTTCATCAAGCAGTGCTAGAGCTTAGTAAGAAAGTGTCTCAACTTCTTATTAACCACTCATCAGATAGTGTTAATAATGAAGGAGGTGTTGATGATGATATTGGTAAGAATGATGGTTCAGGCATTGGATTCAAGAAGAGAGAGCGCAAAAAGATTAGTCCAAGTTGGGTCGACAATCCAAGTCAAAAAAGAAAAAAAGTTAAGACTTTAAAAAAATCTACTAACAAGTCTTCACAATGTTCAAAGGTATAATTATTTTACTTTGAATTTTTATTAGCATGATTTTTTTTATGACATTTAACTGATATTGTTGCAGGACACACAAAATATATTAGAAGTGGATAGATCATTATCTTCGGTACAATATGGCTCCCTTGTGTCAAATATGCCAGTGCAAGTGCAAAATGACCCCCCTGTGTCAAATATGCTGGTGCAAGTGCAATGTGGCCCCCTTGTGTCAAATATGCCGGTGCAAGTGCAATGTGGCCCCCCTGTGTCAAATATGCCGGTGCAAGTGCAATGTGGCCCCGTTATGTCAAATATACCGGTGCAAGTGCAAACTGGCCCCCTCGTGCCAAGTATGTCGGTGCAAGTGCAAAATGGCCCCCTCGTACCAAGTATGCCTGTGCAAATGCTATATGGTCCTCCCGTGTCAAGTATGCTAGTGCAAGGGCAATATGGCCCCACCGTGTCAAGGATGCCAGTACAAGGGCAATATGGCCCCACCGTGTCAAGGATGCCGGTACAAGGGCAATATAGCCCCCCCGTGTTAGGTATGCTCGTGCAAGGGCAATATGGTCTGCCTGTGCCAAATACACCAATAACAACACAACATGATCCACTTCAAGTAAGTCAAATGTCATTCACAACATTGATGATGGTAAAGATATTATATTTCAAGTTCTTATTCTCAACTAACTTAAATGTCATTCACAGCATATTTCATACTATTGTCATTTTATTTTTGTGTTTGTAGGATTCATTGAACAACAATGTGAAGTCACTTGAAGCAATTGAATTTAGTCAAGTATTTGAGAAAGGTAAATCATTGTCTAAATGTATTGAAACTTCTATTACAATTCAATTACATTACATTGTTTGAATATAAATTGTTACAATGTTACAAATTCAAATTTGAATGTGAATACAAATCCTCAGTTGTGAAGTCTTCATTTCAGTCCTAGCCTCTTGCTTCAGTCTCCATTCTGTTCTTAGCAGTATACACTTGTGGGCTGGTCCTCTTTTTTGTCATGCTAGCTCCTTACTTTGATGTTTGTTCTTTTGCTATAATGCTGCCCAGACTCATTTTGTATACTTGTAAGCTTGCTTTACTATATACTTGTAAGCTTGCTTCTTCCCATTTTGTAAAGCCCAAACAAATTTCTGTTTTTGAAATCTGCACAATTTATAGAGTGTAAGAGAATTATCCTTAGACAAAGAAGAAAATGAAGCAAGGAAATTCCTAAATGATTAGGTAGTCTCTAGTCAATTTACAGTTGCAGCTGGGCTTGGCAAATTTGTACTGTATGTGCAAAGTTCTAATGCATGTGTAAAGTTGATTTTGACTATGGGCTTGGCAACTTTTGATCTTTAGACCAAGGTGAATAAGAAAAACCTTAGGAATTAAGAAAATACTAAGCACTGTTCCTCAAATATATATATATATATATATATTTTAAAACTGAACCAACTTGTGAGGAAACATCTAGCCTGAATGAAATAAATGTTACAATGAACCATACATGAGAAATCTTCAAAATCACTTAGCATCTCTCTCAACCTCACTCATATTACATAAGAATCAATTGAGTCAGGTCAATCATAAACCACCACCAAGTTACCAAAGTGGAGAAAACAAGAGAAAAATAATATATCCATTGTCATTGCTCCTCATCAATATATAGAACCATAGAGAGGAGAGTTAGTTCTGAGTAGAATTTAAATAACAGGCATAAAAAAACTGCTAGGATATAGTCTATGAAAGAAGCACAAGCCAAATGCATAGAAGGAGAAACAGGGAAAGAGGTATAAAATACTTTCACATAGTAAATATGGCAAAAGAAGGTGATGGAGAAAAAAATGAAAGTAAAGAAGAAAGCAAATCGCCATTGACCTAACCAGCACACAGTCCCAATTACCTTCTTCTTATATTCTTGACATGTGAGATTATCACCATTCTCACCATATTCCAATCATTATTCCCCGATATAAATCAACCTTGTCTATTGGATTAAAAAAGAAAATCAACCTTGTCCTCAATGTTGAGCTAGACACTGAACAACATTAAAAGAAAGACATGCATAACCATGTCTTGCCACCCAAACCAAGCACAGCAAATTCTTTTCCACTGGATCATTGAGAAACTAGTAGAGATCTTTAATGAGTAAAAACTAAGTTACTTAATATCAACTTGCCATACTAAAAATTAAATACTAATCTGGTAACGAGGAAGACACACAGGAGACAAGAAATGTCTTCCACACGTAGCTGCTATGCGTGAATGGACATACCTTGTTTTTCTGTTCAGTACCCTTTCTGCCTTATATTTGGTTTCTTCTCTCTTTTCTTCTGCCACAATATTAAGAAGAAGATTCTGTGTCTCCCTTTACATTTCCTCCCTCTAATCTCTTCTATGTCATCTCTCTTTGCTCTCTATATCAGCTCCTCTCTCTATCAGTCTATTCTCTCATGCCCATGTCTCTTCTCACCTGTCATTTGCCTTTTTTATCCCCCTCTTTAGCTCTGTAATTTCTTCCGTTAAATCTTGGATTTCAAGGTAAACTTTGGATGTCTTGCAAAAACAAAAACAAAACAAAGCAAAAATAAAATGTACCATTGGAGAAGCGAACACCTCATTATCAGAGTAGTTAATTCATCCCTGGTCAAAAGTAAAAATAAATGGCCTCACCAAATTTGACTCATAAAAACTGGCAATGGAGACACCTTGCAGCAGAATAATCATAATTGTAGTAACATTGCCTCAATGCTCTACATCTTTGACGCAGCCTGATTCATAATGATCCTCATTTGAATGATCTCACTATTGATGGATCCCAAATCTTCATCAATTTTGTCCAACAACAACCCCAAAGGATAAACAAAAGAAAAAATTTTCTTAATTGATATAGAAGATTCATCAATTAAACATTCTCCTGTTCAGAATCGTCCTCATTAAGGAGGTCGAAGGGATCAATGAAGAGATAAACAGAGCAAAACACTGACCTAGATGAGGAGATAATTAAGCCGACGGCGAGATCAAAGAGGTCAACAGGGAGAAGACGAGGTGAAGAGAAGTGAGGAAGCTGGAGTTGAAGCTCGATGCTGGTCCAATGGCGTTGGTGAAAGTGGAGTTAGTTGGAAGGTGGCCAGGTGGGGCTCGGAGGACTGAGACGACGATTCGGTTCAGACTTCAGACCGGAGCGTCGAGATCAGTCTCTCATATATCCTTCCCATAGAGCCGACGACCGAGAGCGAGACGAAGGACGAGAGCAGTGTCGAGAGGGAGAGGGTTGCGTCTGAGGGTGTGAGGATAGAGAGCGCCGAGATCAGTCTCTCAAATATCCTGCCCATAGAGCCGACGACCGAGAGCGAAACGAAGGAAGAGAGCAGTGCCAAGAGGGAGAGGGCTGCGTCTGAGGGTGTGAGGATGGACAATGATGCAGACGGTCAGGATCGCAACAAGAAATGAACGATGGAGATTTCACCACTAATCAAAACGACGTCGTTTTGAAGAAATGGAGGAGAAATGCACAGAATGGAAGTGGAGACACCCTTCGCCCGGTTTAAGGGTGGGTCAACATTACACTGATTTGGAAAGTATAAAGGCAACATTGTTCCAACCAAAAAAAAAAGATACCAGACGCTTCTTGCGAAAATGTTTTGGATCATTTTTCCCGTTAACCCTTCTTATTTTTATTGTAAAATATTTTTAACTGTTGCACAAATCTTAAAAAAAATTAATTTTTTTATATTACAAAAAATGATATGTACTATCATTTTTATCCTTGACTTTAAATGATGGTACAACTACATTAATACCTTCACATACACTAATCAAAAAGGTGAAATTGAAAAAAAAAATAGTTTGTAGAAGATGTTCTACATTTTAAACTGTCCTACATTTTCAATCAAAAAATTACTTTTAAAAGATGTTCTACAACTAAGACCAGAGGAAGTATATTCTTAAAGTCAAAACTAATATTATAAAATTTTAAAATTTCACCTATAGTATTATAGCGTTCAAATCAAATATACATGTGGTGGATGACTTTAACCGGAATTAGTTTGTAGAAGACAAAACAAGTTGACATGACTCAAGATCAAATGGCTAGGGACCATGTAAATAAGGGGCTATCCGAGAGGCATGATAAATGATGTCTTTAAACGAGTCGACTTCCCTCTGTTACAATAAAAAAAGTACTACAAATTTAGACTGTTAAATTAAATTTAATAATTTAGGTTTGATAATTTTAAAAAATACAAATTATTCTGTATTGTTAAAACTTAATTTGAACGGTTCAACATAATAGAAAGAAGCCAAGTCCATATTTAAGACTCATACACCCTCCGCTCGTCATTTTCATTCCATTTTATGTATTGCAAACATCTCTCTTCATGTCTCCGCAAAATATTAGCCTTGCAACCAGAATATCATGACTTCATCAAACATATATAATCTCCAATCTCCATTGCCCATCATTATACATCAAATTAAAAATTTTGAAATAGAGGAATTCGTTTTTGAGTCAAAGATTTCTGGCATGTAATATTTTGATGAACATAAAGATCAGAGACGAATGAGTGTTACGTGGATTAAAAAGACAAGTGTTGTGTTGAAAGATGAGAAATTGGCAGCGGCGATGAAAAGAGAAGGGAATGATGTGGAAGGATTTTACCTAAATGCCCCCCTTCTCTCTCTCTGATCCTCATACCCGATTGTTACCGTCAACGGGTTGAGAAAATTTTAGCCCGTTTTCTACTTGCACCCGCCAACTTACAACCTGCTTGACTCGTTTTCCTAGTTCTAAGAAAAATCAAAGTAGATTATTTTTTGCCAAAAGAAGTTAATTTTATTAATATAAAAAAAATTAAGTACACATACTGATAGTCGAAGCCCAAAAAACGCTTTGAAAAAACTAACAATATAACCTAAGCACACCAAAACCTCACACAAACCTAGAAAAACATACAACCTACAAACAGAAACAAACAAAACCAGAAGAAACAAACATTAACCAACACCAACACGGGTTAATGTAGAAGACTTGTAAGAATCTGTTGATTTGCTTTTATTTTCTTCCCCCAACCCCATTTTCCATTAATTAGTTGCAACATCCTTTTAAAAAGTAGCTTTTGCTAAGAAATTTCTGTGGATTCATTTTTTTTTTCATATATGTAAATAAAAAAATGACACTTAAAATGTTATTATACGGCTAAAACAGGACCAGATTTCATTTGCATGCCCTGGGGGCATCTGGTCAGAAGTGTTTGGGCTGTTGTCTAACTTAAAAAGCATAAAAAAAAAAAAAAAACTATTTTGTACGTCCAATTACCTGTGTGGTAGACTTAGAGAATAATGAACAAGGACGGCAAAAAGGAAGTAGTGAACCTTTTAATTAGCGCTCTATAGCGAAAAGGAGCGTCGAAACTGAAAAATAATCAATAATACTTTCACAGGATAAACAAATATATATATATATATATATAAACAAAACTTTCTTGTAGTTTCTTGTTTTTATAAGCAAAAAAATAATAATATTCAAGAAGCATTAACTTAAATTTCTTTAAAATTGAGAAAGGAACTTGTAAATAATTGATATTTAACACTTAAAATTTAATTTAAATTAATTGATCTCTTCTTAGAACCTATTTGTCATTCTACCTATTAATATTCCATCAATTACTATTCTTTTGGCCAAACATCAATTACTATTATACTTATCTTCCAGCAATTAATGTTCCACCAATAAGGTCATTTTCCCACACCGAAATCTTTTTTCCCATTAAGTTTCATTTCATTTCATTTTAATTAAGAAACATCACAATTTAGGAAAGTTGATTAATTCTAATAATTATGTCTGAATTGAAAACATCCTGACTAAAATGTTCTTGTAATTAATTCTTTATTTTCTAATTTAACAATATTATTATTTAATGAAAAGAAATTATAAATGCTTCCTGAAAATTGTTTTGCTTACCAAAAAAAAAAGAAGCTACCTGAAATTTTTCTTATATTTAAAATGGAGGGAGTGCGTTTATTATTTTATTTCGGGGTAAAATATCACCAATTATAATAATTATAATTCCCATGACAACTTTGCATGGAAAGTGATAGGGGAAAAGGCAGATCAATGATTCTTCAATCGTCCCTATGCTATCATGTTGTCCACCACTTCCATTGCTCAGATCAGATCTTCTTGATCCAGCGCGAGTACTTCTGAACGTCAAAATTAAAAAAAAAATCTTTATTTTAAATTATTAGACACTTTTAAATAAAATCTTACATATTAATAAAGCTCATTAAATACACTTTATAACCTTATTTTTTAAAAAAAATGTTAATTTTCAACAATACTTTGAAGAAAGAATATATCAGAAGAGTAATGTTGGAAAAGTATATTTAATAAAATCTTATTTTTATCAAAATGTTTTATATTTTGAGACACTGATTCTTCCCTAAAAACATCTTAAAATTTGAAATGAAAGGAGTATTAAACAGGGATTAATAAATAAGATGGATATAGAATCAAAATTGAGATGAAGTAGAAGAGAACAAACGGTGATAAAGTAATTACAAGATGGACGATTTTGCAGTTCGGATTCTGAAAGTGAGAGCTTGAAAGAGGACGCTAGGTGAAAAGCTTCCCAACAGACGAGAGCCATGAATGATTTTCTTTGAAAGATAAGAGTAATTAGATTATTCGCTTATGAATAAATTAAGAGTTACTATATTAATGGGTTCATGATTTAGGAAACTTCTGTATATTGAATTTATAGCTGGGATAAGATTTGGGCTGGAAAATAATATTTAAGTCTCTAAAGATTGATTTAATAACAACTATGCCTCTCATATTTACAATTTTTTAAATTGTCATTGATAACTCATTTTAAAAAAAAAATTGTTGATAATCTAATTATTGTTCAGTTAATTTTTTTAACTTAACTTTCATTTTTTCTTAAGATTTCTCAATAATATTATCTGTTAACAGCAAAAAAAAAATTAGGATGTATTAATGATTTAGAGGATAAAGGATATATATAGCTGTGTTTATAGATCATTTATCGTAGACTCAACAAGTGAAGAGAATAATTCTTTTTAGCTATTGCAAAAAGTTATGATCTTAGTGTGTTAATAGCAAGGTTTTAAAAATTAAATCGGTCACTGAACTAGTTAAGGTGGTGATTCACGGTTCATTAGTTGAACCGTAGTTGAACCAGTAGTTAATAAATTAATAAATTTTAAATTTTGTATATTAAAATAATACAATGACAAGTATAAATATTTACATGGAATGATATTTACAAACTTTTTAAAGGCTAATAGAAAATAAAATTTAATAAATTTTACTTTATAAAAGAGATAAATAAATTAAAATACAAATTATTATTTATCTACTCCCTCTGTTAAAAAATATAAAGCATTTTTAATCGAATTTCACTCCCAAATAAAATTGTTACCTACTTTTAAACTAACACTATCTTTTATATTTAATCCTATTAAACACTCTATAATAAATATAAAGTCACTATCAATAAGAGCACTTTTGAAAAAAAGACAATGATTACACCTCGAAAAACCAAAAATATCTTACATTTTTGAATGGAGGGAGTATATATTAAGAAAATTTTAATTAAGATTAAAAACATCATCAAAGATCAGTAAAAAAAAAAAATCTACATATTAAACTAGGGGAGATGAAGTAACAAAATTTACATATTCATGGTACTCACATGTAATGCACGTGGATGACCTTTTTTAAAGTGGAATTGCTTTGTACAAGACAAAGTAAGTAGACTTAATCTATTAAGCAGAAGGAGCGTTATACAATAAAAGACAAAGGATATTTTTAAAAGTCCTAACTCTTGGAAAATATGTCAGTGAAGTTATCTTTGTCTCTTAGGTTCAAGGATAAATATGGATTCAAATTTTACTATAATAAAACAATACATTTATCTCAAAACTATTATAAAGAAAACATAATAAATTTGAGAGAATAAAATTTTAAAAAATACTCTCAAAATTTTCTGAAAAAATATTTTGTCAGAATAATCTAAAAAAATGTTGCACTCAAAAAAAATCTTAGAGAAACTTCTTTCAAATTTTTTCGAATGTTTGTGAGAATTTTCTCTTAATAATGTTTTGCCTATAATGCTCTCTTACTATCAGTTGAGTTGCAATGAATTTAATGTCTTAAATTAAAATTTTAAATATATATTATTAAACTATACACTTTTATAAATTTTATATTATTTTTATTTAAAAAATTTAATTTATAAAATAATATATTTTTAATGATTTTAACTTATTTTGAACTTAAAAATAATTCTTAAAAAATATTTTAATAATTTAAGAAATAATTTTATAATAATATTTAATTTAAAATTATTTAAAATTAAATTATATTATTTTATAAAAAAATTAAATTTATATAATTTATTCCTAATTTAAAAATTTGAATTTGAATTTATTTTTAATCATTTAAAATAATTTTATAAAATTATTTAATATAATTTTAAATTATGTTTAAATTTTTATTTTTTAAAAAATAACTTTTAAAAAATACATTTTGTTATCACTAAAAAGCAAAAAGAAAAATTTTGACAACAACATTTTTTTATTTAATAAGTGGCCAAAATGTTTTGCATACAAATAAAAATGATAAATAAAATGTTTTTATTCTTTTTTAAGTTTTTGGATTCTTGTTTATAATTTTTATTTGAGTGTTTTTCTGAATTTTTAATATTTTTGTTATTTTCTAAGCAAGTAATAATTGATAATACGATTGTTCATGAAAACATGCCAAAAGGGACTCCTGATGGGCTTGAAATACATTCACATGCCCAATCTTTTGGGCCAAAACACCACCC
The DNA here is from genome assembly GCF_029017545.1 of Prosopis cineraria. NCBI lineage: Eukaryota > Viridiplantae > Streptophyta > Magnoliopsida > Fabales > Fabaceae > Prosopis > Prosopis cineraria. Next base: position 10,662,178 of record NW_026555337.1, on the reverse strand, counting down.
CAATTAATTTGCATAATTTGGGATGGTCATCCCTGAAAAAACAACTGGGCCTCTAGTAAGGTACTCTCTACTTGAATTGATATCCTCTCCAGCTTAGAGAGCTCCCCTTATCTATTCAGGCTTAAATGTGACTCCGTCAAATCACCATATGAAAAAAAAAAAAACAAATTGTCCAAAACCATTTATATATATATATATATATATATATATATATATGTATATAAATATTATATAAGGCGAGGCTTATGAATTCGTAACACGTCAATGCATCTTTATTCCCAAAAAAAAAACGTTAACCTTTAAACCATAAGTAGATACTCCCTCCACTAAAAAATATAAGACATTTTTTAAAAGGTTGAATATTTAAAAATATAATATATTTTTAGTATTTTAAGGTGTAATTATTTTATTTTATTTAACAAAAGTGCTCCAAATAAATAAATTACTTTATATTTATTTTAATGTGAAACATTTTATTAAATTGGAATATATATAAAAAGATAATATTAGTTTGTTAGGGATGGAATTTGATTAAAAATATCTTATATTTTTAAAATAAAGAAGTTAAAATTATACGCATATGCCAAAAAAATTAGAGAGAATGATAATAAAGTTCCAAAAGAAGAAATTAATATAATGACAGTTAAGCCTTCGACACAATTTTCCAAACATTGAATTGTAAATATCAATTTAAACAGTTATAAGTAAAAATTTGAATTGCAAACTAATTATTATATTCACATTTTAAATATCTTATTTACAATTGCAACTTTTAAATTTGTAATTGTTTGAATTAATATTTACAACTCATTTTTGAAAAAAAAATTGTTGGAAGCTAACTATCATTAATTTCATCCATTGAGACTTGACTGTCATTTCTCCCAAAAATTTATGCAGTAAGATGCTCCCACTTATTTTGAAAACAAGCTAAAGCGCTTCCATTGAACTCAGTAAATCAATCTTTTAAGGACAGACATATTAGAGAAAAGGGGAAACTTTCCAAAGAACCTTGTCAAAGATGAATCCCTAAAAAGACAAGGGATGCATAGTTGGATGTCTTGTCACAGGACTATTACTCTTTTATTAAGAAGCTAGTATAGTGAAATGTGTAGGACATCCGTTTATATACGCAAGACTCTCCCTAAGTTTTTGGATATGGGATGTAGCATGTATCTCCCCCAACTAATTTGTAACACCCTTGTTATGGGTGGTCCACCGAAAAGGCCTACCGATTAGGTAAACTTGGGCCTGGCTCTAATACTACTTTGTTATGGGATAATTACTCTCATTTTAAAAAGCTAGCTTAGTGGGAGATGCAGCACACCAATTTATATACCTAAAAGCCTTCCCAAGTCTTTTCAATATGGGACGCAATAGTCCACTCTTCAAATCGTGTAGTTTTTGCTATGCTATTTGGGGAGTATGAAAACCAACTGAATTAAAAATTTGAAACAAAAGGAAAAAAGAAAACAAAAAAACCCCGAGCCCATGTAAACTAATCTCTACATATGAAAAATAGAGATAAAAAAAAAACCATGACCAGGAAAAAAGCCATTTAATATTATAAGAATTAAATATATGAAAGAATCAAAACGTACTAGCTGGGTGTGGACCCGTTTAAATCTGGCGATATTTTAAGGATATGTCGTTGATGTGGAAGCTTGATCTTCATATTAAATCGAAGACTTTGAATAATGTGAGGAATGAAGACTTGAATTGCTGACTTAGACAATGCTCATAGAAATCGTTTTTGCATTTCTGAAATACTCAAAGCTGCAAAATAAATATTTTTTCTACTGGGAATGATAAGTTGATGTCATTCTGTACGTTAGTGTTGACTTGAGTAATGAGTTCCTTATCCTTTATTTTAAGAAATCACAAATAATTAATAAGGGATTGATTGTATTCTTGTGGTTTATTTAATCATTTATGCTATATTTTTCAAACATTCAATAATTATTTTTTATTTGTTAATTCTGTGTGGTCCTCTTGGAATCTCCAGGTATATTCTTAAATGACTTTTCGTCGTTCCGGATGTTACTACAGGGTGTTTTGCGCGTTAAATTGGACTGGTCAGATTTTTCTAATTCCTGTAAATATTTTTTGAGATTTATTATATTATCCAAAAATATAAATGTTTTCTTAAACTTCGAATTCATGTAAAATTTTAAAATTCACATATTATAGCATGATAGTATTTATATGTAATATATGTGGACGACTTTTTAACTGGAATTGTTTTGCACATGACAAAACAAGGTGACTTGATCTATCAAACAGGGGGACCATTGTGAAAGCCAAATTTTATATGGCCAAGTTTTATTTGTCTCTTACGTTCTAAGATAAAAAGGCATTCAAATTTCCAGAGAGAATTTGATTTTGGTATCTTGTTACTAGTTTTGCCGAGACATTAGTACACCATGTAGTATAGTATATTTTAATTTAATATCATCATGCTTTTTTAGAGCTTGCAATAAACTCGGTTCTCAAAGTGTTATTTTCCAACATGCGGCTAGTTAATTAGTGTACGCTTGGATTTCAATTTACATTTGGTAAAAGTACATTTTGGGGATCTAACTATTTATTAGATTTAGCAAAAGCACATCTAGATGTGGTTTGGTTGTACTTTTTAAGGCTACTCAAACAAGTCCTTAATCGTCTATCTTGAGTTACTTAATTTCATTTACATTGAGTTCAGTTCAACAGAGAAGTTAAGAGATTTTAAAAAGAGAAGGCTGGGAGGGGAGTTAAGAGATTTTAATAGCAATAATGTGAGAATTTAATATGATTATTAGGGTAAGTAATAAAATTTTCCTTATCAACTTCCTGGTGTGTGAACAAAGGTGGGATCATCCATGCAATAGTGGACATGGAAAATAGAAAAAATATCATTCAAGGACTACTTAAGGTATTTAATATCAAACAAGGATCAAAAGATTCTAAAATATCACTACAAGATTAGGAGATTGATTTGAAAATAATTTTAGATGGAAAAAAACTATGATACCCACGCCTTTCTTTCTTTTTTTAATGGACAAGTAGCTGTTTGTGAATTAACAAATTCCACTTGCTTTTAACAAAAAGACTTTTTTTTTTTGGCTGGAACAAGAAGCCATTTGACAAATTTAAGAATATAAAAGAACTTGGTTGCAAAAAAAGTTAATTGTATATTATGTTTCAACAAATAATCATTTATTAGTTAACAAATACCCATTTACAATTAATAATAAATCATTCACCAATTGAAAATTAAAGTTCAATACTCTAAAAGAACTTAGTTATAGGAAGGAATAAGTGTAAATTATGTTTTAACAAGTAACCATCCGTTAATTAACAAATTCATTTGCATTTAATAAGAAAATATTCACTAGCTGACAAGTTTTAAAAAAGAAAATGAAAAGCAAGGGTATTACAGTCTTTTTTCATCTAAAATTATTTTCAAATCAATCCCTTAGTCTTGTTATGATATTTTAAAGTCTTTTGGTCCTTATTTGACAATAAATTGCTTCTACAGTCCTTGAATGACATTTTCCTTAAAAAATAATGAACAATGATAAGTCAGCAGAGGAATAAAAGCTTCACGCTAATAAAAAAGGAGCATAAAAAATGATAAATAATAAATGATATGTACTCTTACAATAATATATACACCAGGACATCATGGAGGATTGATTCAGACACATTGTTATTAGAGCTATCTATGTGGAGTGAATTTTAAAATTAAAGCAATTACAATAATTTAAGTACATTTTACTTTTCAAATCTTAACATAACATGATAAAAATTTTTTTGATGAAAATTATCGGTCAAGGTCATTCGTATTTTTATTCAAATATGACAACTGGAATTATAAATGAATTGACAACATGCACGTTGTGAAGCGACCATAATTTCTAATTAAATTGAATTATATGACTATTTACTATGTTGTAGATACAAATATGTATTATGAAGTAACAACGAACTCACATATGGAGTTATGTTTAAAATAGTCACTTTCTAGAAGAACTTGATGGTCTTTGATATAAAACATTTGATAAGATATTAATTATATTTTTTTTATATTATTCATATTTAAACTTATTAGTTATGAGAGAGAATGTAATGTAAATTTAAATTTTTTTAGTTAAATACGGAAAAAATTGGAAGTTTATGCTTTTTTTTTTTAACAAAGTTATTGATTAATTAACCACTTTTCCTGAATTCCATGAGGTGATTAGAGGTGCTTTTTAATAGGGATTAGAGATGGTATTAGTTATATTAAGCGTAATTCTTGGTCATGTGATACTTTCCACATCAGCTAATTAAATCCACTTGTGCTTAATTCAAAATTTTAAGGTTCAAATTTATAGGTATTTTCCATTTATTATATACTCCCTCTATTTTAGTTTACAAGACACTTTTGAAGGTAATTCAGTATCTCAAATTATAAGACACTTTAACAAAAGTAAGGTTTCATTAATTATAATGGTTCCAATATTATCCTTCTCCCTTTATTTATAGGGTAGAGAGAGAAGATTATTTTTTTTGTCTTATTTGTAAGTCATCTCATTAAATTTTTGATTGTGAATTTTCCCATTTGATCTCCATTGAATGTTGGGGAGAGAAAATGTGAAGTTAAAATATGTATATTTAATAGGGGTAAAGTTAAAAAATTATTAAATTTCTAGACAGAGTTAATAAGTTTTAAAGTTTTCCTTGATTATGGTGAAATATGTTAGAAGTATCTTATAAATAGGATTAGAGTAGTATGTGCTCTCTCCCTATTTAATGTTTCACAAATAAAGTTATATTAAATGAATGATATTTTTGAAAATTTATATTTGTATTATTGTAAAGTGCACTTAATTAATTACCAAGAAACGTCTTATAATCTTCCTCAAAGTGAGTATTATTTATTAAGCTCAATTCTATCCAAAGTGGGAGGAACTTTCTACATATCAGCTACTCATCTTTAAATTGAACATCCCACCATGCATCCTTTATAAATACCTTGCGATTATTCATTACCATTCACCATACCACACACCAGGGCAGGCTTCCACTTCATTCGCATATAGTATGGATGCGGGAAGCGTACCCCAATTTTTCAAACAAAAGACCATTTTAGTGACTGGATCCACTAGCTTCTTTGGCAAAGGTTCGTATATTCTCTTTATCTCTTGTAACTTAATTGGTCCATACACAAGCATGATCTGTGTATGTGTGCGTTTGCTTATATATATTTATGTGCAGTTTTTATGGAGAAGTTATTAAGGAGTCAATCAGATGTGAAGAAAGTGTACCTTCTTATCAGAGCATCAGATGACAACGTTTGGTAACGACGTACGTCAAATAATCTTCAAGTTCTTCGTCCATATATATCAGAAAGCCACGTGCGCTGTGTGTGTGACCAATATGCATGTATATGTTTTTGGAAATAAATAGATCACAGGAAAGGATTTGTTCAGGGTTCTGCGATAGCAGTTGAGGGAAGATTTTGATTCGTTCATTTCAGAGAAGGTAGCCGCAGTTGCAGGTGACGTCTCTGTCGTGTATTTGGGCCTCAATGGAGTGAAAGATGCAACTTTTTCTAAAGGATTTATAAATTTGAATTTTAAGATTTTAAATTAAGACATTGTATCTTTTACTATTTTTTTCCTTCCTCATTTTTAGGTAGTTATCCCTAACAAGTGATATCAAAATTTGGTTTTGTCCATGTCTAAATTAAAATTAAACATGAATGTTAACACAATGGGAGCTTTGAACGTCTTAAACTTCACAAAGATGTGTGAAAGATGCAACTTTTTGTCTACATATCAACTGGCAAGCAGCTAATTAATGTCAGCTAGCTAGAGGCCTCTGGCGATTTATTTATTTTATTAAAAAAGGTCTGAGGGACTATTTAATTTGGAGCAAGAGAAAAAAATATGATTAAGTTAATATCACGGTTTTTAATTTGAATAAATTAAGCAAATATTCTCTATATTTTATTATATTTACATGCTATCTTCATGGCCTAGCCAATCTAAAACCTTGAATATTAATCTAGGCGTAGACCTAATTAAGCCAAACTTAATTTAGCTTCAAGTGACAGAAAGCTATACCTGTGAATTAGTTGAAGTGGGGGTTGAACGGTCAGTAGTATAATTGTGACCGAACAGGGATTAATGATTAATCCAGTCATGCTTAAAATAGTATTATATAATGACAATATATAACAAACATTCATGTATAACTATAAAAAGAGTAATATTTAAATAAAAAATGAATTAATTTACAAATAAATAGAACATTTATATATAAACCACACATAACTCAGCAAAACAGACAAAAGCACAAATTTGACTGACTGCTATTTTTTCATTTTTTAAAACTCAGAACAATGTCTTTTCAGGCTCAGTAAAGAGAAAAAAATAAAATAAAATAAAATAAAATCCAATCGACCTCATCCAAAACTCTTGACCGGCCTGGTTAGGAGATTGATTCACCGATTCATTAGTCTAACTTGCTAACTAGAGCTGGGCTTTATAATACCATGTTTAGACTTATGTTGATGATAATTAGACATATGCTAAATTAAATATAAAATTTTAAAAATATATTGTTCATCTAATACGAGAGAAATAGAAAGAAAAATATTTAATAAGTGAAATATTGTGAGATAATTTTGAAATAAACTATATTAATGAATCATTATTTTTGAAAAACATATATTATATTATAAAACATCAACTTCTTAAAAAATATCTTATAAAATAGGGTGAGGAGTGTTGAACACTTGTTCTCAAGCTCTTAATTTGTGTGTTGTTTTTGTTTTCAAGTTCTCAAACATCTAACATTTATAAATAGTACTCGTCCAGGTTAATGAGGCATCTGATCTTTTCTTTGCTTCAGGAATCGTTCCAAACCCTTGTAATTAGTATTTCAAAACTCTAACCCTCAAAGAATCTTCATCTTGAGCAACTTTCAACAAAGGTTAAAAATAAGTTTTATTTTGTTTTCCCCAAGCCTTCATCTTTCTTCTCCTTCAGGATTGCATTCCAGGACGTGAGGTGTAGTTTCTGCTTATGCTCATTTGATCCCCAAAGAAAAATCCAGCACAGTTTTTTCCATTTTTACAAGTTATTTCTCCTGTAATAACATAACTTGCATGTAGTGGCTAGGCATTAATTTAGTAAATAATAGATTTGATAAGAATATCACGCCTGGCAATATTTAAGAAACTTCTCTTCCGACAAGAACTGATTTTATTTTGTGTGCTCTTTACTTCTAGCGTGTAGCGAGCCGCTTCTCATCAATTCAAAAAATAAAAAATCAAAAATCAAAATACTTGCTGTAGAGACATATAATGACTAAACGTTTTTGCACGAAGAGTATTGGTCAAGGTCATTCATATTTTTTATATTCAAATATGGCAACTGAAATTATAAATTAATTGAAGTTGACACCATATTATGGAGCAACCATAATTTCTAAATTGAATATGACTATTTATTGATTTCCCTGATACATGTAGTTATTGGAGATAACGAGGGCCCATATGAAGTGATGTTTGGCACAGGCATTTGTGCATACTAATTCAATCGAAAAGGTCATTAAGACAAAAGAAAATATAAAATTCGAATTTGGTTCTTGCCATCCTATTTATTCTTTGGGAGGCTTTTCAATATATGTGGAATTTTTTAGGAAAAAGACAAATTTATATATATTTGGGAAAACAATGACCGAAGAAAAGATAAACGGAGAACAAACCCATTTATTCTATGTGAGAACATTGAGTATGCCGGATTTTTGGAAGGGGGAAGAAAAAATATTTTTAATTTAAATTGAATTTACCCTTAAAAGGAACATTTTTAATTAGTAAAAAATTCTTTGATTACTTGCATGGTTATGGCTTTAAATAGGACTGATGATTTGAATTCTACCTCTCCGACTATGATCCGTGCATTCAAAAAAGTATCTGTTTAAGACTGAACTAATGCCAAACGCATAGATATGTTGATCTTGGATCAAACATGAAAATTAATTAAAATATCAAGTTATTATGCATGCTTTCAGAAGTTGGTGATGGAAATGCTGTTGAGAAATCTACGAAGAGAAGAATCTTATGGAAAACCTTTCATTACATAATGATGATGATGATCACAAAACACAACATTCCTTCACTTGAAACATTATAAGTCAAATCAATCCATTAGGTGATGAGCAAGCTGCAAACATGGAGACTAACCATAAGGTAAGGGCTAACAACTAACCATGATTAACTAATAACTAATCATGATTAACAACTTATATTCCACAAATATATATATATATATATATATTTTAACAAAGCACTGGGTTTAATTTGGATCAAGGTGACTCAAATTCTTATAGTACTTCGGAAGCGAGAATATTTATGAATTACACAACGTATATAATATATCTAATATATGTGGCTGACTTTTAAATAGAACAGATTTGTTGGGGTTTAGTTGGGGGTGGGGGCAAATTGACTTGGTCTATCAAGAAGAAAACAAATTGACTTGACCCATCAAATAGGGGCCTATTGAGAGGCATGATGAAGGATATTTTTAAGAGTCGAAGACCCTGAAATACACTCATTACTCACAATTTATAGCAACGTAGTCTGCTTCTTTAATTATGAATGCACTTCCTCCATTTCATTTTGCAACATATTTTTTAAAATTACGAATATCAATAAAATCAATTAAATACAGTTTAAAATCTTAATTTCTTTAAAAATAAATATAATTTTTCAAAAATTTTCTTTGTTTAATACTGGAGAAAGAAAAAGAAAGATATTTGTTGAGTTAGATAATGATGGATAATTTTGAAATAAACTATATGTTAATGAACCTTTTCCATTCAAAATGCCTGGGAAATTAGATCCGATAATAGCTGCGGGTTGGGTTGAAAAATATGGGGCCCAGTTAGAGGCTCATGATTTGTGACCCGCACTGTCTAACCCAAATTTTTTTGGTTTTTTTCCATAAAAAAAAATTGTTTCAAGTTCAGACCACACTCCCTCATCCATCCGTCCAAGTAAGTCTTTAGGTGCATTAATGATATTAGAAAATGCACAAGTGTCTACTGGAAAGGAATGGATTGATAACACCCTATGTATGTTTACTCTACACCCTCTGTTCTTCATTTTAATTTCATTCCATTTTATGTATTGCAAACTTGCGGCCAGCCAAAACAGTTTTCCTAGCTCTATGGAAAATCAAAAGACTTAGAGAAATTATTGGACAAAGACAAGTCAATAGAGGAAGAAAAGCTTAGTAAGCTGATTAAAAAGGAGCATCAAACTCGAAGAATAGTCAATGATGCTTTAACGTGATAATACATCCATACACCAAGACTGAATATGTGGAGAGGAGTGGTTTCTATATCTCTATTGCTATCAGATCTATCTAGCTATCGAGTGTAACGATATATATATATATATATCATCCATTCTTATCCTTGTAGTCATCGACTTGCACCACTCCTTTAATTTCTACTCCAAACTTTTCGATTAAATGGATATGGATGGGTTGCATGCACTATTTATAAGTTAGGGATAATATGTTCATCTTAATACACTTTTTTTTTTAAAATATTTCATTCTCATTTTTTCTAACAATTATACAGCCCCATATGTTATATTAATTGATATGTTAATGAGTTTTTATTTAAAATATAAAAAATATTTTTGTTTTAAAACCACCATTTAATTTGATTTCTTTATTCGCGTGTCCTATTCTTTTTAAAATGAATATATGTTTTAGACTAGAAAATAAATATATGTAAAAAAACAAAAAAAAGGTTGAACTAAAAATGAAACATGTGAGAAAAACATGTTTTGATTAACAAGCAAAGAGACAAGAAAGAGAGAAATCCTGCAAACATTTTTTTCCATAATTTGTCAGTTGGAATATTTAATATTTTTATTGGTTAGAATAAATGTTGAGTACTTAATATTGTTGATTATTTGCATTTGGTGTTTCCTTTTAATCAGTGTATGATTCTCCTGCATTGACTTGTCTTTCTTCAAATCTACAACAGCAAGTTGAGGTTTCATCGATGACTACACGGTACCCCATTGCCCATTCAAAGGGGAAAAGATATTAATTAAGCAAATAAAAAAAAAGAAGAGCAATTAGACAGACACATTGTTGGAGAAAGAAAAATAACTAACGGGACCATTTATGTTATGGATTAAGTCATGAAGATAAATGGATGTTAGGTCTTGATGAAATGATTAGTTCCGCATGATATGATGAATTAAGATTTAATTTTTTAACAAAAAAAGATGCCCACATTTAATGCTCTATTGTGCCTCAAATAAGATAATACCTACTATATGCAATAAAAATATATAAAAAACATTTTTTCTTACATTCAGGGAAACAAAATATTTTTATCGTATAAAAATTATCGCATTTCTGTTATCATTGTTAAAAAAATAATGATAAGGGAAATGACATTTAAAGATCAAAAGATTAAATTAGCCATATTTAGGATTAATAAATTTTTGAAAATTCAAAATAAAAATCAAATATCTTTTAGTGATTTAATCTAAATAGTGAATTGACACTAATATGTCTTTCTAATAAAATAATAAATCTCACTTGCAAACTATAATATTCAAGAAGTTGCCAATAAAAAAAGTACAAAATAAAAAATATGAGTATAAAAATTAAACATGATTCTGCTTATTCTAGTTCTTAATTCTTAGGCCAAAAAGTTTTTTTTTTTAATATTCCAAAGTAGAAGACTTTTAAGAATTTGTTGACTTGGTATTTAACCCCAATCCCATTTTCCATTAATTAGTTGCAACATCCTTCTTCTTCGTCGAATCATCTTTTGCATCTTCTGCTTCTCCTAACTCTTCCTTCATACCTCTCCAAACAATCAAACCAAAGTTATTTTCTTCAGACAGCAGCAACATAAATGGAGTGTGCAATCTCAAGCTCTAAACTTTTCTCTCTCTTCATACTTGGATGCTTCACTTTGATAGCTTTCACGAGTTATGGATCCAATGCTCAGCTCTTGCCTGAAAATGAAGGTAACTTAATTTCAAATTTGGGGTCATTAGTTAAAGCCCCGTCTTCCCAATATTATTCTCAATTTTCTTTTAATAATAAAGGTATTTTGTACTCATTAAACAAGGCAGTTTTATATTCTTTTACAATTTCTCAACGAAAAATATTATGGAATTGGTATGTTTTCGATTTTTTTTCTGAGAAGGTGAAGCATTACAATTTCTCCACTTGGATCTCGTCCAGATACTCTGTTCAGCTTTTGTCATCATCTTCAATCCTTTATGACCACTCTTCACTTCATGTCCAAGCCTTTTACCATCTTCCTCGTGAAGATGACAAGGAAAGCTGAACAGAGTATCCGGACGAGATTCAATTCTGGAGAGATTTCCAAAGGTTCAAAATCTGAGGTGCTGTTGTCACGGATGCCACGTAAGCAACACTTAACAGAGCTGTGACACATAATAAGCAAGGTTTACTTTATCCATTAATAATAGTGCAGATGAAATTTCTAAACCAACCAAACTTGAGGGATTGACGAGTTAAACTTGGAAGATTGAGTTATAATTAAATTGAAGGTAAAAGAACCAAAAAGTAAATTCCCTTGATTTTATATATCACTTAATTTGTATAATAGCGTGTTTCCAATGCTTTTTAGGGAAAACATGATTTATGCACTCATTATTTGAGCGTTAGTGATACATACCTTTTGTCAGTTAAGCTGTAATGACTTTTCAGTTTTAATATGCAAAAATTAATTTATATTATTTAATTGAACGCACATATTTAACTTAACGTATTTTTTACATGTTCCATATATTTTTACAATATATATATATATATATATTTCATATATTATTATTATGTAAAAATGTTAATAATATATTAACAAACACACCAACCCATATAAATATATAAATTAAGATATATTATTAACATATAAATATATTATTTAATATCAATTAAAATATACTATTACAATAATTATTTGTGTATTATCAATTTATATTATTTACTATTATCATTAAAATATTTTCATATGATAAAAATTCACATAATAAAAAATATTTATTATTATTTTCTATATTATTTCATATTATCTATTTTACTCATAGTAAAGGAAAAATATTTGTGTAATTATGTAGTATAATAATTTTAAAATTTTTTTCATGTGAATCTCTGTACATTATTAATTTTTATTTCTATAAAAATATTTAAGTACATTTTACTAATTTTTTAATTAAAAATATTTGTCACCAATCTGTCACTAATATAAAAGTAGAAATTTGTGACAAATTCAAATATGTAACTAAATTTATAGAATTCGACAAGATTTTATAGCCATCACCACTTTATGTAATAATTGACACTTTTCAATCCGTTACAAAACTTCCGTCATCAATATGTGGGAATTTGAGGAAGTCATCAATATGAGTATCAGTATTTATGTTGAAGGTCAACTACAGTGGGCCCCGTGAAGTACTTGACGTTGCTTTGTGAAGTAGGTTTACAGATGTTTCATGGACCAATATAAAATACAGTTATTGATGAGGTTTTTACTTGATGGTGAATATTAAAAAAAAAAAAAAGAAGCTGATCTTTTGTTGGATGCAGTGAAAGTTCTAGAAGCAATAACATCGAAGATAGAGAACTGGAATTGGAACGTGAACCGAAGTTCTTGCATGGATGCAAACTTCAATCAGAGTTTTAACTGCAATTGCACTTTCCAAAGTCAAAGTGGAACCATTTGCCATGTTACAAGCATGTATGTGTGTGTACATATATATATATATATATATATATGATCTACGTTTTTAATAATCTGGATTAGGAAACTTTGATTCATCGGTAGGCTGTAATAAGTTTTTAATAATTTAATCATGTTTAGCAAGATTTCGTATTGTCCATTTTGATATGGCATAGAGTGGGGAAAGCATGCATGTTAGTTCCAGCTCGAGAACAGGAGCCTTTTCATTCCAAACCCGATTATTTCTTCACACTCAATCTTTATTAATTAATTAGACTGAGGCCAAGACCCGAAAGCTTGTCATTATTTTTTAATTTTTTTATTTTTAAAAATTAAACATGTAAGTATAATATTACATATATATGCTCTATATTAAAATATTCTAAAATTTGAAATAAGTGGTACATATCTTAATTTTAAAGTATAAAAATAAATTTAAATATTTAAAGTTTATTTAAGGTTTAAAATAATTTTTATATAAAAAAATTTCAATTTCAAAAATCACAAAAAAAAAAAAGGGTTTAAAAGAGTAGTTCGATGGACCCGACCGGCATTTAAAGCTCTATATATGTTAGGCTTCATGATCATGTCATGTCACCTAGTGCAGTGTACATTAAAGTGCATGAACCATGCATGCCCCCTTTCTTCTTTATTATTCAAACACACATTGGTGCTAATTTTAACAGATTTTTTTTTTTTTTTTATGACAGCCGGCTGGGGGCGTTGCTCAATCCGGAGGGGCCTTTCAATCTATCCAGAGTTTTACTAGGTGAATTTGGGAACTTTACCCATCTACAAGAACTGTAAGTGATTAATTTTTGCAATTCTAATTTTTGGTTTATATATGCATAATATATGCTCCCTTGGTCAAAATTTCATTTGCTCTTATTGAACATTTTAATTTAAAATCTGGAACATATACATCTTATTTTTTGGTTGACTCCCTTATATATTTAAGCCTACAATTATTTAACATTAATTACGAAAATAAATTTGTTAAAACTTATATAATAAAATAAGATTTCAATTATGGTCTCTAAGAAACAACATGATATGTTCTTTAATTTTGCAATCTCATAAAGTTAGTTAATTTTAATATTTTAAATTATAAAAAATAATAGTAAGTATAGTTTTGCCCCCACTAATTTAGTTTTCTGGGTTCGTGATTGGTATGCTTGACAATTTGATGTTTGAAATGTAACTTCGATACATCGCAGTGATTTGTCAAGCACTGATTTGTATGGATCAATCCCAGGGAGCTTTGCCAGACTTCCTCTTGTTACACTGTAAGTGATCAAAATGTGTCAATATCCAAACACTATAACAAAACATCACATTCTCTTGGAATGATTCATCTATATAATCTTGAATTGCTTGACTAAATGCATCTATACAATCCATGCAACTTTGATATTTTCAACATATCTCTGTTAATTATTGGTTTTCGTCCATGCATCTATACAATCTTGAAGTATTTGACAAAATGCATTATCCATATCTTAAACTTATGTTTCAGATATCTTCATAGAAATAAAATCACTGGTCCAATCCCAAGGGAAATTGGCAATATTACAACTTTGGAGGAGTTGTAAGTGTAATTCAATACGCTTTGAGTTATTGAAACTTGTTTTGTATCGGAAAATCGTTTTATGGTTTTGCTGCATTGTGCAGAGTATTATACAATAATCAGTTAGAAGGAACTCTTCCTTCAAGTCTTGGAAAATTGAAGCAGTTACTTAGATTGTAAGAATAATTTATGTACAAATGATTTTCTTTTTATCGTAGTTATTAATTAAATTGTAACCAACATAAGTCTTGTTAAAGGTAGGTTTTCATATTGGTTTTGGACGTGTTTTCTATCTACAAATTTGAAGGTATCTTTCTGGAAATAATATCTGAGGGACAATACCTGAAAGTTTTGGCAATTTGAAGAGCCTAAAATTTACGTGAGTGATATAATATGATTAACTTACTCAGGCCTTTCAGTACAACATATGTGTATATGAATGAGAATTTGATGTTTGAAATGTGGGAATTTGAGTCTGAAACATAACTTGGACACGTTGCAGTGATTTATCTGACAACTATCTGAATGGCTCAATCCCAAATAGCTTTGCTAGACTCCCTCTTATTTCACTGTAAGTAATCGAGAAAGAAGGATGACAATAAAGTCTTAAAAGAAAAGATTTATGATAATTAGGTTTATTATCAAAAAGAATTTTTTGGAAAATAGATTTTGAACATTAATTCAGACCATTGTACACAGAAATTCTAATTGCAAACCAAGAGTTTTGTTTAGAATTTAAATGTCTTTTTGTAATTGAAATTTCTAAATTTATAACTATTTGAATCAATATTTTTAGGTTATTTTTCAGCAAATTTTATCAAGAACCTAACTGTCATTATCCTAATCGAAACTTGTGAATATCCAAACCTTATTTTCTTCATCTATGTTTTGCATGCATGCATCTATACAAGCTTCAACTTTGGACGAATGCATTATTCATCTCTTAAATTATGCTTCAGGGACCTTTCAAGTAATCGAATAAGTGGTCCAATTCCAAAAGAAATTGGTAATATTACAACTTTGAAGTCTCTGTAAGTGAAATCAGTAGGCTTTCAGTTTTTCAAATTTGGTGCTCTTTTGAGAAATGGCTTTATATATGGTTTTGCTTTTTTTTTTTTTTTTGCAGAAATTTGGAAGATAATCTATTAGAAGGACCTCTTCCTTCTAGTATCGAAAAACTGAAGCAGTTGAACACATTGTAAGAATATTTTATGCACAAATTAATGATTTTCTTTTATCTTATAGTTGGATTGTAACTAACACAAGTCATGTTATAGATAGGTCTTCATATTGCTTTTGATGTGCTTTCTGTTTATAAATTTGCAGGGTTCTTTCTGGGAATAACTTGTCAGGAACAATACCTGAAAGTTATGGCAATCTAAAGAAACTGGGAGGATTGTGAGTGATATAATATGATTCCTCCATTCTCTATGTATTGTGTTAAACCGTTAATTTTATGAATTCTAAAATCGCTCTTGATATTGTCTGCAGTTATTTAGATGGGAACAATTTGTCAGGTAAATTACCCAATTTTATTGGGAATTGGATTGGACTCCAAACATTGTGAGTGTATTATACTCTAACTCATCAACATACTTGTTGAAAAATAAACTAGCTCACTGGATTTTGATCCTTTCATGAGAGAGAACAAAAAATAACAACTAATTTTAATTATCTAAAATTCTTGCGTTAAATTAACCCAAACAAATAAAAAGGTTAAATGGGCTAGGCTTTTTGCAATATTTTCATTGTTTTGCTTACCATTTTTTCTTTCTAAATTCGTTTTTCTGACAAATTTATTTTTGAGGTATTTGCAAGGAACGTCTATGGAAGGCCCAATTCCCCCGGCCATTTCTGAGCTAATAAATTTGACTGATTTGTGAGTATACTTATTCCTTTGTAAACCGTTTGCACACTATTGAATAATGGCTGTAAAATTAATTTAAGATCTTCAAATAAAAATACTTTTCCTGTTATTGGAGATGCTTTATTGTTGTTGTTTTGAATTTCTAATTCAGGAGAATATCTGATTTGCTTGGACCAACGACAATGAGATTTCCTAATTTGGAGAAGTTGACATCCTTGCAATATTTGTAAGTTGAGAAACATTTTCTGCTATGATATTGAAAATGAGCAATTTCTATTAAAGTTTATTGTTTCATACTTTGTTTTACTCTCAGGGTGTTGAGAAACTGCTCCATCAATGGCTCCATTCCAAATTACATTGGTAAATTTGAAAGCTTACAAGCTCTGTAAGTTGCTTCATCCTCATCTATTGCCAATCCAGAATCCTCCAAAGAGCATCTTCAATTTAACTTCAATTGACAACTTAATTAATTCCTGATTTAGACATAATTATTAATTGGTACGATTATTTTCTCTTTATTCTTCCGTTATGGTCATGAGGCGATATTTAATTTGTGTTACATATGGATGACAGAGACTTGAGCTTCAACAAGTTGATTGGTGAAATCCCAAACAACATCAATGACTTGGACTATATATCTTACATGTAATGGGGCATTCACTATACAAATACCTATAACTTAATTACTCTTTTTTTAATTGAATTTTTTATTAATCATGCATGCAGGTTTTTCACTGAAAATTCTCTAGGCGGAAAAATTCCTGAATGGATACTGCAAAAGAAGTACAACTTGTTAGTACAACATTTTTTGTTTTAATTTCTTTCTCATTACAATATGGTTCAATAACATTATTTGAAATTAATTAATTACTGTAAACCCTATTAACAAAACTTCTTTAGCAACCTCTCATCATTTTGTGTAATAATTTTGCTCTACTTTCTCTTTCAGGGATTTATCTTACAACAATTTTTCAGAGTCATCTGTCAGTATTCCTAATTGCCAGCACGGTACCATGTAAGCTCCCCCCCTTTCTCTCTCTTTGCTTCCCACCTCAGTTTTTTTATTCTCAAAGCTAAGCCATTATTTGTGTTACACAGAAACTTGGGTTCAAGCATGTCATCTTCAGCAAGCACCTCGTATAATTATGCTTATGGCCATCCTGTTTTGATTGTTCCAAACCAGTTTTAAATAATCTATTGAAATTTCTATTCATGTTTGCAGACAAACTTGCCTAAAAAGGGGCCTTCCTTGCGAAGAAAAACCCAAGTGTAAGTGTTTAAATTGTGATGGTTGTTCAAATTTGTTTTCATGCATGCTTGCGAGTTTCAGCCAAAAACTAAATCAGCTACAGAAACAAACTCATCGTGAAATTTTCTTGACTACGTATGTAGATTATTCATTGTTCATAAATTGTGGAGGACCAGAAATGAAATATAAGGAGAATACCTACGAGGACGACACCAATCCAGATGGCATCTCATACTTTTATTCTCGTGGTAAATGGGCCTATAGCAGTACAGGAGTATTCTCCCAAAGTTCTAATGATGATTACATAGCAAAAAACACATCTTCTCTCAACATTACTGGTCCAATCTACCAGACAGCTCGCCTTTCGCCTTTGTCTCTCAAGTATCATGGCCTCTGTATGCTTAATGGAAATTACACTGTCAAACTTCACTTTGCTGAGATTATGTTTTTTCAAGGCCACAATTTCAGTAGGTTTGAAAGGCGAATCTTTGATGTTTCAATTCAAGTAAGTCTCACCATGTTGCATCTAATTTCTTTTCTGGTTTATTAGATAATCCAATTAAGAGAAATAAATATTGTGGGATGTCTCACCTATCAAGTAAGCTCACCACTATGACTAAACACAATCCATACCCGTGGTCCCGAAATATCAAGTGAATATCATCAATCTCTCTTTCTCTCTCATAAATGAATTGGATTATTAAATTATTACTGTTATATATAATGCTTCATCACGCTTTTCAATTGTTTTTTCTATGTTAGCAAAATTTTTGAGGGGTTGAAAGTTATGTGTCTATATCTTGATAGGGTAAGAAACGTTTGAGTGATTTCGACATTGTGGAGCAAGCTGGCGGTGTTGGTAAGAGCATTGTAAAGGACTTTAATGCTGTTGTGAATGATAACACCTTGGAGATCCATTTATATTGGGATGGGAAAGGAACTACTATTCCTGATTATGATGTATATGGACCTCTCATATCTGCAATTTCAATCACCCCAAGTAAGTCAAATCTCATATTTGAGCTAAATGATGACACTTTTGATTTTGATACATATGAATAATAAGCATTTCTGCATTATTTGTTGTAGACTTTAAAATTCCTTCAGAAAGGCTTTCTATTGGAGCTATTATAGGAATTGTGGCCGGATCATGCATGTTCCTCATACTAATACTGTTCATCCTTCGGAAGATAGGTTTCCTAGGCGGCAAAGATTCAAAAGACAAACGTAAGATCACAATCTAAAATAGTAAACACTAATTATGACATGGAAGTCAAATGCATAATCATTGATTTTTGTATATTAATGTGATTACTGTTTGTTGTAATTTCAATCAGTTCTACTTTCATTTATGTAACATTTGATGCAGAATTCCTAGATCTTAAAACGGGTTATTTCTCTTTCAAAAAATCAAAGATGCCACCAATAACTTTGCCCTAAAAATAAGATTGGTGAAGGAGGTTTTGGACCAGTGTACAAGGTAATATTTGACCTATCATATTTATATTTAATTAACTAGAATTAATAACTCATCTTTAAGATGTATTGATTTTTATGCTTAAATAAGATTGATGATGAAAATTGAGACTAAGCAATTAATTGAATTGTAGGGTGTACTATCAAATGGTGTTGTGATAGCTGTGAAGCAACTTTCCTCCAAATCAAAGCAAGGGAATTGTGAATTTGTTAATGAAATTGGAACCATATCTGCTTTACAGCATCCAAACCTTGTCAAGCTTTATGGTTGCTGCGTTGAAGGAAACCAGTTGTTGCTTATATATGAGTACATGGAGAACAACTATCTTGCTAGTGCTCTTTTTGGTAAGAATATTCAGATTCTCTACAATAAAATATTACCATATATAGTATGTATGTTATAAGAAACTTCAATTTGCAAGTTCTTTTTGAACTAATTGATACAAATGTTAGGTGGTCAAGGGCTAAAGCTACACTTGGACTGGCCTACAAGAATGAAAATATGTGCAGGGATAGCAAGAGGGTTAGTTTATCTTCATGAGGAATCAAGGTTGAAGATTGTGCATAGGGATATCAAGGCAACAAATGTCTTACTTGACAAGGATTTGAATGCCAAGATATCAGATTTTGGCTTAGCAAAGCTTGATGAAGAAGAAAATACTCATATTAGCACAAGAATAGCAGGAACAGTGTTAGTATTCTATTACATCTTTTTACGATAGCAATTCTCAATGTTGGTATAGTATTAATATTGATAGGTTTTTCCTCCTTAGAATTTGCTTGCATATCACTTGTTTTATGACTTGGTTTAACTATTAACATTATTACATGTTCTCTTATCAGCGGTTATATGGCTCCTGAATATGCAATGCGAGGATATTTGACTGACAAAGCAGATGTTTATAGCTTTGGAATTGTTGCTCTAGAGATTGCCAGTGGAAAAAGTAACACGAGTTATAGGCCAAAAGAGAAGTTTGTTTATCTTCTTGATTGGGTTAGTTACACGACTTACACTTAGTATCAGTGTTCAATATACACACACTTGATTAAAAAAAATAAAGCATTTTTAATATAAGATAAATTGACAAATTTTTCTAAATATTTTTAATTTGTCTATAATATTGTTAGTCCTTCAAATATACAAATATTTTCTATACAAGTCCCTCATATTCCAAATGCTTAACTCCATTTGGTTAGGACAAATCACTGCTATATAATTTTTTAAGTCAATCTACTTACATCATTATCTCTTTTTCAAGTAGAGAAAAATAATGTGATACATTTTCATAAATTCATGGTTTGATTCAATTTCTAAGAACTACATTCTTTCATGCAATTGAAGGCTTATGTTCTTCAAGAGCAAGGAAACCTTTTCGAGCTAGTGGATCCAAGTCTTGGTTCAAACTACTCCTTAGAAGAAGCCATGAGAATGCTAGAGTTGGCACTCTTATGCACTAACCCATCTCCAACTCTCAGACCACCTATGTCCTCTGTGGTTAGCATGCTTGAAGGGAAATTGCCAATTGAAGCACCAATGATCACACGCAGAGAGGGTGAACAAGATGCAAGATTCAAAGCCTTTGAGATACTATCACAAGACAGCCATAGCCAAGCCTTTAATTCATCCACAATCTCATAGGTACGTGAGGAGCAAATACTTTTGAAGTAATGGATGGTTGAATAATGGATTGATTCCTCCATTTCTCTTCCATGTTTCTCTTCATCTAGTAGGTTTTTTTACTACTCCAACTATGCATCGTTAATTTGATCAGATTGTAGGTTAGAAAATTAATTTGCATGAAATTGCAATAATATATCTTTCATAAAGAAGTAGTTATTGTTAGAAGGAGAGTTATAAACATGCACATGCAAGTCAGGAAAGATAACATGATGTGTGAAGAATTTTCATGGACTAATAATTAGTTATTATTCTATTTTGTAGTTTAAATGTACTGTATAATTGACGCGACACAGCCTTGCATTTGTGCTTGTCTTGCTTTATTAGATTTCCTAATGCGGAATGCTAAATTCATGCATACTTTGTTTTAAGGTCTTGAAAATATTTATAGAGTAAGATATCTTTATTAGTTTAAGATATAGAAAACATTTTAATATAAATTTAAAATTAGACAAAACACTAAAAAAGGGAATATAAAACAGTTATTTTTACTAATATTTAATGGTTATGAACTGTTGAGTAATTTGGTGCTGAATATTCTTGAACCTTTTATTCAATGATTAAAAACTGTTGAATATTATTTCTTTAGTCAATAGTTTTTTTCCCGAAACCAATGAATAAACATTTGCATTATTGGATTTGAATTTATAAGTGAGTATATTCAATGGTTATTCATTAAAAACCATTGAATAGTTCATTGTTATTCAATGATTCTATATATAAAACCATTGAATATTATGTAACTATTCAATAGTTATATGTATATAACCTCTGACTAGTTTACATTGTACAATTTGTAAGAATATTCAACGATTTTTTTGAATAACCATTGAATATTATTGTCACGTTCCAAAAATAAAGGGTGACCAATACGATGCAAACTATATCATGCATTCTCATAAGCCTTAAAATAAAAATTCATTTTTGTTTTCTAAAAAAAAACAATCTGATCATATAAAAATTCTAACACTTTTAATATTAACTGTTAGAATAAGACTTCAATATTTTTGTAAAAATTTTGGTAAAACCTCCCTTGTATATAGAATTTCTTGAAAATTCTACAATAAAATTTTTCACAAAATATAGTATCAATCAGGAGCTTAGCTGCTTCCAGCCAGCAGCAGTATATATAGATCAAAATAAAATTCTAACACTAATCTATGTGGAGTACTAATCTTTCTTTTAAATCAAAAAAACATACAACGTATATATTTACATCAAAAGTAATAGTACCAATCAAAATTTTCACCCAGTGTAGCTATATTGCCCTTCAGAGGTCGATGGTGGGATCAACGTCAGCTAACAAATCTAAGACCAAAATAAGTTTTCCAGTGAATAGCATTCCCCAAAGTAAAATTTCTAAAATTTAAATTAATAAACTCTAATAATGATGTAAACTAATTAAAAATAATTCAAAAAATAAATTTGTAGGTCTATGAGTCGTAAACATAATAGTAAAATGAGAATAAATTGGAAGTAATTTATTTTATCATACTTAAAGAAAACAATTTATTCGCACAAAAATCATACTGATATAATTGCCAGCCAAAATCATATAAATTTTGAAAACACATATTAGTCAACATCAAGAATTTTGAGAACTCAACAAAATAGGTAACAAATGTGGACACACAGTCCACGAGAATAAATAACTAAATGCAGCTTACATTATGAAAACAAACGTGGACACACAGTCCACGAGGGTAAGTAACCAAATGTAGCCGAAGCCACGAAACAAATGTGGACACAAAGTCCACGAGGGTAAGGCTAACCAAATGCAGCTCGAAGCCACGAAACAAACGCGAGTACAAGGCCTGCGAATAACAAACGTGAGAACAAAGCTCACGAAAATCAAACTAGCTAGTTATTAACCACAGTGCGCTACGGGCTAACAAAACTACCATTAGCAGTAGTGTTCTGTTTAGAGTCTTCTTAAAAATCATGTTTCAAACATGTGAGAAGAATAATTACTTCTGAAATACAATTTGTATTTTCATTACGAAACTCGCATAAATCATTTCAAATTTCAATGTGGTACTTGTCGAAAATAATATTCCGTAAATAATGTATAAACTTGCATTAATTAAATAACCAAAATTTTTTAGAGATTTATAAACAACTAATTTCATAATCTTTGAAATATATTTCTTAAGGAAATAAATGCACATATCATCATCTAATTATCCATCATTAATATTCCAGGAGTTCTAAAACTAACGTAATTCTTAAGAGTAAAATATTTCAATAAAAATTTATTGAAAATGAAAATAAAAATAAGATAAGGGGATGCTATTTACTTACTTACTGGAGTTTTGAATTCTCAAAATATTCTTTCTTCACCTTCTATCAAGATCCTCTTCTTTCACAGGTCCTATAAAGATATTAGTAAACATAATTTAATAAATCATCTTTTTAATTTACAAAGACTTCCTTCCACTCCTAATATAATTTCCATCGACCATTATCATTTAAAATTCAAAATCGAAATTCATGCTTTAAAATTATTTCAAACATTCCAATAAGCATCTCATTGATGTCAATATTTAAGTAGAATATCAAAGCTATCCTCTTCCAACCTTTTCTTAATAATTTCCTTAACATCAATCAATCCAAATAAGATTGGTTTAGCTCCAACATTATAACCCATATATGTACATGTGTGTGTATATTATTATCAAGTTTTAAAATAGATTTCTATCCCAAATTTGAGCCTTCTCCCCTTACAACAACATGACAGCAACAGCAACAGAGGGCATAAATTTTGCAACTTCAACAAACCCATCACATACGTGCAGACTAAGAGAAAATGAACTATGGAGATCCCTCACCTTATCAACGCCAATGACCGAGAGAAAAAGAGAAGATGTTGAAGTTTATGGCTAAACATGGGAGAAGAAAAATAGCACTGTTACCACGCACAGCAAAGAAAAGACGTTTGACTCCACACCATGCATACGAGCTCACAGCAACAGTCCCCCAATTCTGACATTTTATGACTTGTCAACCCAGAACAACGCAAACAGTGTAGAAGACAAAAAGAGCAACAGAAACAGGGGCATAAAGCAGTGAAGAAGGTGACGAGGCTCAAAATGAACTAGGGAGGGAAGGACTCGCGAGCTAAATCTTCCATCTCTGGCAAACTCAACTCCTCACATACCAACGATGCAAACGTGACAAAGAAGACAATGGTAGAAGGCTCGAGTGAATCCACACCAAGAAACGAAGGAAGAGGAATAGCAGTGAACTTGTGGTAGCTTGAGACCTACGCCAGCGATGATATGATGATGGAGAATAGTGGCGGACGGCAGCACAGACAGCAGAGATTGGAGATCAAAACACACACTTTCTCTCTAAGGTTTCTAGAGAAGTCAACACTAGAGTAGAACACCAGCCAAGCAGATTTTTATTTCTCTCTCTTCTCTATAAACCAACTTAGTTTGCTGAAGAATATACATGTTTCTATCTCAAGCATATTTTATTGCTTTTATTATTGTTAAAAGGGTAAAATGGTAATTTCATACAGGCAAAAGAAATAAAACTTCTCCATTATGCTCCAGAATTGGTTCGAACTTGGGACCTACTGAATAAGTGGTTACATAATAGCCACTAAACTAACTTTTCTTCTTGCTAAACATGTTTTCAAAATTAATATAACTACTGTTAAACACCAACTTATATATATAAATACACACACACACATACTTATTATTATTATTATTATTATTATTATTATTATTATTATTATTATTATTATTATGGGCTATTACAATTATGACCAAACCTTTTAAAATAAGGGGTTACATTTCTAACAACCCCCTATATTATAAACTACAAATTTCATTCCAACATCCAAAAATAAATTCCAGCCAATAATAATCACACATAACATGAATATACAATGAATTCCTACATAAGCTATATACAATTTGAGGTTGCTTAAGAATTAGTAGTTAAAATGTAAAACTCAAAATCCCAAAAATTGGCTAAGATATTCCTATCATTTATGTGAACTTTAAATGTAGACCATTATTTCTTCATTATTACTGCTGTTGGTTGTTAAAACTAAACCATGCTTGGAAAATATTATGTGCTAACTCTTCAAGGACTTTTTTCATTTAAGCATGAGTATATACATGTGTCACAGTATATGTTCTCGTAGTATTATATGCAATAATAACAAAAAATTAAAATCATGTTTATTAATAAAAACTAATATAATGATAAATGGGAAGAAAATATATATTACATCATTTGAAAGAGTCCTAGTCGGAGCATGCTAGATTATGTCCTTCATAAATTTCATGACAGCGTACCCATAATCCCTAGCTTTGTCTGCTTGGTTTGGGCACTACAATCACACAGGGGATAAAAAAACCAAACAGTTAATGATATTACATAACCTATGGTGACGTTGTAACAAAATTAATGATAAATACATATGCCTTGACAACTGTCTATAATGCTACTATATCAAACCGACTGCTACCCTTTACTAGTTGTCAGAATTGTTGATCTAACATTAGTGCGACATATGATAATGGCCCTAATGTAAAATAGAAGACTTTGTATGAGAAGTATTCATACAAAAAAAATTACATACATATATGCACAAAATTTCATCAACTTAATGATTAATCATTTCTACTATATGTAGTCAATTAGAGGTATGGCCACTACGAATAAGGTCAAGGTACTATACCCTCCCTAAAGTTAGATTGATTACAAGTAATATCCAGTGTCTCCTATGACAAAGATTACAATTAAGAAGTCAAATAAATAATGAAATTTTGAATAAATTAAAGTGAAGCATCATAAAGTGACTTATTATTCACAATAAGGCACTGTGAATATTGTGTTCTTATCGGCACCATGTTGCTGGAAGTATTTTAAAAGCTTTTGAGATATTTCTAGTTCTTGCTAAGGTGTCACGTCCCGAATAATGGGAGTGACCAGCATATGATATGTGTACAAACCCACATCCCTTGAGCCTCAAGAAAAAAATTTTTCTTTAAAAAATTGTAATTATATTTGCATTGGTATTAGGACATTCTTAATGTTTTTCTTCAAATAAAAGTCTTAATATTTTTGTAAATATTTGGGCAGAACCCCTTTTGTAAATAGGAACCCCCAAAAACTCTACTATAAAATTCTCAAACAAAAATCACTATAATTAGGGCCTCTCCTCCTTTTCCAACCAACAGACAAAATATATAGTATAATAATAACTCTAACTATAGTATATATGGAGCACTTAAGCACATTCTTCATGACATAATAAATAAATTTCATATTTACATTAATAATAAATATTTACATGACAAATCTCCATCCAGCTTAGCGAAAATCCATCATTGGTAGGCAGGACGTACAACGCCAGTTGCACTATCTGAGACCAAAATACTTTCTAGCGAATAACATCCCGACCATCAAATTTTACAAGATAAAATTTAATAATTTACAACAGTTATGTAAATTAACGATAAAGCAATTCAATATAATAAAATTTGTAAATTTAGATTAATAATACCAAAAATATTTAAACAACTTCAATAATAAGAATATTTAAATCTATAATAACAAAGCAACTTTAACATTTGATCTTGACAAGTCAAAATAATTAAATAATAAATAAAAATAACAATGTTTATTAATTGAAAACCATTAAATAGGAAATCATTAATTAATTTAAAAAATCATATTTCCGGGGATTTATCAGAATAATTTACAAATGTAGACACACAATTTACGAGGGTAACTAACCAAATGTGACTTACACCACAAAGATAAATATGGACATACTGTTCACGAGGGTAAATAACCAAATGCAGCCGGAGCCACGAAACAAACGTGAACACATAATTCATAAGGATAAATAACCAAATTCAGTCAGAGCCACGAAACAAACGTGGATATTGACCTATAAATAATAAACATGAGGACAGAACTCACGAAAATCAAACTAGCAAGTCATTAACCATGGCGCTCCAAGGGCTAATAGAACTGCCGTTAGCAACCAATGTTCTGAATAAAATTCCCTTCAAATCCATGTTCAAACATGTGAGAAAATCATCAATATAAAAATACAGTTCTCATTTTTAAAGTCAAACTCACATGAATAGCTTTGAGCATTAAAAACTTGCAAAATAAAATTTCATGACTACCATCCATGTTTGGCATTTATTTACTAATAAAAAATAATTAAAGTTGATAAAAGTAATCTCGTCAATTTTGAAAGTATCCTTTGTAAGGAAAATACATACACAAGCCATAACTCCAATATCATTCAACCTCTCTTTAAAATTTTTCAGGATAAAAATAATTTAACTAACAAAGTATTAAATACGTAATATAATTGTTATTAAATGATAAAAATAATAATAATGTTGGAAATAGAATTTTATTGCTAAATCAGCTGGAACGCTATCCACTTACCTAATAGATTTCCAAGCATATAACTTACTTTCAAATTGGCCCTTTTTGCAACAACTTGAGGTCCTTAAATTTCTATTGTCCAATTAATACTATAGTCATTTTCCTATATAAACTTTACAATCTAAAATTCACAACTTAAATTTATTTAAGGATAAGAATAAATAAATAAATTTTATTTCTTTATTTTCTAACATTTTTTCAAACATTGCATCAATTGTTATTCCTTAAAAATTCCAAACACTAACATATCAATAGCAATCTAGTTCATGAATTTTCAATCAAAATACCTATTCTACAAATCTCTAATTTTTGCCTCAACTTTCATTAAAAATGTTTTTTTCAATAATATTTTGTCTAACAACAATACAACCATCACTAGTGTCTTGCCATAATAGTTTAGATTCTTCTAACACACATTTTCCCAAATACCTTACAAGCACTATTGTTTAAACCATGATACCAAATTCTCCTCTTCTCCAATCCCCTTATGATATATAATAAGATTTAAGTAGACCCCCTACAACTTTAATAAACATCCTTCTCACATTAACACATCATAATCCATCCAAATAATTCAAAGTTTCCCAAACATTATAGTTTATAACACAAAGCTTTCTCATATAACTTTGGCCTTAACTAGATACTCCCTTAAAATGCAATCTCTTATTAAGCTCAATGTACATTATTTCCAAATCCCACAATAAAACTTTTAACATTCAAATTCTTACCTAACAATTTCTCAACAATCATATGACTCCAAAGAATTCAATTCTCTACACATTACTTTTATAATTAAATTCCTTGTCAACCTTCAAGTTAAAACTCAACAAAATAATATTTGTCTCAGTCATGCTTGTCACCATAACAAATAGAATTTCAAAATATTCAAAATCAAACAAAAGTTCTCATAACAGGAATTTTGTCAAACACCTTTCTTGCATGAATTCTTAAACTCAAGCCAAGCTTATTCCTTTTCAATTTTATCTCTAAAAAGCTTCCCAATGACTATTGGAACTAAATAAACCCCCCTAATTTTCATTCCCTGTATAATAATCAATCCACATCAGAAAAAGAATATCATTTGCCCCATTCAATCTTGCCTCTCTTTTACATTGAATGTCAGAAAATTATGGATTCAAGCAAAACTCATCTATTAAAGCTGTAACTAATTCCTTTCATATTTCAGTCACCAAACGACCAGCACAAAGAAAGAAGAGAGAAAAAAAAATCAATCTTCCCATACCCGAACAACAGTGTCCGAACAGGGGAGAGAGAGCAGGTCCTATCGTCGAACAAGGAAGAGGAAAAAAAATGAGCTACGCACCAGCGCACGAACAACAGAAACAAAGATGAAGGAGAGCTTTATCATTGGACTGGAACACGAACAGAGGAGGAAAACGGAGGATTTGCGAGCTCCGTCAAATTGGTAACAACAGAAGCAAAAATAAGAAGTTGGTTGAGCAAAAATGAGCAAAAACTAGTAAACCCACATCCACTCACACAAGACAGACAGCAACGTCGAACTAGCAGGAAGCAAAACGCATCGCACGAACAGGGGATGAATAGGGGACGAAGAACTCACAGTTGACGGTGCGACGAACAGCAGACCAACGATCAGCAACAGTGAATAAATGGCCACGCGAAGTAGGACGAAGAACGCCGGCGATCACGCTAGAAACGGAGATCAGAGGCAAGCGTTCTGGAGCTCTCTCCCCCCCCCCCCCGGGTGTGTCCTCCAAAACGTGAAATGGAAGAAGAATGGGAAAAAAAATCTGACGAGCTGTGTTTTTATTTCTCAAAAGAGAGGCATTATGGTAATTTCACAAAACTGAAACCAAAATAAAAATCCTTCCTTTTGCATTAGCAAGAACGAATTCATGACCTGATGTAGATAAATTATCAATGCTACTCCCACTAGACTATCAATTCTTCTTGGTAAAATATTTTCAAAATTAATACAAATACAATTAAAAAACATCATTATTTATTTTAATTTTTTTTATTTAAAATTCCTGAGTTATTACATTAGAACTCATGATGTTGTGGCCATGAGGAGAAATCACATGGGGACTAACAAGTATAAGCCTTTTCTCTATATATCAATAGAAAAATTTCAAAAAATTCAAACACATTGTATATATAAATAATTATGTAAAATAAGGGAAAAACTAAATACAATTTCCATTAAACAATTGAGCAATTATATATATATATATATATATCAATAAATTCAAGCACATAGCATAGAGCATTTCCCTTTAGCCAATTATACAATGGTGAACCTAGAATTTGAAGAAAAATATTATCAGCATATTGACATGAATTGAGCATTTTAATTTCCAAGCTTAATGCCCTCTTCTACAAATTCAGCAATAAATTATATATCAATAATTTTAGAACAAAATTCACAAAATTATATATCAATAAATTTCCAAGCTTAATGCCCTCTTCTCACGAGCAGCATTGCTGCGAATGGGCTGGAGTTCAATGTGACAACATCACTAGTAGAGTCACAGAGCTTAGTCTCTCTTGTTCTCCTGAACTCTCTGCTAATACTTGTGAGTATGACAAAGTAAACTGTCTGGCAGGTGAACTTCACTTATCTTCACTTCAACTTGAATTTCTGAATTACTTGGATTTGAGCAATCATGACTTCCAAGCTGTCACCCTCAATGATTGTCCTCATTCATGTGAAAATATTAATTCTTCCAATCTTCTTTATCTTGATTTATCATATAATGAGGATCTCCATTTTGATCATCTTCATTGGCTTTCTATTTTTCCCTCCTTGGAACATGTTAACCTTAGTGGCATTAATCTTCAAGGAAAAGTTGACTGGATTCAACTACCAACTCTGCTTCCTTCAATCAAAGAGTTACGCTTTGATAGCTGTCAACTTAGAAACATCAATCCATTTCTCCAGTATGTCAATCTTACTTCACTTGAATTCATTGGCCTTTCTGATAACAGCTTTAGCTCTCTCTTGCCTGTTTGGTTATTCAATCTTAGTGATCTTACTTTTATTGACTTGAGCTATAATAATTTTCAAGACCAGTTCCCAAAGGGGTTACTAAACCTTCAAAAATTACAAACCTTGTATTTAAAGCACAACAAACTCTTCGGATCCATTCCAGTTTGGTTAGGCCAACTTGAACATCTACAAGAAGTTGATGTTACTGAAAATTTATTTTCTGGTCCTATTCCCTCAACTTTGGGAAATTTAACATCCTTGACTCACCTTCATGTCTCCTCAAATCATTTAGAGGGTAGTCTTCCAGAAAGTCTTGGGCAACTCTTGAACTTGGGCGTATTAGAATTTGATGATAATCACTTAACAGGCCATGTCTGTGAAAGAAATTTTGCCAATCTCTCAAAGCTGACTGTTCTATCCATGGGATCTCCAGGCTTGATCTTTGAATTTGACTCTCTTTGGATTCCTCCTTTTCAACTTGAACAAGTTGGTTTGTCATACATGGTGGGTCCTAACCTTCCTACATGGCTATATACCCAAACATCTCTTGCATTATTACAAATTACTTACTCAAGCTTTTCATTGGAATCCCAAGACAAATTTTGGGACCTTGTGGCCCAAGTGCCACGCTTGTACTTAACGTACAACACAATTGTTGCGGACATCTCTAATATGTTACTGAACTCTACAGACGTAAGGTTATATTCAAATCAAATCCGAGGAACCCTCCCTCGATTGTCACCCAATGTTGTCTGGTTCAATGCTAAAAACAACTCTTTCCATGGATCCCTTTCTCCATTATTATGTCAAAACATGAATGAAAGAAGCCAGTTAATATATTTGGTCTTGTCTGATAATTTTTTGTCGGGTGAGCTAACAGATTGTTGGACGAATTGGAAATCATTAGCTATTATTAGTCTCAGCAACAATAATCTAGCAGGAACAATCCCCAGATCATTGAGCTTTTTGTCAAATCTTACAGTTTTGCATCTCAACAAAAATAACTTACTTGGGGAGTTACCTTTATCATTGAAAAATTGCCAGAACCTGCAAGACCTTGATGTTGGAGAAAATAAATTATCAGGGTACATACCATATTGGATAGGACATAATGCAAGGGTTCTCCGATTAAGATCCAATCAATTTAGTGGAACTATTCCCCCACAAATTTGCCAATTAACTACACTCATAGTATTGGATTTTGCGGAGAACAACATATTTGGTTCAATACCGCCTCGCCTACATAATATGAAAGCCATGGCATTCCCTCGTTCTTCAGAGCCTTCTAGCATTTGCATCACAAGTCAAGGCGTTGTTTACAAAATCATTGACAGTGCTATGTTGCATATAAAAGGCCAAGAATGGTTCTATGAAGGAAACTTGAGATTGATGCGTAGTATTGATCTATCCAGTAACAACTTATCTGGAATGATACCTCCAGATCTATACAGCCTCTTTGAATTGCTTTCTTTGAACTTGTCTCATAATCGATTTGAAGGGAACATACCAAAAGAGATTGGCAACTTGAAACAGTTGGAGTCTCTTGATCTTGCAAACAATCTACTTTCAGGTGAAATTCCTCAAAGTATAGCTCAATTGTCTTTCTTGGAAGTCTTGGACCTTTCTTTCAATAATTTCTCAGGAAAGATCCCATTAGGGACCCAACTTCAAGGGTTTGCTGCACAAAGTTATACTGGAAATCCAGAACTATGCGGAGTTCCACTGCCAAAGAATTGTGCAGATCAAAATGACATGAAACCTGTTGAAGAAAATGACAATCAAGAAAATGAATTTCTGCCTTCATTCTACATGGGGCTGGGAGTGGGATTTGCCATAGCTTTTTGGGGAGTCTGTGGTGCCATTTTTTTCAATAGGAATTTCAGGTGTACTTACTTCAGATTCTTCTATCACATCAGAGACAAGCTTTATGTGTTGATGGTCCTCAAGATGAATCGTTTCCGTTGAAAGTCTTGTTGGCATTTTGGTGAGTGAACAAAAACTACTCATTTATGTTTTAACTAAGCTTTTTTTTAGAAGAAAAATATAATGTTGATTGTTTTTGTAATAATCCATATTATAATAATAAAGCTAGATTAAATAATAAGATAATTTTATTGTATTTTTAAAAATTTTCTTATAATAACAACAACAACATGCATTGGTGGTTTTGTGAAAATTTTGTTGGTTCTTATTATTAAAGTTTTGCACTAGAGATTTTTATTTTTATTTTTCTTCTGTTATTGGAAACTACCATTTTGCCCCTTAAAAAAAAGAAGAAAGAAATGAAAAAAAATGAAATGGCAGATATATATCAGGCTTCCTCCTCGCCTCTGTTTTTTCGAAAATTCTAGACCAGCCAAGAGAGGGAGAACGAGAGCGAGCGAGCGAGCTCAGACCTTCCTGTCTCGACTTTCCTCTGTTTCTTCCGCCGCCTACTGTCATCGCCGGTGACTGTGAGTGAACTTTCCTCCCCCTCCTTTACTGTGTTGCTATGTGTAAATGTCAGAGTTCATTTTTCCTAATGCGCGTCACTGGTGCTTGCTGCCATAGAGGTTTTGTCAATTCTGCTGTCGTCCTTCATTCTCCTCTGTTAGTTTCGGCTACGTGTTTCTATATCATGCGGTGGGAGTGATTTTTGTCATGGTTAGAGGTTCAGTTTGCTAGTTCTCCCATTTCCCTGTGCGCGACAGTGAGCAGCTCTCTTTCCCCTGTTCTCGACATTTTTCTGGTTGGAGGGAACTTTGAGTTTCTTATTCCATATCTGCCATGGTGGACCTGAGGTGAAGATCTTTGAATCCTTATTTTTCTTCTTTTCTATCTGGTTGAATTTGGTGATTGAGAGAAGCTTCGAACTCAAGACCCCTGTTATTCTCCATCCTTTTCGTTCTCCTTCCCTGTTGTTTTGTCCGTCGAAAATATCCAAGTTTGCCGTGGATTCACCGCTGATGAGGCTGGAGTCATGATCCTGTGCTTCTCTTTCTCCTCTGTTCATGTGCGCTGTGGGATGCTGTCATCGAAGCCTCTCCTTCATCATCTTCCCCTGTTTCGAGGCTGTTCTGGTGACAGGGGCTTTGACTCCTCCTGATCGTTTCTCTTTGCTTCATTGGTGAGCTAAGTTCTATCCTCTCTTCCCCTATCATCGAATCTATGTGTGTGTTGTGAATAGGTAGGAAGTTCGGTCTTTGATTAAATCTTTTCTGCCTTCTACGTGTCTATATGCAATGAACTGGAATTGCTTTGCTTTAATTGCTGTTGGACGTTGAATAAAAGGGAAATTTAGGGCTTCCTTTTTGTTAGTTTTGAGGAATACATAAGAAGTTTGATGATGTGGTTTGAATGTTAATGCTATTAAGGTGTTCATGAAAATGTGTAGAAAGGTTGAAATGGAGTAATTAAGTATGTTACAAGGTTTAAAATCTAATACTATGGATTTAGGTTCTGTGGTATGAATTTTAATTTGTTCTTGATAAAGAAACGTGTTTAGGAGGCATAGAGAATTTGTTTGTATGTTTGGATTTTTGTTAAGAGATTTAAAAAGTACTTGGCTAATATTTCAAAGATCAAGTTTGTTTGTTCTTATGGTAACTTTTGTGTGCTTGTGAAATGTTTGATAGAATGTGTGATGAGGGAAGTTTATGAAAATTAGACATACATGAGTGATAGGTAATGCTGATTAAATCACATGAGTAGTCTATTTTCTATATGAAGACTTGAAAATTTTAAGTACTATCTATATATGTGTTTATTGAAGATTTATTAATTAAACTTAATACGGGTTTTTATTTGTGAAATGTCGATGTCGATGTTATCCTTTCCCATTCTTTAAATTTGTTTGTATTGAAGATTTTGAATTTATGAAGTGAATAAAGGAGATAACAAAAATGATCGTTTGGGCGCTAGGGAAATAAGGTGCAGACCATATCACAAAAGGGGTTAATTA
Organism: Prosopis cineraria; assembly: GCF_029017545.1. Lineage (NCBI taxonomy): Eukaryota > Viridiplantae > Streptophyta > Magnoliopsida > Fabales > Fabaceae > Prosopis > Prosopis cineraria. The sequence continues at coordinate 10,628,242 of NW_026555337.1, read as the reverse complement.
GGAGCAAGTTATATGTTTCAAAATGTCTCAAGTAAGTGGATAACGTCCCAACTGATATTTCATTGAAATTTCTTTTATTTGAATATTACATTTTTATGCAAATTATTTTTACGACAATAATGTGATTATGAGACATTTTGTTGATTAAATTACTTTATTTTGTGAAATTATCTTACCATAATTGATCATTTTAGTTAATCAGTAAATAGAAGTTTGAATTCTAATTGTGGAATTTTATTTTTCTGGAAATTATTTTTATAGCATTAATGCGATTATTGAATATTTGTTCATTAACATTACTCTATTTTGATAAATTAGCTTTACCAAATTTAAAATGTTATTTGATCAATGAAATTAAGTTTGAACTTTGACTATGATATTTTTATTCTATTAAACATTGGAGAGATACAGAAAATGACTTATGCGAGTTTGAAGTTGAAATTTTTTCAATAAATGCAAGCATGAGTGTAACAGCCCTCCTGGGTCACCACTGCCTCTCCAGGGTCTTTTCCCAGGCGCTGGACAACACACATGTCACCACATGATTGCCGGCTTTCCCACTGGTGGTACAGTGGTTATTCCTCACCCCACCCTCACGGGGGTCTTTTGGAACCTCCCCAGACTCGAACCTCCAACCTCTACCACCTTAATGAAGTTGAGGCGAAGTCTGGTACCATTGGGTCAACTTGACTCAATGGTACCAGACTTCGCCTCAACTTCATTAAGGTGGTAGAGGTTGGAGGTTCGAGTCTGGGGAGGTTCCAAAAGACCCCCGTGAGGGTGGGGTGAGGAATAACCACTGTACCACCAGTGGGAAAGCCGGCAATCATGTGGTGACATGTGTGTTGTCCAGCGCCTGGGAAAAGACCCTGGAGAGGCAGTGGTGACCCAGGAGGGCTGTTACATAAAAGGCGCCTTTTATGTAACAGCCCTCCTGGGTCACCACTGCCTCTCCAGGGTCTTTTCCCAAGCGCTGGACACTTCCCTCTCACAAGGTAATGCCGGCTTTAGCCCAGGTGGTACTGAGCATATTCCTCACCCCACCCTCACGAGGGTCTTTTGGAACCTCCCCAGACTCGAACCTCCAACCTCTACCACCTTAACGAAGTTGAGGCAAAGTCTGGTACCACTGAGTAATGTAACACCCTCAAATTTACAGACCGATTTTTCACAAATTATTAAAACCATTATCATGGTAGAAAAATTTCTACCACGATACATCCAAGACAATATACCACAGGTCTTAAAATATCTAAAAAAAACAATTAGAACCATGAGGGACAGACATGATCCTCATAGCATGTTATTCAAATCAGATTATAAATCAAGAGGGACAGACATAATCCTCTTGGTCATATAAATACTTTTAATAAAAAGGATTAGAGTTTACATGCTTCACAAAGAAGATATGTCCTAAGTTGGCACAAGATACATTGTATAATCTAAAATAAGAGGCAACGTAAAAGATGGTGTCTCATACACCACAGTTACACCTCTGGTGCTTTCTCGGCCGGACTCGCTCCTGTAAAAATATTAACCACGGGGAATGAGACTTAAAAGTCCCAGTAACCAAAAATTAATATGTAATGATGCATGCGGATGTAACTAATCATGCGATTGCTAAGTGGGCACACAAAACATTTAACCGAACAATACTTTCAAACAAACCGAACAAGTATTTAATTTGCATGACTGCACCTTATATCCTCCTTTCGCCATGCTCGGACGCCAAATCACCCGGCCAAAGGTGAGTTGGACCAAGCGACACGCCACTCATTGGGTCCAATGAGGGCTTACCACGTGGTAAAATTAACCGAACAGAAATTCCCATTAACACCATACATTAAAATACCCTGACAAGTCATGCATCATTCAAATATCCAAACAGGAATATATCCGAACAATAATATCTCATCATGATAAACAAAGATAAATTTTTAACCCACTTGGCAATAATTTCAAACAAGTATATACAGTATTTATTTTAATAATTCATAATTTTTCCAAACAACAAAACAACACATAACCATTCACAAACACACTCATCACAACACATTAATAATGGTTACCTTGTGTCTTGAATAACAAGTTCCCCTTCACAACTCCTTTTTCACCACTATCTTTGTCAATATAATCTACATAATTATTTCACAATACTATATATTAATTTTACATTAAAATAAATAACTCTAATTTAAATAGTTAGAAAGTCTTAGATCTATAATCCATATTAACACTAATTTAAGATTTATGCCTCATTTAACTTCCCAAATTTTTTTCTAAAATTCTCGTACCCTAATGAACTATTTTTTTTATCCTCAATTCACTTCTAGTATCACAATTTCATCCTTCTACATTCTAAAAATTCATCCAAAAATAAATTAAAAATTTTAGAATTATCCTGAAGCCTCAAATCACCTTTCTATAACCTCAAAAATACCTATTCATACTTAAATAAATATTTAATAATCATAGTTTATCCCTACGTCTCAGATTCCACATAAATTCAACCATATAGATCTAGATTTTAACTCAAAAATTCTTAAACATGAGTTTCAACCTCAAAAAAATATTTTGTAATATTTTTTATATCCCTAAGAATTTTAACCTATATTTTTAATCCATCATATCATCAGATTAACTATCCTATAGAAAAATCCTAATCAAAATATTTACTCTATCCTACAAAATAATCATATCACTAGAAAGCTAATATTATTTAGAAAATAACTATAAAATTAATTTTGTAATTAAATAAATTTTTAAATGCTAATCTAAACAGGAAAGTTAGAACATACCTGAAGAAAAAGAAAATAATCTCCCCTTGCGAGAAAACGCCGAGCAACGTGAGAGGAAGAGAGAAAAATAATATAAAAATGGGATTGTGAGTCCCAAAATTATATTAAAAAAAACTATAGGTTTGAATTTAATTATTCAAACCTTTGGGCCAAAAGTTGCAATTTTCTCTAAATTGCATCTTAGCCTCTCATGCTTCCTAATGCACACACCCCCTCCTTTTTATACATGAAGGCACCTCTTCTCTTCCCTCATCTAACCAATGTGGGACTTAGAAACAACAACCTTCCACCCCCTTTTTTTTTTTTCCTTCTACCTTCTCTTTTTTTTTTAACACACACATAAAAAAAATTATTTATGTATTATATCTTAACTAAATATTGCTTATGTGGTTTTAAATTTAAATTTTTAAATTCATAATTAAATACCTAATCATAATATTATTTCTAAATAACCTCAAATAATATAAATTCCTATTATTATCATTTTTTTCCTCAAAACCTAAATTCCACAATTTCTTTATTATATAAAAAATCAGGATGTTACAATTCTCCCCTCCTTTTAGAAATTTTGTCCTCAAAATTTAATAGATAAGCATAAAACTATGTACCTAAGCAAATAAATGTGGATAATCTCGCCTCATACTCTCCTCGGTTTCCCAAGTAGCATCACCTAGGGCTCCACCCTTCCAAATCACCTTCACGAGTCGGATGGTCTTATTGCGCAGTTGTTTGTCCTTAAAGTCCTCAATTCGCTCCGGTTCGGATCTAAAGGTCAAATTCTCCCTCAATTCTACTTCTTCAGGTTCAATAACATGGGAGGGATCCGGGTTGTACTTCTTCAACTGTGATACGTGGAACACATTATGGATACCTGCAATCTGTGGAGGTAATGCAACTCTATATGCAGTAGATCCAATTCGCTCCAAGATCTCATACGGGCCCATAAATCTAGGTGTCAATTTCTTTGCCTTAATGGATCTACCAATGCCTGTCACTGGAGAGACCTTCAAAAATACATGATCTCCTACTTCAAACTCTAACGGCCGTCTCCTCTTATCAGCATAGCTCTTCTGTCGGCTCTGAGCGGTTAGCAATTTTTGCTTAATCATTGCAATCTTCTGGGTGTTTGCTCTACAATTTCTGGACCAATGATACTCCTCTCACTTAATTCTGTCCAACATAAAGGCGATCTACACTTCCTTCCATACAAGGCCTCATAAGGCGCCATCCCAATACTAGAATGATAGCTGTTATTATAAGCAAATTCAGCTAATGGCAAATGATTATCCCAACTACCTGGTAGTTCAATGGCACAAGCTCTCAACATGTCCTCCAAAGTCTGGATCGTCCTCTCTGTTTGTCCATCTGTTTGGGGGTGGTATGCGGTGCTAAAACTCAGTCTGGTACCCATAGCCTTCTGTAGCGCACCCCAAAAGTTTGAAGTGAACCTTGGGTCACGATCTGACACAATTCTAGAGGGTATACCATGAAGTCTAACTATCTCCTTAATGTATATCTCAGCAAATTTCTCTAATGTAGAGGTAAACTTGATCGCCAAAAAGTGAGCTGATTTGGTGAGTCGGTCTACTATCACCCAAATAGCATCCTTACTCGAGGGTGTTCTTGGCAGTCCAGTGATGAAATCCATAGAAATATCATCCCATTTCCACTTTGGAATATCTAACGGTTGCAGTGTTCCAGCTGGCTTCTGATGTTCTATCTTTATCTTCTGACACGTTAAACATCTAGAAACAAATTCAGTTACATCTTTCTTCATTCCTGGCCACCACCAACCTCGCTTCAAATCATGGTACATTTTAGTTATACCGGGATGAATTGTATATTTGCTCCTATGAGCTTCTTCTAAAAGGATATTCCTCAATCTTGGATCATTAGGTACACAAACTCTACCTTTATACTTCATCACTGTGTCCTCAGAGATGGTAAAATTTGGGGCCTTACCTACCACTATCTCCTTCCTTATATTCCTTAAGTAGTCATCATTTTGCTGTGAGACTCTGAGATCTTCCCAGAATTTGCTCTCAAAGTCTGCTACCTGGAGTGCGGCCATTTGATGTTCAATCACATCTACTGGAACATCATGAAAACTGTTCCATAAATGATATTCATGAACCATCAAATGTGCAGCATGAATAGTCTTTCTACTTAAGGCATCAGCTACCACGTTAGCCTTACCCGGATGGTAATGTAATTCAAAGTCATAATCCTTTAGAAATTCCATCCATCGTCGCTGCCTCATATTAAGCTCTTTTTGATCAAATAAATACTTCAGGCTCTTATGGTCACTGAAGATTTGAAACTTAGATCCATACAAGTAGTGTCTCCATATCTTTAGAGCAAACACAACTGCAGCTAACTCCAAATCATGAGTAGGGTAATTTTCCTCGTGTGGTCTCAACTGTCTGGAGGAATAGGCAACCACTCGGTCATTTTGCATCAAAACACATCCTAAACCCTTTAAAGAAGCATCAGTGTACAGAGTGTACGGCACCACAGGGTCAGGAATAGTCAATACTGGAGTAGTGGTTAACCTCTTTTTCAATTCTTGGAAAGCAGCTTCACATTTGTCAGTCCAAATAAATGGGGCATCCTTCTTAGTTAGCTTAGTTAAGGGCATCGCAATTTGCGAAAATCCCTTAATAAAGCGACGATAATAACCTGCTAGACCTAAAAGCTTCGTATCTCTGTAACAGATTTTGGCTGTTCCCACTTCATCACTGCATCAATCTTACTAGGATCCACCGCAACTCCATCTCTGGACACAACATGGCCCAAAAACTTTACTTCTTGGAGCCAAAATTCACACTTGCTTAATTTGGCATAAAGCTTATGTTCCCTCAAAACTTGCAAGACGATTCTTAAATGTTCACCATGAGCCTCCTCATCCTTTGAATAAATAAGAATGTCATCAATAAACACTACTACAAACTTATCTAAATAGGGTCGAAAGATCCTATTCATGTAATCCATGAATACCGCAGGAGCATTCGTAAGTCCAAACGGCATCACCATGAATTCATAATGCCCATATCTCGTCCGAAATGCTGTCTTAGGTATATCCTCTGCTCTCACTCTCAATTGGTGGTACCCTGACCTTAAGTCAATCTTTGAGAAAACTGCGGATCCCACAAGCTGATCCAGCAAATCATCGATTCTCGGAAGTGGATATTTGTTCTTGATGGTTACTTTGTTCAATTGTCTATAATCAATGCACAATCGGAGGCTTCCGTCCTTCTTCTTTACAAAAAGGACTGGAGATCCCCAAGGTGAAACACTCGGTCTGATGAAACCCTTCTCAAGTAGCTCTTCGATTTGCTTTTTCAGTTCCGCTAACTCTGAAGGGGACATCCGATAAGGAGCCTTAGAAATTGGCCCTGTACCGGTACCAATTCAATTGGGAACTCTACCAATATTAACCACGGGGAATGAGACTTAAAAGTCCCAGTAACCAAAAATTAATATGTAATGATGCATGCGGATGTAACTAATCATGCGATTGCTAAGTGGGCACACAAAACATTTAACCGAACAATACTTTCAAACAAACCGAACAAGTATTTAATTTGCATGACTGCACCTTATATCCTCCTTTCGCCATGCTCGGACGCCAAATCACCCGGCCAAAGGTGAGTTGGACCAAGCGACACGCCACTCATTGGGTCCAATGAGGGCTTACCACGTGGTAACAATTAACCGAACAGAAATTCCATTAACACCATACATTAAAATACCCTGACAAGTCATGCATCATTCAAATATCCAAACAGGAATATATCCGAACAATAATATCTCATCATGATAAACAAAGATAAATTTTTAACCCACTTGGCAATAATTTCAAACAAGTATATACAGTATTTATTTTTAATAATTCATAATTTTTCCAAACAAACAAAAACAACACATAACCATTCACAAACACACTCATCACAACACATTAATAATGGTTACCTTGTGTCTTGAATAACAAGTTCCCCTTCACAACTCCTTTTTCACCACTATCTTGGTCAATATAATCTACATAATTTATTTCACAATACTATATATTAATTTTATATTAAAATAAATAACTCTAATTTAAATAGTTAGAAAGTCTTAGATCTATAATCCATATTAACACTATTTAAGATTTATGCCTCATTTAACTTCCCAAATTTTTTTCTAAAATTCTCGTACCCTAATGAACTATTTTTTTTTATCCTCAATTCACTTCTAGTATCACAATTTATCCTTCTACATTCTAAAAATTCATCCAAAAATAAATTAAAAATTTTAGAATTATCCTGAAGCCTCAAATCACCTTTCTATAACCTCAAAAATACCTATTCATACTTAAATAAATATTTAATAATCATAGTTTATCCCTACGTCTCAGATTCCACATAAATTCAACCATATAGATCTAGATTTTAACTCAAAAATTCTTAAACATGAGTTTCAACCTTAAAAAAATATTTTGTAATATTTTTTTATATCCCTAAGAATTTTAACCTATATTTTTAATCCATCATATCATCAGATTAACTATCCTATAGAAAAATCCTAATCAAAATATTTACTCTATCCTACAAAATAATCATATCACTAGAAAGCTAATATTATTTAGAAAAAAACTATAAAATTAATTTTGTAATTAAATAAATTTTTAAATGTTAATCTAAACAGGAAAGTTAGAACATACCTGAAGAAAAAGAAAATAATCTCCCCTTGCGAGAAAACGCCGAGCAACGTGAGAGGAAGAGAGAAAAATAATATAAAAATGGGATTGTGAGTCCCAAAATTATATTAAAAAAAACTATAGGTTTGAATTTAATTATTCAAACCTTTGGGCCAAAAGTTGCAATTTTCTCTAAATTGCATCTTAGCCTCTCATGCTTCCTAATGCACACACCCCCTCCTTTTTATACATGAAGGCACCTCTTCTCTTCCCTCATCTAACCAATGTGGGACTTAGAAACAACAACCTTCCACCCCCTTTTTTTTTTTTTCCTTCTACCTTCTCTTTTTTTTTTAACACACACATAAAAAAAATTATTTATGTATTATCTCTTAACTAAATATTGCTTATGTGGTTTTAAATTTAAATTTTTAAATTCATAATTAAATACCTAATCATAATATTATTTCTAAATAACCTCAAATAATATAAATTCCTATTATTATCATTTTTTTCCTCAAAACCTAAATTCCAAATTTCTTTATTATATGAAAAAATTAGGATGTTACAATGAGCATTGGATATAAAATTTGATTCTGAAAAGTTTTAATGCTTAAAAGTATTCATGCGAATTTGATATTGAGAAGAGAAAAGTTTATTTTAAAAGTGATGATTTTCTCGCATGTTTGAAAAAAATGAATTTTAAGGGGACTTTATACAGAACACTGGTTGCTAACGGCAGTTCCGTTAGCCCTTGGCGCGCCATGGTACACCTAGCTAGCAGGGTGTGTATAGGAGGTGCTAGCCCCGTGCGATGGCCAACGCATGTGGAACGGAGGGATGGTTATTCGTGAGCATCGTACTCACGTTTGTTTCGTGGCTTCGGCTGCGTTTGGATACTTACCCTCGTGGATTGTGTGTCCACGTTTGTATTCGTGGCATAAGCCGCGTTCGGTTATTTACCTTCGTGGATTGTGTGTCCATGTTTGTCTATCGTTCTAATAAGTCCCTAAAAATTTGTGAATTTGACTATTTGGTGATTTTATATTTCATTGGTTTTTATTTAGTAAATTATTTACAAGTATTTATTTCATTTATGTGACTTCTTAAAAATCAAGTGATATTACCATTTGCTATGTTAGTTCAATGATTCAAGATTTTATTCAAAATTTTATAGAATCATTTTATTTTGAAGTTTATACATTTTTTTATGGAAATTTTTGTTTCATTAACTTACATATCTATTTTGAATTTTTTATTTTATTTATATTCAATTATTTATTGTTGGGACGTTATTCACTGGAAAATATATTTTTGGCCTCAGGTAGCATAAATTGAACTTGTATATCAAAGTGTTACTTGAGACATTCTATCACTAAAGTGGAGTGGAAGAATTATTTCAAACAAGTTTTACTTGATGAAAATTTGAACCCTGTATTCATTTCAGGGAATGGTCCTAACTGCTCCATGTATAATGTAGGTAGGATTCTCATCTTTCTTAAAAGATTGTATATATGTTAGTACGGAGCGAGATCCTTTATTTTGATTATTATTGTTCTTTGTCATTCATTTCAGGAAGTCTTATTTACATGAAAGTTCTATTAAAAATTTTATAAATAATAATAATAATAATAATAATAGCAAAAATCATATGCCTGTAGTTTGGCATGGATGAAAGTATATTTGTTCAAGGCTTAAGGGATATGGGTTTTACACACATATTCCGTGCCGGTCATGCCTTAAATTTTTGGGGCGTGACAGTTTTAATTTTTTTCCCATAAATATTTACATTATAAAATAACTATGTTAAGAAGACATACTCTAGATCCTGTACTTATAATATTTTGGAGTTTTAGTGCCCTTGAAATTAATTATTCGTAATGTGTGTATGTATATATATATATATATATAATGCAGCAGGTTATTGTTATGCATATTTTAATAGGTCACCTCGAGTCTTGATAACGAACTCTGCAAAGGAGGACGAAGTGGTGTTACGTTATCGAAGAGATGCATATTACAAGTGAAGATGTCAATCTTTTACTTACTTTCTGAGTTAGTTTTGACTCGCTTCAATAATTATTTTGTACTCTAGATTGTAGTTCATGGGTTTTGTAATGATTTAAACTTGTAGAATTTGACGGATTTTATATAATGATTTCAGTAATTTTTTGTAATACACTCTGTGTAAATATATTGATTTAATTTCTTAAAATCCATTGTCATTATTCATTAGTCATGGTTGGTTCTGTATACATTGTTTTTCATTCGCCTATTGTGTGGATATAGGAAGCGTACTCCACTTTTTCAACCAAAAGACCATTTTAGTCACTGGATCCACTGGTTTCTTAGCCAAAGTTCGTATTCTCTCTCTCTCTCTAGATATATATATATATATATATATATCTTGTAACATAATTGGTCCATACACAAGCATGATCTGTGCATGTGTGTGTTTGCTTATATATATTTGTGTGCAGTCAATCAGATGTGAAGAAAGTGTATCTTCTTATCAGAGCATCAGATGGCAATGCAGCAGCACAATGTTTCCGTAATGACGTACGTCAAATAATCTTCAAGTTCTTCGTCCATATATATCAGAAAGCCATTTGTAGTGTACATATATGGCTAATTAATATGCATGTATATGTTATTGAGGATAAATAGATCATAGCAAAGCAAAGGATTTGTTCAACGTTCTGCGAGAGCAGCTGGGGGAAGATTTTGATTCGTTCATATCAGAGAAGGCAGCTGCAGTTGCAGGTGACGTCTCTGTCGTGAACTTGGGCCTCAAGGATGCAAATCTTCAAAACCTGTTGGACGAAATACAAGTTATTGTCAACTTGGCTGCAATTAAGTACCAAATTTTATGAACGGTAACTTCCTTAATTATGACAATCTAGTAATTAGAAAATGACGGCAACTTCCTCCTGACAATCCAGTGATTAAAATATGTTGGGTTGTCTATGAATGTATGAGTGAATTTAAGATAATGTAAGAAGTCTTACATTAAATAATAAAGTTAAGTTTAATAATTAATACTCTTTCCATACATTAAAAAATGTAAGACAATTGATTTTTTTATTAGAAGACGAAATTCAATTAAAAATGTCTTACATTTTTTAATGAAGGGAGTATATAATAAAGAAAAAGAATTTATAAAATTGAATTTTAAAGTTTTGGGTTGAGACGTGGTATACTTCTACTTCTTTTTTTTCCTTCCTCATTTCTAGATAGTTATCCTTAACAAGTGATATTAAAGTTTGATTTTGTCCATTTCTAAATTAAAATTACCTTAAACTATATAATGACGAGACGTGATTGGCCTTGTATTAAAAAAAAAAAAAGACATTGCACTTTTTATTTGTGTCACATCCCAATCATGCATTATATATAAAAAAGAAATAATCATTCTTATATGACAAATCAGTTAATGATGAAGATAATTTACATTAAAGTTATTAAAATTAATTTATAAAAAACTTTAATTTATTATCATATTATAATGCATGCATGTATGTTTGTCATGCAGATTTGACATCGCCATGATCGTTAACACAATGGGAGCTTTGAACGTCTTAAACTTCACAAAGAGGTGTCGAAAGATGTAACTTCTTCTCCACGTATCAACTGGTAAGCATGCTAATTTAATTAATGTCAGCTAGCTAGAGTCACGTGGCTATTTATTTATTTAAAAAAAAAAGGTCTGAGGGGCTATTCAATTTTGAGCAGGATTAAAAAACTTAATCATATTAAGTTTATAAAAAAGTCAATCATATTACTATTTAATTTATTAAGAAAAAATATGATTAAGTTAACATTACGGTTTTTAATTAGAATAAAATAAACAAATATTCTCTATGTTGGTGAAAATAAACAAATATTCTCTATATTTTATTATATTTACATGCTATCTTCATGGCCTAGCCAATCTAAAACCTCGAATGTAAACATAGGCGTAGACATAATTAAGCCAAACTTAATTTAGCTTGAAGTGACTGAAAAAGCTATACCCGTGAATTAGTTGAAGTGGTGGTTGAAATTAAAGGTTAGTAGTCTAATTGTGACCGAACTGGGATTAATGTGATGACTCTCTATATTTTTATATATTTTGAAGAGTTTTATTGATCTTTTAGAGAGTCATCTAGTTATTTTTGTTTATTTATCTTGTGTTTAGTGTTTATTTTGGTATTAGTTAGCTTATCTTGTAAATATTATGTTTTGATTTTGTTTTATAATATTTTCTTTTATTAATTTGAGTCATTTTGGATTTTAGGAAACTCTACAAGAGCTTGGAAGAGGCGAAGAAGAAGAGATATAATGAATTCAATGAAGAAATTGAATTGTTATGATCACCCGCTACAACAGCCGCCACAGTGGGTCAGTATTAGAAAGCAAATTTTAAACCAAAAATAGAGTCTGCTACAGCAAGTTTCATACTAGAAACGCACAGCATCAGCTTTTCTATTTGATAAAAGAGGGAAACTAGGGTTTTTCAAAAGAGGCTTCATTTTTTATGTTCTCTTAAGGTCTAAAGGCAATTTTGGAGAGTTTGGGGCAATTTTGAAGCTTAGGAGCAATATAACTCATCACCATTCACGTTTCCATTGAGTTTTTCTTCACTTTTCTCCTTCTTTCTCCTATGCATTTGATTTAGTCCCATTATTCTACTATTTTGAGATTGTATTTAACTATTTGTGGCTGAACCTTGATTATCTAGAGTCCTATGAACTCATTTGTTCCGGTTGTATCTTGATTTACCAATTACTTTATGATTAATAGATGTTTTATATTTTAATTTCAATTTATATTTGTGTTGCTTGATGATTGGCCACCATTAAGTGATAATTTGGAGGAATAGAATGAACTTGGGAGAGGAATTTCTATTTGGACAATTGGAATTGAATGGTTAGGATTAACTATAGTTAATTTGCCTCTAGGAAAAGAATGTACCTAAAAGACCTAAATGGCTAGAAGAGATTTGAACTTAATGCTCTTTATCTAATTTTGGCAAGAAATTGTTGAATTAGAGTTAAGTAGGATTTTGGGTAATTGAAAGATATTCAAGATTAATTCTAATATCCCAATCTTTAAAACTGAAATTAAAATCAATTTAATCGATAAGTTTGAGTGCAATGGAGCAAATGAGGAATTAGAACTCTAGGGTGCTTTCTTAATCATTTCTTGACTTTAGAGTGCTTCAAAATCTTAGTTACCTACCTTACATTTTTTATTTTTAATTTAAATCATTCACCATTATAAATTGCTTGCTTGACTTAAATGAAATTGAGAATTTAATACCTATTTGCTAATTTACTTAATTCTCTGTGGGATCGACCTTGACACATTACTATATTGCATATTGACCCATATACTTGCGGTGTTCATTTAGTTTTGGTGTGCATCATAATGACTAATCCATCGTGATTCCATAATATTATATAATTATAACATGTAACAAATATTCATATATAACTATAAAAAGAGTAATATTTAAATAAAAATGCAGTAATTCACAAAACAAAGTGAACATTTACATATAAACCACACATAACTCAGCAAAACAGAAAAAAGCACAAATTTGACTGCTATTTTTTGCATTTTTTAAAACTCAAACCAATGTCTTTTCAGGCTCAGCAAAGAAAAGAAAAATAAAATAAAATTGAAAATCTAGAAATTATAATTATTGGAATTGATATTTGTAACTTTTTTCAGTAATTTTATCGGACCTAACTATTATTAATGTTATCTTTTAAGACTTAAATTATCAGTCTCCCCCTTTTTTTTCCATAGACGAGTTGGAATTGATATTTTTAACTTTTTTTAAAAAATTATTGGGACCTAACTATTATTAATTTTGTATTTTAAGACTTAAATTGTCATTCTCCCTCATTTTTTTCCATATAATTTATTTCAAGCTTCAGAATATTTATGGGTGAAGCAATTAATGGGGGGAAATAGTTTTTATAAGAGTTTGAATTGAATTAATTCATTTGAAAAAATCTGGTTTGGATTGGGCATAGACGTTTTGAATACATCAAGGTAATTTAATAAAAGTGTGCGTAGAAGTTTCCCCTAACAAAAATTTTAAATTGCAACAACTTAAATTTATAAATGAAACCCTTCAAAGTTGAAATTAATCAAAATGATATATTACAAAGTGGCGCCAGTTACGAATGATGAGAGATTGCTAAAGAAGTTTTTTGTTCAGTAATTAATTAGTTTCAAATGATGAAAGGTTTTCCATAAGATTCTTCTCTTCTTAGATTTCTCAACAGTATTGCCATCACCAACTTCTGAAAGCATGCATAATAACTTGCTATTTTAATTAATTTTCATGCTTGATCCAAAGATTGCAATTAAGCAAAAGATCAACATGTCTATTCGTTTGGCATTAGTTCAGTCTCAAACAGAATATTTTTTTTGAATGCACGGATCATAGTCGGAGAGATAGAATTCCAATCATCAGTCCTATTTCAAGCCATAACCATGCAAGTAATCAAAGAATTTTTTACTAATTTAAAATGTTCCTTTTAAGGGTAAATTCAATTTAAATTAAAAATATTTGTTTCTTTCCCTTCCAAAAATCCGGCATACTCAATGCTCTCACAAAGAAAGAATGGGTTTGTTCTACATTCATCTTTTCTTTGGTCATTGTTTTCACAAATATTTATAAATTTGTCTTTTTCCTTAAAAAATTCCACATATATTGAAAAGCCTCCCACAGAATGAATAGGATGGCAGGGAACTAAATTCGAATTTTATATTTTCTTTTGTCTTAATGACCTTTTCGATTGAATTATTATACACAAATGCCTATTCTAAACATCACTTCATATGAGTTGTAATAACCTAGGAATTTTAAGTAAAATATATATATATATATATATTATTGTGTTTTCATCGTATTTATATTAATTTTGGGATAATTATTATAAGAGAGAGTGTTAGTATAGTAGAAGTGTGCACATAATTTATCCATCCGGAGTTCGAATCTGTTGAAGCATACACGGAGCTTTTTGAATTATTTTCAGCCTCTGAAATTACCAAAATGCCATCATCCTATCAGATTTAATTTTCTCTTCTTCCTCTTTGTTTAATCGCGTTTGTGCATCATAGAGAGAGGGAGAGAAAAATCTGGAACCTTGTGTGTGCAATCTCCGTTTCTTTTGCCATCTCTGACCTCTGATCTTCTCTCTTCATTCCTTGCTGTCGCTGACTTGGGAGACGAGTTGCTGTGAGGTCATCGTCGCTGGTCTGCCATGCTCACAGCTCTTTTCTGCTCTGTTTCTCATCACTGAATATTTTCTTCCTCCATTCTTTCTGTTCGTGAGTGATGGGCCAGTGAAGAGTTGGTTTGATGTTGTAGGAGGACTGATTTATGAGTTGAGGCTGGTTTAAATGCTGCTTTCTCCTTCCCCTGTTCGGTTGAAGGTTCTGTTCTGTGTGTGTTTCGTCAGATACTTGAGGGAGAAGCTTCGATTTCTTTCCCGTTGCAATGTGCATGTGATTCTAGGTTGAAATGGTGAAATATTGTGAATTATCCTTCTTTTTTCTGCTACCCGTGAATGTTATAGGGTTGGGAATTTGATTTTCTTTGGGTATAAAAAAAATTTATTTATTTGTGTTGAAGAATTGAAATTTGAAAGGCTGTATTATTCAAATATGGATATTAGTAAAATTTGGGAAATGAAATTTGAAGAAAGGAAGCTTGGTAACAGTCAAAAATTCATGCCTATGAGATGTTGATAAAATGCTTGAAAGGAAATGTTTTGTTGAGTGATGAAAGTTAAAGGTGATGATTGTATTATTAGAAAATAAATTGTTATGGAAGCCAATTACCATCCATAAAAGAAGCAGAAATTGAAGTACAGAGGTTTGGGAAGCATATATTGATTGGTATTTTTAGAGCTATTTTGCTATTTATATATATATTCATCTCTTTGAAGGATTTATAAAATGTTGATGAAATGTTAGAGAAAAGTGGAAGTTGAGATTTATTTGTGATGATGATGATGTGGGTTTGTGTTCCATGGAGCTTGATTTGATTATTGATTACATTAATAATATTATGAAATTTTTGGAAAGGAAATTAAGGGGGAAGAAGTTGGTATGTGTTTAAGGATTAATGTTCATAAAGTATTTGATAAAATGTCTATTAGGAGAGTTTGGCTTGAATTTGAATTTACAAAAATTTCACTAAATCCTTAAAAGACATAACTAGTCTTAGCATTATCTTGTCAATTGAGCTTGGGGTTGGCCATATAAATTTGATCATGACTATGGAATTATGAGTTATTATATGTTAGTTGAGTTCTTCGAAAATAATGTACTTTTAGTATTTTGATAAAAAAAATTTAATATGAGAATATTTTAATGGAGTATTGAGCTATGGCTTTAATAGATTTTATGTGTAGAGTCCCAATTTTAAAATTCCAAATAATTATAGTAAAATTTTAATAGTGGTAATGTTGGAAGGAAATTATTGAATTTATTGAAAGTTTATTTAAAATTTCAACATGATTTTTAGGGTGTTTTGGAAAAGGAAAATGTGATCAAAGTTTATATGGGAATTTTGCATTTTGGAAATTTCGGGTAAAATGGATAATGTTCCAATTAATTTATATATTAGAACATTTTATTTATCAAAATATTATTTTTAACAATTTTCATATACTATATATTTTCTCTTGCATTAGCTGCTTTAGTAAACAATTTATGAGATATTAGTTATGAATTTTCATACTTGGAAAGATTAATGTTTTTATATGTTCTATGCTAGTTTGATATTGAGAAAAAAATTATATTTTGAAAAATGATTATTTTCTCACATGTCTAAAAGTAGATTTAAAAAGGGACTTTTATATAGAATACTAGTTATTAACGGCAATCCTGTTAGCCCTTGGTGCGCCATGATTAGTTACTAGCTAGTTTGATTTTTGTGAGCTCTATTCTCATGTCTGTTATTCATGGGTCTTGTACCTGCATCTGTTTTCATGGCTTCAACGACATCTAATTAGTTATCCACGTCTATTTTATGGCTTCGACCATGTCTAGTTAGTTATCCTTGTAGATTGTGTGTCCACATCTGTTTCGTGAATTCTGGTTATTTACCTTCATAGGTTGTATGTTCACATTTAATTTATTAATTATTCTGACAAGTCCCTATAAATATGAATTTGATTATTTAATAATTTTATATCCTATTGGTTTTAATTAGTAATGTATTTATAATTACTTATTGTATTATTTGCTTCTTTGAAATCAAGTGATAACAATATTTGATATGATAATTTAATGGTTCAAAATTTCCTTTAAAGTTATATAAAATCTTTTTATTCCAAATTTATTTAAATTTTTATGAAGATCATTGTCTATTTAACTTACATGATTGATTTTAACTTTTCTTTTATTCATGTTTAATTATTTATTATTGAGAGGTTATTCACTGCAAATAATTTTAGTCTCAGATAGTGTAGCTGGCACTAAATCACTTGCTAAACATTGAAGAGTTTATTATTGACTAGAAGTAAAGGAGCTCGAGATTAAGTTTTCTTTTGATGTAAAGTTTTAATTATGAATTTTTTTTGTAAACTTATTTTTAAGTACTTCATATAGTTTCTAGCTAGATCCTTTATTTTTGTTATAAACTATATCTGTTGGTTGGAAGGAGCTTTACTCCTAATTGATTTGGTATTTTGATTAAAACATTATATTGTAGAATTTTTAGAAGATCCTATTTATAAGGAAGGTTCTGTCAATTTCTACAAAAATACTGAAAGTTTATTTATATGTGCACATTATTAAAAGTGTTAAAAATTTTAAAATAAATCTAATTATGTTTTAGAAATAAATATTAAATATTAGATTAAAGTTTCCTTGATTAGGCTTAAGGAATGTATATTTGTGCATATATCATGTGCCAATTACATTTAATTTTTGCAACGTGACATGGGTTCTGGTTAACTCCATTAACTACATGTGTCAGGAGAATCAATAAATAGTCATATACAATTTAGAAATTATGGTCGCTCCATAATTTGTTGTCAACTTCTATATAAAAAAATATGAATGACCTTGACAAATGTTCTTCGTTCAAATATGTTTTAGTCATGTTATGTTAACATTAATTTGAAAAGTAAAAGCTACTTAAATTATACTAACTTTTAAGATACGCTCCATTATAGATTTTTTTTTGGCCGGAAACACTCCATTATAAATAGCTCTAATAACAACACACTCTCTGTTCCTAAATATAAGTAAAATTTTCAATAACTCGAATAGTTTAAAAAAAGTTGGGTAAAATCAAAATAATTATGTATGAAATTGAAAAGTTTAGATTAACATGTCCTTATAATTAATCCTTCATTTCTCCTAATTTAATGATTATCATTTAACGAAGGAAATTAAGTAAATGCTTCTTGATATTGTTATTGTTTTTCTTATAAAAAACAAGAAACTATATGAAAGTTTTGTTTATATATATAATATATATATTTTGTTTACCATGTGAAAGTATCATTGATTATTTTCAATTTCGAAAATAACCCTTTGACAGCCAAAAATGGAGAACCAGTGAAGATTCAATCCAAGCCAGCTGCAGTAGCAGGCAACGGTCGTTTCCATGTGTTTTTGTTGATTCACTACCTGCTGCCACTAATGGTATAGCTGCTACACTTGAAGCTGTACTTCACAACAATCTCTCTCTCTCTCTCTATCTCTTTCTACAACATATATATATATATATACTCTCTTCAATCTCATGTATAAGTAACTTTGTGCCTGTTTGGATAGGGAAAAAAACGCGCGTTTTGAATTCAAAATCGATTTTTTCTCTGCCAATTTATCCAAACAGTCGAAATGATCAAAAATTAATTATGAGCCAAAACGCGCGTTTTTCAAAAGCTCCCTCCATCACTTTTTTGACAAAATTGTCAAAAATATGGGGAAAAATTACAAATACAGGCCTAAGAAAAAATTACAAAGAAAGCACATAATTTAATAAAAATAAAATTAAACTCTCTTCTCTTCTTTCCTTTTTTTCTTAATAAAAGTTAAACTTTATATCTTCAAAAAATTAATATCTGGTATTTAAAGATTAAATAATAGTAATTATATATATAGTTAAAAATTAATTCTGATTAAATTATCCAAATATCTTCAATTCTATTAAAATTATTTTTAAAAAAATAATATCCAAACACATTAGGTTATAAACATAATCAATTATGATTAAAATCTATCACTTAATCAATTATTTTTATAATTTATTATACCCAACTGAAATCCAAACGGGCACTTTCTAGGAGGAAGTGATGGTCTTTTTATATAACTTACTTGCATAAAAAGTTGTTCATTATAAATTAACTTTTCTATGAGTAGAGTAAAAGATTATATATATGTATATATATATATATATATATATATATGAAGAGAAAGTTTTTTAAAGGCCCTCATTTAATAAGAGTAAATTAGGAAAAAAAATTCCGGACAAATATCATAGGTTAACTACCTTTTCTTTATTCTGATAAGGTAGCTAGAAGTGACTTATATATAAAAGCCAAAGGGAATATTTTGTATATATTCAAGCCTGTCTAATTGGTAAATTGCGCATACATACTAACGTGTTTGCACGACTTGGTGGATTTGAAAAGGGATTAAATTTAGTGAACAAAGTGCTCTGCTGACGCTTCCAAGATGTTTCCAGTGGGAGCCACGGGAAAATTAAAATGGTGATACGAATGGCTGAGCTTTACAAGCCCTACGTGTTTCTTAAGGCTACGTGTGTCTTTTTACTAATTCTGTTTTCATTAATTTCATCGTTATATTATATGTTAATTTGATGGAACTCTATCATAATATACTTGGAATGATTGATGATGTTATGAAAATATAAAATTAACAGATTCGACGACACGAACACACAGAAAAGCTAAAGAAGGCAACAAAGTTGGAGGAAGTTTGAAGCATTGATTGGACAGAGTACATGATGAATGTCCACATTCCTGGCCTCATCAAGTATGCAATCAAGTAATCTTCCGAGTAGTTCTTAGTTAATATCCCCAAGAATCTCTATGGAATCAATAAAATCACATTGTAGTAGAACTGGACCAACGTAAAATGTGTTATTATTTATGACTTTATGAAAAATATGTGTGATTGTAATAAATTTTATATGAATATATATTAATTTTGATAATTTTTCCTTAGTTTTTCAGTCTACATTAAAAAAATCTCAATGAGGATTTTACATTCAGCATAAGATGTCATCAAATGATGATAAATAAAATCAGTGTATTCAATTATTATATAAGATTTAAATGATAAATTGGCACCTAAACTAGTCCAATAACATTTGAAACTCTAATTTATTTTTGGTATAATGTTCTCTTTTAATTTTTCAAAACAATGAAATATTACTCCAATTATTAGCAAATGTTAACTTTAATTGTCAATTCACCAAAAATTATAAAAAAGGACCAAGGAAAATTCTTAACCTTTTTACCCTTCATTTTTTTGGATCCATGAAAGGCAAAAACTTACCTCTTACTTCCTAAATTTAGTATCTACTCTAATTCTGTGGGAAACTTATCACTCATCTATCATAACTATCCAAATAGACATCCTCTCTACAAAATCATCAAGAAAATTAAAGATTTCACCATGAATAATTGGGTGATCATCTTCAACTATGTCTATAAAAAGTAAATAGATACATCGACGTACTCACTCACCAAGCTTCCTAAGATAATTTAACATTAAGATTTTAGATAGCCTACCACTAGAGTTTAAAAACCTGATAGTTTTTAATATAGCTTGATTTTTGTCTTTTCACATGGTTTTTCCATGGCCTTATATATTAAAAAAAAAAAAAAAAGCTTACCTCTCGTACTCAACATCCACAATCTCGAACTTCAAAGTGTGCTTACTCATGCCATGTCAGCCATTAGATTTTTCTAGGCAGAGAGCGCGCGAGTGGCCACATGAGGAAGATGACACATGTAACTATACTGGTCAAACTAATGGATTTAATAATCAACGTCAGTGAGGTTTAAGGGTGGGTCAACATTACACTGATTTGGAAAGTATAAAGGCAACATTGTTCCAAACCAAAAAAAAAAAAAAGATACCAGACGCTTCTTGCGAAAATGTTTTGGATCATTTTTCCCGTTAACCCTTCTTATTTTTATTGTAAAATTTTTTTAACTGTTGCACAAATCTTAAAAAAAAATTATTTTTTATATTACAAAAAATGATATGTACTATCATTTTTTATCCTTGACTTTAAATGAGGACGACTACATTAATACCTTCACATACACTGATCAAAAGGTGAAATTGAAAAAAAAAATAGTTTGTAGAAGATGTTCTACATTTTAAACTGTCCTACATTTTCAATTAAAAAATTACTTTTAAAAGATGTTCTACAACTAAGACCAGAGAAGTATATTCTTAAAGTCAAAACTAATATTATAAAATTTTAAAATTTCACCTATAGTATTATAGCGTTCAAATCAAATATACATGTGGTGGATGACTTTAACCCGGAATTAGTTTGTAGAAGACAAAACAGTTGACATGACTCAAGATCAAATGGCTAGGGACCATGTAAATAAGGGGCTATCCGAGAGGCATGATAAATGATGTCTTTAAACGAGTCGACTTCCCTCTGTTACAATAAAAAAAGTACTACAAATTTAGACTGTTAAATTAAATTTAATAATTTAGGTTTGATAATTTTAAAAAATACAAATTATTCTGTATTGTTAAAACTTAATTTGAACGGTTCAACATAATAGAAAGAAGCCAAGTCCATATTTAAGACTCATACACCCTCCGTCGTCATTTTCATTCCATTTTATGTATTGCAAACATCTCTCTCATTCTCGCTCCGCAAAATATTAGCCTTGCAACCAGAATATCATGACTTCATCAAACATATATAATCTCCAATCTCCATTGCCCATCATTATACATCAAATTAAAAATTTTGAAATAGAGGAATTCGTTTTTGAGTCAAAGATTTCGGGCATGTATATTTTGATGAACATAAAGATCAGAGACGAATGAGTGTTATGTGGATTAAAAAGACAAGTGTTGTGTTGAAAGATCAGAAATTGGTAGCGGCAATGAAAAGAGAAGGGAATGATGTGGAAGGATTTTACCTAAATGCCCCCCTCTCTCTCTCTGATCCTCATACCCGCTTGTTACCGTCAACAGGTTGAAAAATTGCAGGCCCGTTTTCTATTTGCACCCGCCAACTTACACCCTGCTTGACTCGTTTTCCTAGTTCTAAGAAAAATCAAAGTAGATTATGTTTTGCCAAAATAAGTTAATTTTATTAATATAAAAAAATTAAGTACACATACTGATAGTCGAAGCCGAAAAAAAACGCTTTGAAAAAACTGACAATATAACCTAAGCACACCAAAACCACCTCACAACCCTAGAAAAACATACAACCTACAAACAGAAACAAACAAAACAAAACCAGAAGAAACGAACATTAACCAACACCAACACGGGTTAATGTAGAAGACTTGTAATAATCTGTTGATTTGCTTTTATTTTCTTCCCCAAACCCATTTTCCATTAATTAGTTGCAACATCCTTTTAAAAAGTATCTTTTGCTAAGAAATTTCTGTGGACTCATTTTTTTTCATATATGCAAATAAAAAAATGACACTTAAAATGTTATTATACGGCTAAAACAGGACCACATTTCATTTTGCATGCCCTGGGGGCATCTGGTCAGAAGTGTTTGGGCTGTTGTCTAACTTGAAAAGCATAAAAAAAAAAAAAACTATTTTGTACGTCAAATACTTGTTGGTAGACTTAGAGAATAATGAACAAGGACGGCAAAAAGGAAGCAGTGAACCTTTTAATTAGCGCTCTATAGGGAAAAGGAGCGTCGAAACTGAAAAATAATCAATAATACTTTCACAGGATAAACAATATAATATATATATATATATATAAACAAAACGTTTCTTGTTTTTATAAGCAAAACATAATAATATTCAAGAAGCATTAACTTAATTCCTTTAAAATTGAGAGACGAACTTGTAAATAACTAAAATTTAGCACTTGAGACCTCATTTAAATTAATTGATCTTTTTAGAACCTATTTGTCATTTTCCCTATTAATATTCCATCAATATACTATTCTTTTGGCCAAACATCAATTACTACAATTACTATTATACTTATCTTCCAGCAATTAATGTTCCCCCAATAAGATCATTTTCCCACACCGAAATCTTTTGTTCCCCATTAAGTTTCATTTCATTTTATTTTAATAAAGAAACATCACATTTAGGAAAGTTGATTAATTCTAATAATTATGTCTGAATTTAAACATCTTGACTAAAATGTTCTTGTAATTAATTCTTTATTTTTTAATTTAACAATATTTATTATTAATGAACAGAAATTATAAATGCTTCCCTGAAAATTGTTTTGCTTAAAAAAAAAAGAAGCTACCTGAAATTTTTCTTATATTTAAATGGAGGGAATACGTTTATTATTTTATTTCGGGGTAAAAATCACCAATTATAATAATTATAATTCCCATGACAACTTTGCATGGAAAGTGATAGGGGAATAGGCAGATCAATGATTCTTCAATCGTCCCTATGCTATCATGTTGTCCACCACTTCCATTGCTCAGATCAGATCTTCTTGATCCAGCGCGAGTACTTCTGAACGTCAAAATAAAAAAAAAATTTCATTTAAAATTATCAGACACTTTTAAATAAAATCTTACATATTAATAAAACTCATTAAATATACTTTTATAATATTACTTTTTAAAAAAAAATATAAATTTCAACAATACCTTGAAGAGAGAATATATCGGAAGAATAATGTTAGAAAAGTATTTTTAATAAAATCTTATTTTTATTAAAATATTTTATATTTTGAGACACTGATTCCTCCCTAAAAGCATCTTATAATTTGGGATGAAGGAAATATTAAACAGGGATTAATATATAAGATGGATATAGAATCAAAATTGAGATGAAGTAGAAGAGAACAAATGGTGATAAAGTAATTACAAGATGGACGATTTTGCAGTTCGGATTCTGAAAGTGAGAGCTTGAACGAGGACGCTAGGTGAAAAGCTTCCCAACAGACGAGAGCCATGAATGATTTGCTTAGAAAGATAAGAGTAATTAGATTATACGCTTATGAATAAATTAAGAGTTACTATATTAATGGGTTCATGATTTAGGAAACTTTTGTATATTGAGTTTATAGCTGGGATAAGATTTGGGCTGGAAAATAATATTTAAGCCTCTAAAGATTGATTAATAACAACTATGGCCTCTCATATTTACAATTCTTTAAATTGTCATTGATAACTCATTTTTAAAAAAAAAATTGTTGAGAATCTAATTATTGTTCAATTAATTTTTTTTAAAATTTAACTTTCATTTTTTTTTTGAAGATTTCTCAATAATATTATCTGTTAACAGCAAAAAAAAGGATATATTAATGATTTAGAGGATAAAGATATATATAGCTGGTGTTTATAGATCATTTGTCGTAGACTCAACAAGTAAAGAGAATAATTCTTTTTAGTTATTGCAAAAAGTTATGATCTTACTGTGTAATAGCAAAGTTTTAAAAATCAGACTGGTTATTAAACTGGCTAAGGTAGTGATTTATGTTCATTAGTTAAACCATGGTTGAACCGGTAGTTAATAAATTAATATATTTTAATTTTGTATACTAAAATAATACAATGATAAGTATAAAATAATTTACATGGAATAATATTTACAAACTTTTTTAAAGGCTAATAGAAAATAAAATTTAATAAATTTTACTTTATAAAAGATATAAATAAATTAAAATACAAATTATTATTTATCTACTCCTCTCCTCCTCCGTTCAAAAATATAAGGCATTTTTTACCCCCAATAAATTAATTACTACTACTTTCAAACTAATTCTATCTTTCTATATTTAACCCTATTAAATACCCTATAATAAATATAAAGTCATTATTAATATGGACACTTTTAGAAAAAAGGCAATGATTCCACCTCGAAAGATTAAAAATGCCTTATAGTTTTTAACATCTAACTCCTCAAAAAATGACTTACTTTTTGAACGGAGGGAGTATGATTAAGAAAAAATTAATTAAGATTAAAAACATCATCAAAGATCAGTAAAAAAAATCTACATTGCAGATAATAATTAAAATGGTTTATGTTCTTCTTCCAAACTAAGATCATCAACCATTTTTTTAGAGGTCGATTTAAATATAAATTTAAAATATTTTCATCAATAAAACATATAGATTAATACTATGAAGTACAAATATGAAATGTATGCTTACATTGTTAATCAAAAGGTCATGGAGATAACCAAAAAAATATCACGAAACATAAGAGAAAAATTTAAAAAAAAAGTACAAACAGTGAGCTAAGATGAAGAAACAATGAACATCCGTGTGCAATAGCCCCACATCGCTTGGAAGAGAGAGGGAATGGCTAATGCTCGCTATACATACAAACAATCGGTTTTATTTTTCGTCTGTTCTGAGGTTATGGCCGATTACCGGTAACGAATCGGGAACCTACCATGAGTTCGATCCGGTTTTTAAAATATTGTTAATAAATGATAAAGTCACGAACTATTGTTACATGCGCAAAAAAAATGCATAAATTTTTAAGGATTTGAATAATGCATTGTGTGGGGCCATTCTTGATTGCTTTCGTTTTTCAATTAAGTTAATTAGTAAAAATCGTCTTTTTCTGTAATGTTTTGTTCCTTTTTTGTTGGATTCACCTTCACTTTGAATATTCCCGTTGGCAGGGATAATCCATGAAGAGATATGTCTCCTGCACATAACCATTTGTTTTTTTGCCCTTTAAGCATATGCATGATTGAGCTCATCACTTTTTCTTTTTGCTTTTTTTTTTTAATGACTAAATTCATCATTTTTTCCTTTTTGCAATTATTCTTTTTTTTATGATAATTAAATTTGGCGTAGTCCTCTTTTAGACAGAAGCTATTCATCCGTAGAAACCACAGAATAATGGTATGCACAAATTTTTTTAAGCAAAATTAATTATTTAATCTCTATAATTTGAATCAGCTCTAACTCAGTTATGAACTTTAATTCAATGTACAACTTAATCCTTATGGTTTTAGTCATTTAAAATATTATTAGTCCCTAAACTTTAATATAAACTTAATTTATTCATTATATATAATTTTATTTAAGAATTAAGTTGTAAAAGTTAAAGTTCAAAAATAAATTTTAACCAAATTAAAATTTTAGAATGATTGAGTTGCATTATCGAGTTAAAATTTAAAAAGTGCGTTTTAACTGAATCAAAATTATAGGAATTTATTTTTATTTAAAGTGGATTTTTTTCTTTCTCTTGTTTTATTATTATTATTTTACCAAACTCTTGTTTTATTAATTTCGTAAGTCAAATTTTGGTGATTAACTGATAAAATTTTCCAATCCATGCATGTATATGTAAACCAAAATGAGGTATATAGGCAGGTGTGAACAAGTTTTGGCACGTATTATTGTCGCTCAGCATGAGCTGTTGATATTGAATAAGCTTGACGACCTCCATATTGACTCGAAGACTTTGTTTAAACAATAATACTTCTATTCAACTAAGACTTGGATTGTTGACTTGTGTTTGCACACACACACAATTAGCTGCATGAATCAATCATGGGAGAATAATATTTAAAGACCTGCCTCTAAAAACGTTATTTAAGTTGCTATTGAAATTTTTAATTTTAAAATTAAAACAACATATATAATTCTTAACTGGAATGCTTTTTTTTTTGAGTTAATCTTTTAAGTACTATATTCCAATTTTTTAACCCCATCTTCCACTTAGTACTCTTTTTTAGCATTTTCAGTGCTTTTATTTTTTTTCAACTTTTCAATAGTCATCTTAAATATTTTCAGTACTGAAAAACCCCTTATTTTTTCCTTCTTCATAGAGAAATCCTGGTGGATGAGCAGTGAAACATCTAAAATGACTACCGAAAACAAATGAAATAAACTTGGTATATGAACATCATAAAAAGGGACGACTACTGAAATGTGGAAGAGATATAAAGTACTTGAAAAAATTTATGAATTATAGAATAATTGTTTGCTTTAATAATTTGAAATTTATGAACTCAATTTTCATAAATTCTAACTTTAAATTGAGCTCATGATTATCACAATTTACATATTTATTTTAAATTTAATTGGCATACGGGTAGCCTGGTAGGGTAGGGAGAGGGAAGACATATCTAAATCAGTAGATAATATTCAACATTTTAACAAGAGTTTTATGAATTCACTTAAATTGAAATAAAAGCCCAATCTGATCTCTATGATCGATCAGTCTCAAACAAAGTACGATCCATTTGCAATTAACACTGAAAGATTGCAGATATCAAAACTCCAAAATATAATTATTTCTCGACGATCTCGCTATGAAAAATGAACATTACATATTATACAAGGTCACTAGTTGGAAATGAGCTTGCGTTGACTGGACCTTTCACAGTAGTTTTGCTTTGATTTCCTCCATGTGTGCAGAGTCGCCGGCGGGCATAAGCTTCTTCGGCGGCATAGCTCTCATGGTAGAGGAGTTTATGTTGAGGAGGTGGTCCTTTGGTGATGGGTGGTTTTCTCTGGGCCCAACACGACCTCGTCTGATGCAAACAAACATTAATTCAAGAGAATGAAAAGGCTTGTTAATTAGAGTCTGATCGAAGGGAAAACGCCGAACGATGAAGGACCGTACGTCTCTGTACGAGAGAGATGGAGCAAGAAGGGGTGTGGGGAGAGAGTAATGAAACAGAAAGCTAAAAGTACTTACACATCAAGGATTGAGAGTGTGGAATGAAGTTAAGAGCTCGAACAGATTTTCAGGTGAGAAATTTCCTCCCAGTAAACGGCGAGACATGGTGATCGAGGAAGATGAAGAGATCAAGATAGTATTATTGTGTCTCTGGTTTTGCTTGCTCACCAGCAGCTGTGAGTGACGTGCAGATTGATTTATAGAGTGAGCCATGAAATTAATTTAATATTGTAAAAGGGAGCAGATCAGCCTTGCACTGGTATTATTGAATGCATGGGTCCTGAAAATATAATTAATTATTTTATCACGACCTTCAACTTGCTCAGCCTCAGCGCTCTTTAATATAAATCAAATTGTGAGTATTAGAAGTCTTCGTTGACTCTTGTCTTCAGCAGAGCACATTCGGTGCTCATGAGGGTGTCACCCCTGAACCAATGTGGACCATCCAGGTTTAAACATACTTTTAATTTTTTTTTTTAATTTTAAAATATAAATTTATAAAATTTTAAATAAATATATTTATTATAACATATATCATCATTCATATTTAATCAGATGAATTCAAATTAATATTAATTTTTTTATAATTTTTTATAAATTATCATACAGATTAGTCTGTACTGTTCATATTTAAAATTTTAACTTGTTTACTATAAGATTCAAAACAGTTCGGAGTAAATCTGTATCGTCAA